>NW_009970726.1:1474781-1477294 GCF_000747805.2 Chaetura pelagica
CGGCGGCGAGGGGCTCCGGCCTCCCCCCTGTTTACAAACACAGCTGTTGCCGTATATTTGCAATGCTAAGGATAAAGCCACCAGCAGCGAGGAGCAAACGAGAGAGGGTGCGGGAGAGGGATCCTCGGCATCTGGAACGGACAGGGCGCCTTGTTTTTGAAACTGTCAATTCTCTCAACCCCTATTGTGAGCGCTTCATGCAAAACATCTCGGGCCTTTTAAAGCGGGGGCTTGTGAGGCCGCCTCGGAGTGAAAGGGAGAGGGGGAGAGAAGAGGGGCCTAGGGCACGGCAAATAATTATATCAGCGCAGTGAAAAAATGCAACGTGGAAGGCCTCAGGCCGGCGATCTGCGCCTTGCAGAGGGGTTTCCAGGCAGGCCGCAGCGCTCGCTGCCCGCCTGCCCGCCTGCCCGCCCTGCCACCAGCCGCCCGGCCTGGGAGCTGCCCGGCTCCACTTACTTGAGCACGGTTGCAGGTCTAAATTCCAGGGGAATGGGTTATGTCTGCAAGCACGACTTCAGCAAGGTAGAGCCCAATGCCTCCCTCATTTTGCTAGCCTGGTCTTTTCATTTTCAGGCCTTGCTGTCCTTCTGTACTTTCAAGCTCACCAAAGAGATCCCAAGATGAGCCATTACATGTTCTCTCCAGCAATCCTCTTAACCATAAAAAACACAATTAACGACGTTATCCATGATTTGTGCTCTTTAACATACTGCGTATGTGGAATATTTTCCTGCAGAATACTGCTGTTCGTTGAAAATGCCACTTTTTTACCCCTCTGTGCCTCAACCACTTGCACGTGTGAACAGTCACAAACACAAACATGATAGCATTTCTCTCATTTCTGCAGAAACTTTAATTTATTGGTAGCTAAATCGGTTGGAGGAAAAAGGACCAGAGACCATGTAAAAAAAATCACCAAGTAATTTGATTGAACAGCAAACTTCATACAACAGCTACCACTATTTTGCATTATTGCTAGTAGTGGTGTTTTAAATAAACAACTAGTAAAGAGATTATCCCACTGTAGTCAAGTAGGTTATAGAACAATCACTTCTTAAAGTAAATTGTTGTAAACGGCAAGTTACATCTTTTAAGGCAATATACCTCGTTGCTGAAGGCATTACACATGTTCCCTTTTAAATGCTCTAGAGAATTAAACATAGTCCAAAACTTTCTTTTGTCTTCCATCTGGCAGCCGAGCGCTTCCCAATAAATTTACCGGCAAACTTTACTTGAGGCAAATACCTATGGAATATAGTCCATGAAGTACACGCGCTTCCCTCGGTTGCTTTTTCCTCTAGAAAATTCTGTTGATTTTTGTGTACAACAGGAATTGGAAGATGGTGGCAACTCATCACTAATACATTTTAAGTTTTATCGTCTGTAAACATTGCAAGAAAATGGTAACCTTTCTCACTTGAAAAGCCTGTGTTTTTCTTCATTATTAGAACTTACCTTTAGGGGAGAAAATTGGTTATTTTTACGCAACTCACTGATATGACTTGATATTGTTAAGTCTGAAATGATAATTAATTCCGTTCACAATAATAATTACAATGCCATCAGAAACAGTTGCCAAAGTACCAGAATTTGAAATAATACCCTTTTTTTTTAAAAAAAAACAACTTAGGTTTTTTTCCCCCAGTGAGTTATTGTACCTGGCTAATTTCTCCAACAGTAGTAAAAACACTAATGTCCTTATTAGTGGCTTGCACTAAACTGAGGTGTACACGTGTGAAAATTATTTGGCTGTTTAACTTCTTGCCTTTTGCTGTTGCCTGCGCAGAGGGGAGCCCAGGGGAGCGGAGTGGCCTGCCAGGGATGTCCAGTGGGTGCTGGGCCTGGGGCACTCCCTGCCCCACTCCTCAGCCCGGGGTTCCCGGGCTGCTGGGAGGGCTGGGCTCCATATCTCACGTCCTCAACTCTGTAGAGCCTATTTGGTATAAATTTATGCTTACTCCTCCCCCTCCCCCACTCCCAGGATTATTTCAGGAACCTGAAAAGGCACCTCTGTAATTTACAATTCCTGGCAAAATCAGCATATATCTAATTGGAAGTAAACAGGGTCAGGGGACAGAGTTAGTTTGAAAGTGATACGTTGTTTAATTGACAAGGCTAAAATTTAAGTTTCAAGTTTGCATATTGCACCTTTGTAGCTTTTGGATTTTGCTCTCTTGTTTTTCTTTCTTTCTTTTTCTCTTTTTTTTCTTTTTCTTTCTTTTTTTTTTTTTTTTTTTTTTTTTTTTGTGAAGGGAAGACCTTTGTCAAGCAGACACGGCTTTCTAACAGAGTGAGGGGCTTTCCTGAGCGGTACATTTTGTACATATTTACAGTTCTCTGGAAATAAGGCTGTAATCTGTGCAGCTCTAAACATACGAATGTAAACATTCATCTCAGAACAACTCCAGTAAGCAGATTTTTCATGACCATCGTAATTTCAGCAGAGCAGTTAAGTATGCAATGCACCTTTTGCAACTGGCAGTTTAAAGTGATGTGTGTGCACGTGCATG
>NW_009970726.1:1477313-1480485 GCF_000747805.2 Chaetura pelagica
GTTTACTCTTTCTAAATATATTTGGCTGCAGGTATTCTTAGACTAGGCCTTTTACAATGAGAAGGAAACTATGGTGTGGATATAGTAAACAGATCTGAAATCAGTTAATGGCTGCTAGGAATATTTAGAGGCAGGAGGAGCTGGGAGAGGGCATCACAAAAGGCAGGAATTAAAAAAATTGAAACCCAGGCAGCGGATTGCCATCAGAAATGTTGACTTTGAGTCACACAGTAAACATTACATTGTTGCTTTGTTTTCCTTTTTTGATTTACGGTAAATTATTCTCCCGGGATTGATCGATGAGTGGAATCCTTAAAATTTAATTTGGGAATGATCTAGTATAAATAAAATGCTAATCCAAAGAAAGAAACCAGCAATTATTCATCCTAAACTCTGCTGATTCAGCAACTCAATTATAACTGCCTTTCTCAAGCTGCAAACTTTTCAGGCTGTTTTCAGAGTTGCTGTACCCGTCCTCCCCCCACAAGAGAGACCTTCCCCCGTCCTCTCCTCTGCCTCCACCTCGGCCTCCAGCCTTTTTTTTTTTTTTTTTCCCCTTTCTTTTCGAGGGTCTGGGGGGGGAAGGGAAACAGTTAACCTCTTGAAGCGTATTTCCTCCGAATAAAAACAGTGAACTTACAAACGAAGAGGAAACCACGGATAACTCTGCAATAATTCAAAGTGTATGGAATCAGAATTTTTTAAAAAACTGTTTTTAATTGAAAATAAAGCTAAAGCATGCTTTTCAACAGTGCAAATTTCCATAATTTTGATTTACTGCTTCCATCATCACAATATATTATACCAGCATGTCTTACCGAGGGCTAGACTCTAGAAGTCTGCCAGTTCGACTATTTCGATATTAAGTGCAAATACAGATAATTGCCTCTGATTGTCACGTGCAGTAGAAATGTTTCTGCTACATAGAGAGGATGGCATGGAAAAAAAAAAAAAAAAAAACCACAACAAATTTCAACAGATGACGATAGAACTGGGAAGTGTAACAGGGTTGAAAAGCCTGAGTTTTGGTGCCAAAAAGCTATGAATAACATGGTCTTCCCATTTTGTGTATTCTTTCCACTTACAACGGCCTCTCGTTTCACTTTCTGTGTTGTATTTACTGCTTTGCTATTTCCTCCAGCCAGTGTGAGGGGCTGGACCATAAATTGTACTGCTAGCTGGGCAAATAGTTTAGTTGCTTTGCAAGTTTGTAAGGGGCATGTTCAGACCACAACTTAAGTATGACATTAGTGAGTAACGCTAACCTTATTTAAGACCTCTGGGTGAAACAAAAAGGCTTCCCAGTTGCAAAGAGTGGCTGTACAAGTAAAAAGACACCCTTTTACAAAAAATAGAATTCCACGTTTATTTACTGGTTTCAGATGAGGCAGCTTTTCCCAGAGCTGGGTTCGCAGGTGGACCCCAGCCTTTCCAAACCAGAGAAAAAGGAGTAAGTGCAACTGCTTTTCGAAAAAGACACCCCTGCACCCGAAAACAAAGCTCCCGAAAAGCAGGCTGCTGCCACGTTGAATTATAGTGAACCCTTACTGTGCAACCATGTAACTTAACAAACTTTAACTGAATTAACAGTTAGACTTCCATTTTCGAAATCTAGTGCATAAATTTAATGGCTCATTCTAATATTTATTATTCAACCTTTTGACATTTATTTGCAGCAGTTGAATTGAGGTACTGGTGCATTATTAGCATTTAAACAGTAAAGTGTTCCAGCTCTACCATAATAACCGAGTTTAACTTGAGTCTTTAGCCTGAAGTACTCTGTGGAATGTAACAAAAAAAAACCCAAATGCAACAGAACAAAAAAAATATGTAAAAAAACCCAAATAAAAAACCACTGTTGTAATGGTAAACAAAATAGTAATCCGGTTTCTGTCTTCACATTGTGATAAAATAGGATTCCAAAAGTGTGTATAGCATTAATGGGCTTGTACAAACCATCCTGCAGAGTTTAAAAAAAAACGTAAGAAAGTTAAAGGTGGTTCAAGAAAATATTTTCCAAACTATTTTATTAATTAAATTTCCTGAATTTGTGGCTAGGTGGAAGAGGTATTGCAGAACCGCCCAGCTGCCATTTCCATACAGGATGGGCCTTGTGAGGTGGTTGGGAATCCTTAGTGGTGTTTAAGGAATAAGCTGGCAACAAATCCCCATCATTGCCAATAATTAGTGATGGTGGACAGGGAAAATTTGCCATGAAATTAAACGGCCTTTTCACTGCTGATGCTACATTGCTGGCTACCCTTTTGCGTCTATTGTTAACTGTAAAATCATCCAGTGTTCCTTCATGTGACTCGATTTTACCTGTAGGACGTGGACTTCGAGCTGATTTCAAATTTGGTTTGACTGGAGGAGTCTGCAGTACAGGTCGCTTTCCCAAAACCAGTGTCCTGTAATTTTTTCTCACCCTTGCTCCAAATTTATACTCCCCATCCTCAGGTTTTGGAGTACCTAAAGTGCATGAGAGGACCTGACTCTGAGTCAGCGGGTTTAAGGAAGTGGTTTCTTTCTCAGTGCATGCAGAATCTTCCTTGGCTGTTAATAAAGCGTCCTGGTTATTACTCTCAGTCTCACCGTAAAACTCATCCTTAGTATCATTGCACTCACACTTTAGCTTATGTGTTGTTGTAAGGTCAGGCTCATACTCGTCGTTCGCACTGCTGTCCTCTGTTTTGATTTTAATGCTGTGCAGGAATGGCAATGCCTTATTGCCTGTATCAGTGCACTGGAGCTCAGCTGCCGCTACTGCCCCTGGAGAAGCAGCATCCTCCTCAGGATCAGTTTGTAAAGAGGGCAAATCCGTGGCAAATTCAATACAATGAGGGATTTTGGAATCTTTCTCTGAATTTGCTGCCGCTGATGAAGAATCATTATTTAAGAACCTAGCAGCTATTGTATTGTTATCTGCACGGTGTGTAGTAGTTGCTTGAAGGCATTTCCTTGCCTCTCTGAGTATTCTTTGTTGTGGAAATGCATTGTTTGTCTTTGGGCTAGGTGAAGAGGCCCCCTTTGCAACACAGTTAATTGTTAGGTCAGTACTCTTGGCGTTATTGGAAAATTCAGAGTGTGGGAATGTGATCTCGGATACCCTATCATCTCTTATCTCCGCGAAGCAGCTCCCCAGGCCGCCGGAGCAGCGCAGCGCCGGGGCAGC
>NW_009970726.1:1481580-1489488 GCF_000747805.2 Chaetura pelagica
TGTTTCATAGTTTACGGGGGGTTTGCAAGGCGCCCGAGCGATTTCTGGGTAGCTGTGGCCAGTGTATTTACTAAAAATGTGAGGTAGATGAGAGGCCGGTAGCAGGGCTGCGTCCCCCGGGCGCAAGGCTTTCCTCCTGATGGGCAGCAAGGGCCGGGGAGAGTCATTCAAACCCAGCCAAAGTTTGTTCTCCTTCCAGAAGCCCGAGAAGGGGTCGGTGGCTGCGAGGTCCGGCCGGAGGTCGGCGGTTGATAGAGCCCGGCTTATTTTCCTCCGTTTCGTCTTAAGGACCCGTTCGGTTTTGCAGGATGTGTAAAGGGCTTCCACGTCCTCTCTGGAGATCAGGGTGCATTTGGCGGCGTGGAAAGCGATGGAGTTGATGGCTTTGAGTTTCCTCAACTCCTCCAGGTCGCAGTGATGCTTTTTTACTTTTAAATGATCCATTCGCTTGTGCACGGTAGTTCGCGGGATGTTTTTTAGCAGGTCTGTAAAAACCTGGGAGAGTGCAAACATTTGCTTTCCTTTAATGATGAGGTAGCCGAGCCTCACGCCATCCACCTCTTCAAAACCCGACTTCAGGTCTCCCATTTCGTGAATTAAATTATTCCCAGCATTTGCAGAGAGAGAGAGATGAAGCACAAAAAAAAAAAAAAAAAAAAAAAAAAAAAAAAGACACACACACACAATCCTCAGCCAGATGCTGTATTTGTCTCAAGGCATCCTGCTAATAAAATATAACAAAGGCTGTTATTCCTGGTGAATGAAGTGCCAAACTTTAGACAAAATAAAAAATAAAAAAATTAAATTAAAAAAATACCGTGAGGCTACAATCAATAGATAATCTTAAAAATCAGGTTTGCCAAAGTGTTTCTCTAAGTTGCTGCTGAAGATCAGTACCTGTTCCCTTTCATTCCCTGCTTTTCCATTGGAAACTATGATAATGGAATGTGAAGGGAGGAAGAGAAAAGAAATGCAGCTGCTATTCCCGCCGCTGCTTTAGCTACAAATAAAATGACAGAGTGAAGTGAGCTCGTCCGGAGACACCTTCATCAATTAATTCCCCTAAAGCCAACGCTGATTGGACACTCCTGACAGGTGATGCAATAAAAATTGATATTCCACCCCTTCCCCCAAAAAAATCTCCCACTAATTAGCATACCCTTATACTGCCACCTCCCCTCCCAAAGTAAATAATACAGTTAGTATATAAATCTTTCTATTAAACAATCCGAGCTCAAACACACTCAGACGTCTCAGACTTCCTCGTCGCTAGCTTCCGAGGAAGGATTTGTACGGTTTTTTCCCCTATCGTTTCGTATATTTTTAGTCTGTTTTGGACAAACGTTGCTCTTTTGTGCATACCGTGAATTTAAAGGACGTAAGTCTGATCGTAGCGATGGAAAATCCTTCGGTAACGTAGCCGTTTTAAACTAGCGTTTTATTCTGCATTGTGTGGAAAATGAAGCTTAGAGAAAACGTGCAGAACAGCCTGGTATTTCCCTTTCTGAGGCTCCAAAGTTAAACGTTCGGTTGTTAACGAGAGGGAATACTTACATTTTTCGAGTTTCTCTTGATTTTCCTCTTCTGCTTAATTAGCTTTTTACAGCCGGGGACTAAGGTTATTTTGCTGTCTGAATATCACGGCTTCCTGCACCGTGATACTGTAAGACTTTTAGCTGAAATTCTGCCTGTAATATTGCGGGAGGGGGGAGGAGGACGTGGGCTCACGTCAGACCCATAACAAAGCATAGATAAGCCAGAAATGTATACACTTTTCACAATTAACCGTGCTGGATCACGAGCTGGAATGTCCTATAGTCCCGGAGCCCACGTCAGGATTCCTGTGTGATGATTGCTTCCAGCAGAGAAAGGAGAATGTAAAATATCCAAGGTGCTTCCAAGAGCCTTTACGTAATAACAAAAAAGTGCTGGCACGCACAATGTACGATATTGCAACGGGCTAGGATGCTTCTGCCTCGCAGTTTGCATATTCCGCTCCGAGCAGCCCTGCCGCAGCTTTTTGATGTTCCATTTATAGCAGCCCCTTAAAATCAATTTGAAGAAGCAGCATGAAGGTTTAACCTCTTCTTAAGAACGTTAAATGATTCGAGCGTCAAGAACGAGGGTTTCGCAAACGTTGCGAGAGCTGCGTGCCTCTCCCTTGGCACGTTGAAATGATGCTGCTTGCGGTGTGCACGTTAGGCGCTGTAAAAAAACAAATCACCAATCTCTGCCGTGCACCCAGTGTTCCGCTGGGTACAAACACGAGCACTTTTGTGTATCACTGCACGTCCAGGATTAGGCGTATCCGTGAGATTAATGAGACATCTCATATTTCTGGGACTTGGCAAAATATCGACGGAGGAAAAAAAACCCAAAAACAAAAAACACAACACCACAACACAACAATCACCAAAAAACCTTCAGTCCCAAACGTCAATATCCACTCCGCGTATTGGCAATATGGTGCGTGGAGTTCGTGTTACCCCGTCAGGTACAGCGAAAATAAAGAGCATAATCACTCTGTAAAAACGCAGCTTTGCATGCCAAGGCGAAATGCAGGCGAGCCCCCAATTTCTCAGGAATTCTAGAGAGAAGTGGGAATTTGGAGAAGTGCATCCGGGAATGGAGGAAGTCCATTCAAGGGAGCCTCTAACTCGGAGGGCTGAGATTTGAAAAGTCAGCCCTGGACTACTGTTGCTCTCAGCGCAGATGTAATCGCCGCTGTTCAACTTAATCCATGTGTGTGCGAACCGCGATGCCTAGTTCTTCCCTTTGAAACCTAGGGATAGTATTCCCATCCGAGAAAGCAGAGCTACAGCAAATTACATTTTGTCCCTCGAATTAGAAAAGGATCATTGAGTGGATCTCGTGATATTTCAGGCTTTGAACGTAACCGAGAGGCAGCAGTGAACAATGCCTCTGCACAGCTCAGACCATCCGCGGAGTTCGCCTTCCCTCGCCTCGCCTCGGGATCCCCCAGCCTTGCCTTTCTCTTTCTGGCTCGTGTGAGAGGCACCCTGGTATATGCTGAGGCTGAAAGCAAAGTTTCGAGACAAAACAGCTGCTGGCGCTAAAAAGAAATCATCGTAGTCTTTCTAGAGCTAGAGACAATAAGGTCGTTTAAAAATTCCTCCTGATGTACTTATATGCTGCCAACACCCCCACCCCCTCCTCACTGCTCTCCTCCCCCTGCTTTAAGGTTAAGGCTATGGAGTCAACAGTAAAGGAGCAGCAAACTCCGAGAAAGCTGCTCAGGAGATGTTAACAAAACCTCCGATGGGCTGAAAACTCTTTTATTTGCCAGGTAGTTGAGCTGGGCTGGATCCCCGTGTACATCCACGCGTGCCCTCGCAGGCAGGCAGCCACGGGCACCCACACCCACAGACCGCCGGTGAAAGCCCGGCGGGACCCGGCAGCTATTTAAAAAATGCCTTGGTTTTGTTTGTTTAATTCCGGCGCTTTCAAACGTTTTAAACTAGTGGCGGCTGTTCGGCAAACCCCGATGATCCTAAAGGTGCGGCCGTGGGCGGCGGGGTCGAGGCAGAGCCAAATGTCGAGAGGGAGAGACCCAGCAGAAGTCTGGGGAAACGTCAGGCGCCCAACCTACACAGCCCCGCCGTGTACTCACACACACACTTTCGGTTGCACGTCTCCGCATCTCACACGGAGACCTCTGTTTCTCTACTTCTCCATCGTTTGTTGTTTTTGTGTGTGTGTGTGTGTGTGTGTGCGCGCGCTTTCCCTTGGCCATCAGCACACGTTGTGTATCCGGGGTCGCCTCCAGGCAGGCTGGGGGAGATCCTGATAAAGGGCCGGCGGAGGCCCCTTGCACGCGCACACGCACATTAAAGGCAGGGGACTTGAAAATGGATTTGCACGCACACAGGGGATTGCGATCGATAGCCACCAACATTTATGGCTTAGATTGTTAATGTGAAAGCTGGCCAAAAGAATGAAAATGAAAAATTAAAGGTGTCTGGTATCAATTACATGAAAAGTTACGCAATAATTTACTTACTGGGACCCGGGGTGTGTGCCTGCGTGTTGGTGTGTCCCTGTGTATGTCGTGCATGTGTGTGCAGACCCAGATGTAGATGTAGCTATCTCTGAAAAGCAAGGGAGTTTCTTTGTTAATTCTGTGGACTGTGTCACCGTCGCTGGTGATCAAAGATGAACATGATTAAAGGGATGGATGTTTGTCTCACATTTCTTAAGATAAGGGCACCCAGAGATGCCCGGTTTTGCCAAACACATATACATGCAACTACAGAGAGTTATGTATAGGCGCACACACACACACAAACACACAGAGACTATCAATCAAACGTGCTCCTTTTCACGTTGAGTAGCGTGCAATCTGCAATCTACACTCTGTAGTCAGTAGTATTTCAGTCTTGAAGCTGTCTAGCCGAAGGATAAACCTCATTAGAAAAGAAAGAGCAAAATAATATAAATAATGCCTCGCTGTAGACCTATTTCCATTTATTGGAAATCGTATACTTTCATTTTTGCAAACTTTGGTTAAAATATATACGCTTGCAGGGAAGCGCTTAACCACGTCGCTCCAGAAAGAAAATGTGTGTAACATTTAAAATACTCCTTTTACGTGATGTTTTGATTTATTTTCATAGTATGATTATGTTTAAATACTAGTGCAATTCAGGCTGACCTCTTCCTTCTGCGATGAAGTAATGCACACACCATTTACAGTCTCTTAAACGTTTCGTTGGGAAATGCAACAGCAACGTCCACCAGCGATTGTACTAATGGAGAGAATTATTTTGAAAATCTTTGGAAAAACATAAGAGGTCACGTGCATTTTCACACAAGGATTGCCACATTATTAAAGTATTATTATTATTTTTTATTGTTTGTTAAGTGCTGGACCATGTCTTTGGGTATTGACAAGCATTAAATAAACCTTTTGCTTTCATGACGCTGGGGAGGAATGCATATTTCAAAGGAGAACTTGCTTTCTAACCCTGTTCCCTGCTTTCAGATATTGCTGGGCGTATTTTGCTCAAGGAAGACACAGACAGAAAGCTGCTAGAGGCTATCACAAAGACTCCAAGAACGTAAATATAATAGGGTCAAAGAACAGTATAATAGGATCCTTCTGCTATTTTAAAGTCAGCCAAATGTGACTGTAGCACCTAAAATTTGCCATAAATTCTAGTATGACAACAAATCAGAATGTAGAACTACACCTCCTAAATGTGTAGAACAAAGAAATGCCAACCATCAGTCTGCGGAAAAAAAATAAAATTAAAAAATCACAATCTGGCTAACACTCTAATGACGAGAAGTTTCACGGTTCCTTTTTTTTTTCCCTTCTTGTTTTCTTTTTCCTTTTCTTTTAAAATTTTCTTTCTTCTTTTATTTTCCTTCTCTCCCTCTCTCTCTCTTTTTTGTTTTGTTTTGTTTTGTTTTGTTTTGTTTCTGGTAAACAAAGCAGCAATGCAGAGTTATTCTAAGCGTTTTTTTTAAGTTGCGCGTTTGGTTTTCCGTGGGGTCTGAGGTGTCACTCGCACACTAGAATGTTGTGCAATTTATAATCACCACGGGCTAAGACTATTTCTTGGGTTTGATACTCCTGGTAGTTTTAAAATACTTTTAGCAGGAGTTTCTGGACACATACTACATGCCATGTTGTTTACTGACCCATAATCAAAATGCAGTGACCTTTTACCCTTTTTTTGCCCCTTGACCCATGCTGAATTCAATGCAGCCTTTATAAATTTGCAAATCCTTGGACGTAAAGGGGATTTGGTGAGGCTTTGTTCTGAAAGGATCCTAAAAGTTTGCATTTTTAATTAGACAAAGGTAAAGCAACAAACATTGGGAAATAAGATACTCTGCTGCACAGAGGTGATGGCTCTTAATTTCTAGGCTGGGGAACTACATCTTTAAAAACATAACCTGCAAACTGAAAAGCAGTTGCGAACACAGGAGATCAGGAGGTTATGAATTGCACCAAATTAGCAATGTGGTACAAATCACTTTCATGACGTAAGGGATGGCCAGGCCACAATCTTCCGGCACTCCTCATCTCCAAGGACCTTGTGTATCCTGGTGACCCGGGAAGAGGGGAGAGTCAGCGATTTGATCTGGAGCTACAGCCGCACTCCCTTATCTCCTTTGCTATCAGTCGGTTTAAAGGATACCCTAATTACGATGGTGATAAAACAATGCCCACTTATGTGTGCTGAATAAATAAAGAATGTTTACAGCCCCAGAATGTTTCAATTCCAATTAAACGCTATCAAAGAATCCCCCCCTTCTGTCCCTCGTTCACTCCCTCCCTTTCCCTCCACGACTCCCTATTTACCTTGTTGGTTGTAATATAGCCCTATGAAATAAACCTGCCTTCCAATTTGCTATTAAGGCCACACTGGGGGAGGGGTAGAAGGGGGCGGGTGTGAGACAACACGCTCTCCCGGTCCCACAATTACTTGGGTCGCCTACATTTTTTTTAAATTTTCGTTTAAAATTTTTGTTTATTTTTTTAATTGGCAAAGGCTTGATGATGCGGGGAAAAAGGTCCTTCAGGATCCTGCCCCAAAAACTGGCCGGTGCAGTCGGTCTGAATTAATCTGGCGCCCTTGGGCGCTGGAAGAGGGGGCTGTCCCCCACCCCCCGGGGAGCGGTGTCCCCACCGCCCCTCTTCCCTCTGCGGCGGGGAGCCCTGGAAACAGGAGCCTGAAAATGCATCCCGCTCACTAAGACACAAGGATCATTTCAAATATTCATTGTATCAGCAAATCTCATCATAATCAGATTAAAGCAAGGTTTCGGGGGGAATTGCCTGTGCGGTTGGGTGCGAAACACCGACTGGACTACAAAGAACAAGGAGAACGGGTTCCCCTCCCCTGCTTTGGTCGCCCAGGGGAAAAATTGAAAAGCTGCATTTTTAATTTTTTTTTTTTTTTTTTGTGAGAAAGAGACACTTGAGAAAGCTGTGATTCTCCATCCCACCCTCGGTAGTACGTTTCTCTGGGAGGATGATTCCCTTTAAACTTTATGCTTAATATATATTTATGATCCTCTTATTTATTTGTTGATTTTAAACTCCAGATAGAAACGATTCCTGCGGAATACACTAAGGTAGATTTTTCTCCACGCCAGTTTACTTCTAGTTCATCTCAGCTAAGAGAACAGCTTTTCTACAGTCAAGCTTTAAAATGTATATTTCATTGAGTTGTCTGGGGTGAAATGTTTAGATCTATTTGTGGAAGGGAGTGAGAAACCGAGTGCAATTTCAGGTCTGCTAGATGGACGCAGGCCTGTTTCCTTTTGAAAGTTTAGGCTTCCAATGCCCTCAATTCTACTGGCAGAATTAGGATGGACTTGGAGGGTCCTAAACGTGACCATTCACTAAGGCGGGGGGCTACAGCTTGCAGCAACGTGCTCGGCAACTTAATCTTACACTAAATAGAGCAGAGAGAGAAAAAGAATGGAATACAAACTCTCCCGACGTTTGTAGTCGCTTCCAAGGCTGACCGTGCATTTTCCAGCTGATGGGAAAGTGTGTGTTTTGGAGCAAAAAGGAGAGAAGGTAAGTGTTTGTCCTTGCGTCCGCCACTTCGGGTAGAGACAATGAAAGAACAAAGGGAACCACTTCTCTGTGTGAACATTTCACATTTTCCTTCTCCGTTCGAGTCTCACTGCGATGGGCTGGCGGGGGGACTCGCTTCAACTTTACCTTGGGAGGCTGTGCGGCGGTGACGGGGGTACCGGGGACGGCCGGAAAGTTGCGGAGCGATTTAAACAACCCCCCGTTTGCCGCCGGAGCCGCCGCCGCGTCCGCTGCCGGCAGAAGTTGCGGGTCTCATGGCTCGGAACTCACCGGAGAGTCAGCGCCACGGCGAGCGGCGGTGGGACGGGGAGCGGGGCCGTCCCCGGAGC
>NW_009970726.1:1490259-1490997 GCF_000747805.2 Chaetura pelagica
GTCCTGATGGCTGGGGAGGCTGAGGTCCCGCTCTGCCCAGGCCTGGGGGGAGCGCGAGGCGCTGGGAAGAGGATTTGCCTGTTGAATATTGCTGGGAGACGTTAATCTCGTGCCTTAAAGTACCTTGTCAGTGGCTTTAAGGAAATCAAACGTGACATTAATCAAATCACACAAATGTAAACATTTATAAGTTTAATCCTAATATTATGCAATTATTTAAATCAAGCCGTGGTTTTTCCTCAGCGCTGTGTTACAGCTCCTGCGCTCTTCCTCACATGCTTTGAGTTTTCCAGTGGATCCTGGTGTCTCGTTTCTCGCTTGACGGTGTTTTTCCCGTGGCGGCCAGAAACGTGCCGTCCCGCTGGGCCGGGGACCGCAAGGCAGGCAGCGCGGGAGTCTGAAATCGCTCCCTCTCTAAGCCTGTCAAGATTAAAAATCAGTACACTTTGCGTGAATTTGAGGACAAAACCCTCACATCGTACCCTGCCTTGGTACTAGTTGGGGGTTTTTCTCCCCGCGTGTGTGAAGCGGCGGGTCATGCCCGTGTGGAAACTCGAGGAGTCTCGGGTGACCGAAACACGGAGAAGTGCCTTTGCAGCCTTCGTGGGGTTTTAAGGCGAAGTGACACGTGAAAGTCCCACTAACCGCGGGTAGGTGAGGAGGAGCAGAAGGAGAGCGGGAACGCGGTGCCCTGCGTCGGGGCTCGGCGGGACTGAGGGCCGCGGGTGCGCTCGGGGG
>NW_009970726.1:1491874-1499005 GCF_000747805.2 Chaetura pelagica
GGGCTTGCTCGGCCAGAGCGAGGGAAGGAGAGAAGAGCTCCCGCCGAGCCGGGCCCCCCGCACGCCGGTGTACGCGCAAGCAGCAGCTCGGGGGGGTCCGGCGAGAAAACGGGTACGAGAGTAGAGAGGAATCTTTAGAAGTGCCATCCACTGAGGGAGCTCCTGTGAGGCTATAGCTCACGTGTTACTTGAAAGGTAAAAAAACCCAAAAAACACTACCGCAGTGGCTTTGTACATAAAGTAACATCTGTTTGTGGGTGGATTTTAGAACAGGATTTCTTTAAGAAATCAGGAGAAACTGCCGCGATCCACTGGCTTTGGAGTAATAAATATAGCCAGAGAATTCTGGAAGGAACTTGTCTTAATGGTCTGTTTATAAAAACGAAGATTAATCTTATCCTGTTTTTCAAATAAGCACCATGATGTTTGGATTCCCCACTCCCCCAAGTGATTGTTGTATATTGGGTTAAGATTTTTAAAGATTAGTTTTATTGAAAAAGTGTTTGTTGTCTCTCCTCCCCTCCCCCTCCCCCCTTCCCGCAGATATATAGAACTTAAATTGTTTTGCTACGTCATTTCAGACCTGAACTTTCTCATGTATTTACAAAGAGGAAGAATTGACTAACTTGGTGTTCAAGAAAATTTCCAACAAGTGCCCTTGGTCTTCTACGGGAAAAAAATGGCTTTGCACGTTGTTTCTGGAAGATAACATTAAAATGGATAGGGACTTATATCTGCGATGAGCAAAGAATTTCTAGAGAACTAGTTATTTTAAGAAAATCCTTTCTAGGAGAGCTGCTATTATTTTTTATCATGTTATCTCTGAGTGCGTGAGAGTTAATTTTTTTAAGATTAAAAGTGACGTCTAGATTTTCTGAAAATTAAGTATATCGCCAAAAAATAACATTTTCCACAGATCGTCAGCAGCAAGTAAAAGAATTATGTTTATGGATATCACCTAGCTGAAAATAATTCTGAAGTGACTTTCCTTCCCCCACGCACACTTGGGAAGTTGCATGCTTGCAGTCATTGTTTAAGATAATACAGTTTGGGGCTTCTCTTTCTCTCTTTGTAAACTTGCAGGCTTTTGTGTGGGTCTCTTCCAAATAAAAGCTCAATTCAGTTTAGATGGTAAAAAGCATCCATGTTACTCGAAAACTGAAGCTGCACGTAATATTTAATGGGTAAACGCCACCCTGGTAATATCTAAAGGCATTAACTTTAAGATCGAGGGAACAAAGATTTTTGTTTGGGTTTTGTTTGTTGGGTTGGGTGGTTTTGTTTTTTTTTTACTTGAGAATTCTGGAGATACATTTACTCTTGATTGCTGCTTGACAATTTTCAAAAGGTAACTACAGATTTATAAAGCATCTTTCAAAAGAACATTTAATGCTCTTGTATTTACTAAAGCACTATATGGCTATGTGAAAACTATTTTATTTAAAGGGAAGATTAAAAAAAAAAAAAGTCAGGGAGAGACCGTTTGTTATTATTCTTCGTTGCTCTTTATTTTGTATTTGTGAGGAATGTGTTGACCTATTTAATATATTAAGTTATTTTTCACAAAGCAGCATTGTTGTTACTTTTAATTGGGAAGTACCACGATGTAAAAATTACCCACATTCCCGACTCTGAAGTACCATAGCAAGATTGACAAAAAGTGATCCCAGGCTTGCGCGCTTAATTCGCCAGGAATGTTAAGCTTCCCAGATACACTCTATGTGGTCAAGATAGACTTTTGCTCTTAGGCAGTTTTTAATGGTCCAAGTCGTACCTAGAGGAAACGTATCTGTGTATGTATATGTGGAATTGAAATCAGACGGCAACCAGCAGTGGGAACGGGACTCACTGATCGAAAGACCTTTTTACTTTTTTTTTTTTTTTCTTATTGCATTTGGCAACCTCTTTCAGAGACACAATACAATTAATTAACATATTCTGGGGCGTGTTTTTGAGATTGGGAAGTGTGGTGGCCCCTTGTTGAGAAGAAAACACTTTAAATAAAAAGTAACATTGTTTTGTCCAAATGGTACTGGGAAAAGCAGAGTAGTATTGCTTATCCAGCCCGTGGATGCGGTTGATTTACTCCAATTTGCTTTAGCATATAGCAAAACAGCTTTTCCTTTCCCACGCCTATATTAGATGTTTTGTTTATACAAATGCATCTAAAATAGGTCTGTATTTAAGATATCTGATGGCAAATTCAGCATGTCGTTTCTGGTATTTAATGTGTATATCGAAATCAAATAAATGTGACCTGTGACACAACACAGTATCACAACACAAGAAACGTGAAAAAAGGCTATTAATTTATATGGAATGTTTATATGAATCCTACATATGGAGGTATGCCTATAGAAGAAAACTAATCTGAGGCTTGGTTTGGGAGGGATGCTATTTAATGTAATTTAATATAAATGTATTTAATAAAAATCCAATTAATTAATATATACCTAATAAAAATCCAAACTTTGAAATGAAGTATTCTTTGAAGAAAAGCTCTGCATTACATTTAAGTTGGATGTAATCTAAATTCCAGAGTTTACTAACCCAGCTTTTCAGGGCTTAACACAGCATTAATATTCAATATGGTATACTAGAAGTTTATTTCAGATTCTTTTGTATCATACTGTAATTATCATTACTTTGACTTGACTCATATAAAAACGTGGTTAACATTTCAATGCCTTTTAAATGTAGAGAATTATAAATTAACTGTCACATTTAAATCTTTAACTTCTATCACTTAGGGAGTGTTAAATCTTTAAAAAGGAAATAATCACTGCACTTAAAAACATAATGTGCTAGGATTCCTTTATTTTGAATACTGGTTTGAGATTGTTCAGTCGAAGAAAATCCCTTGTTTCATGCTCACTATAAACCTTAGTCTGAAATTAACATTTAAATGCCAACGTTAGTAACAAGCAGTACTTGAAAACCACCAATTTTATCCATTGCTGCTAGTTAAGTGGAATTTATCGGAGTCTCCAAAGGTGATAATAAAAGAAAAAGTAAGAAAATGCATACAAGTTGGTGAATTACTTCCCCTTTTTTTTTTTTTGCAGTCGAAATAATCACAAAATTTGTAATTAGGTTGGCACAAAAGAAAATAGCTCAACATATGAAGAGGCACGGTGTCCAGGAGGTGCACTGACATGGTGTTTGATGGTGCTACCTGTACTTACATAACGTGTAAATATAAAGCATGTGAACTCCCAGTCAAGAAGTGACTACATGTTACATGTTGAAACTTTTAAATTATTCTGTACATTGCATTTGGATAGGTGTTAAATACACATTTGAACAGTGTATCAAGGAATAGGAGGGAAAAGAAAACTTCACCCTTTCTCAGTATAATTTAAGAGTAAGCATGTAAAGATACAGTAACATGTTTAATATGGGTTATGTGGACACACTATATCCTTCATAATTGAACATGGATAGAAATAATCTGTTGGATCTAAGGCAGACTGTCACTTAAAACACACCATGTGCAAAGGTCAACACACAGGAGTTGCATTTTATTTTGTGTAAAGCGACCATTTTGCTGCTCCCTTCCTAGAAATGAAGCAAATGCCCACGACTAGAATTATTTCAGTGACAATTTAAACCCACATAAACAAAAGGCAGACAAGCATCAATGTATTTTAAATGGGTAATTGGGAGATGTAGTACTCTACCTATTGAGTATCACTGAGTTATTGCCATTTTCTTGTTTTCAGTTGCATCTGTTCAGCTGCAGCATGTATCATTGTGCACAGGGGTAAAGACGCAATCTGAAAATAGAGTAAAAATTGCTATAAGAAATTTGCTTTCTGGAAAGAAGTGAGTTTCTCTACTCTACAGCTCCAAGTCCTGATAGCAAGTCATGCTTTCTAATATAGTACACATTTTGTATGAAGTGTACGCTTTTTCTGTTATTCCTGGAAGACTCTTCTGCTGATTATAACCAACTTGTAATGCAGTTTTGTAAAGGAAGACATTTTTCTTGTTCAATGCTGTGTTTTATTTGCTAAATTTACCCGATTATTTTGTATGTTTTAGAAAACAAACTAGATAGTGAAATTTAAAGGAAGCCTTCCAAAATGTTGAAATTATTGTTGGAACTGATTAACTGGTAGTAAAAATCTAAGGCGAATACCTCTTTATTTTTGTTATTGAAGCTAAAGTGCTATGCACTGATGTTTGTTAACATTTTCTCAAGGAATTTCTCCAACTTGTACAAACAACTTGTACTGGGAGAGTATAATTTTATTTCAGTTACACATTCAGTCTATTTTAAAAAGTATCTAAAATCCCCCAAAAAAGAAAACATGTAATCTTCTTGTACATTTCTCACAATCTAACTTCTTTAGCTCCTGGGTTTTGTAGATTCCTTTTAAGAGAATTGGATTTTCTCCTTGCATTTAGATTAACAATGAAATTATTCATTCCTACTCACTGAATTATATTCCTCTCTAATTATTTTAATCTCTTATACATCACTATAAGAAGGACAGGCTTCTTTTTTAAAAAAGAAAATTGGCCTTCTGTGTCATGTCAGTGCTCATTAAATACTACAATCATAAGAACATATATGCTACAAGATTTTGTGTTCTGATTCCATAGCTGTTATAGGCTTAGTGTTTGCAGTATTTATTTAGTGGTAATGCATTTCTTTTCCTATTTTGCATTTCAAAGGTCTTCTCTAAATGATTGCTTTACCAAACTATCAAGAGGTTATCTAATTTTTTCCATCAAATATTACACAATACCATCAGGTGGTAGTCATGGAGTTTCTTTCAGTCCATATACATTCTTTCTATAGAAAGAATTAAACAGAAATCCATAAAAAAAGACAACAAATGTTTCATTAAATAATTGAATGTATTAGGCTTGCCTGAATTTTGACCAAAGCAAAATTTCAGGCTGTTCAATACTGAGCTGGTGTATTACATGGTGTGAGATTAAAACATTTTTATTTGAAAACCATACATTAGTTTTTTCATTAATATACTCTTGTTGCCATGGTGCAGCTTTAATCAAGTTGTTGCAAAGTGCTTAACTTTTTCTTTGGTGATGCTTCTTTATAAAACTAAAAATTGAGCCTTAAAATACCTAACATTAAAAAAAAAAAAAAAAGAAAAAAAAAGAAAAAAAGAAGACCTGGGAATTGTACTAGTTCCTTTTCAAAGAAGAAATCACAGAAAGACCTTCTAAAGGAATTTAAAAAAAAAAAAAAGCTTTGAGAAAAATTTACAATTGTTTGTTACAATACAAGTTTTATTAAAGGTATAAATTCAACCAACAAATTAAAATATATTTAACAGATTTTCACTTTAAAAGGATATTTATTTTAATTTACCTGTCAGGGAAATAAAGGACAGATTTGCTGCTCTACCATGATTGTTTTTACTTTTTTTTTGGGTCAGGGTTAACAGAATAATTGAGAATGCTTTTTAAATTAGACGTCGTTTTCTTGACAAGAATGAAGAAGGGCTGGGACACTGTATCTATCAGATTCAAATAAATGTGTGTTTTTTTAAATTGCATTAAAAAAAAAACATATTGGGATATATTAATTGCTTTATTTCCTTAGAAAGTAATTGCTTGCCCCTGCAAATTTCCGGGTATTTTTACAAGCTTTAAAAGTAATAAAAATAGTGTTGTAAGTATGTTTCATAATATTAATAGTTTTATGTTCCAATTATATTCTCCACTGTTGAGATTGGACATTTGCATGTGGGGTAGGTTTGTGGGGTGTTTTTTTTTGAGAGCAAGCTCTGAATGATTTTACACAAACTGAAACATTCTACTTTCTCATCCTCCCCGCTCCCATTTTTCACGTGTACCTTAAAAATGCCTAAACTCTTAAGGATATTGAAACATGCATATACAGAGAAACGTTTAGAACGCCTCTCAAATGGCTGTGTTACTCGTGTGTTTGGCTGGGCCCTTCATCTACGAAGCTACCTTCATCGTTCCTTTTTTGCCTGCCCTCCATTCTTCCTCTATCTAAGTAATGTCACTTAAAACTTTCAAGGAGAGAAAAGAGCTTGACCCAAGATAGCTTGCATACGAACTGAGATGTCTCTAGGGGGTGGAGAATTGTGCACCTCCCACCTCTCTGCCACATTGCCGTTTGTTATACTCCCGCACACAAGTGCAGCTGTTTTACTAGTTAACGATGTTTAAAATATAACCTGCATATATATAGGTCTAGGTAGCAACATGTCCAGGAATGTACATCATTCAGGAGTGATTTGCACAGATAACCATATCAACTAAGCTGGCCTTGCAAAATCGTAGCCCCCACACAAATTCTGCTTCTCTGCCTTTTAGCAAGATAATGATAAATCAATGATATGCTCCTTGTCCAGCACCAAATACATACATAAATAAATGCTGGCCCCGGGGCAAGCGACTGAGCAGAATTTTGCAAGGCTGCATTTAATTTCTCTGTGCTCCTAACAATCACCACAATTAGTTCCTTCAGCCACAGGCATACCTGCTTACAATGGAGAACTGAATAGCCTGAGATCTTCCTCTCTGACGACCACCTCATCTCTCCTCCTAGTGTGTTTTTATTCCCCCCCCGCCCCCCATCTTAAATTAAAGGAGACAACAGAATTAGAATGGTTTTACTAAAAAAAAACCGCCGAGCTTCTAGAAAGGCATATCCACCTCTAAGTCAAAGTAGAGGACAGCTGTGCTGACAAGCGTTTGGTTTTGTGTCTCTGTGGCCTCCCTGGTTTCTCTGTATCGTCTTCTATTCAGCATCACTTTCGCTGCTCTGGCAGCCACAGCCACGCAGCGCTGCATCCGCACCACGAGTTTTGAGGGAGAAGAGAGAGCAGGATTAATAATGCATTAGTTTTGCAGCCCCATCGAAGGGAAAATAAACAGAATAGTAAAAGTTGCAGTGAGGGCAGGGAAGTGGCGTAAGAGCGAGAATGCATTAGTTCTGCAGGCATGCCGAGGGGACATAAACACGATAATAAAAGTTGGGAGCGGGAATGCATTAGTCCTGCAGCCGCATCAGGGGGAAAATGAACAAGATAGTAAAAGCGATTTCTGCGGGGCGGGAAGGGAGGGCGGGAATGGGGCGAGTCCTCCGCGCAGCCTTCCTGAAGGGGGCATGAGCGGCGTGAC
>NW_009970726.1:1500273-1506046 GCF_000747805.2 Chaetura pelagica
GGTGGGCGGCTGCTGCGGGTGCTCCGACGAGAGGGGCTGGGCCGAGAACCCGCTTGTCTACTGCGACGGGCATGGCTGCAATGTCGCAGTGCATCAAGGTGAGTAGGCAGGCGAGTGCCAGCTCACCCGCCCTGCCCTCCAGCCTCACTGCTTCCTTCTTGATGCCCTTCCCTTGGGCCTAGTTTGTCCCCCTCTCTGTCCTCCCCCCTTGGCCTTTTTTCTCCCCCTCTTCTTTCCCTCCCGCCCCCCAGCTCCCTGTCACCCATGAAGCCTGTTTCTAGGGCCACGTGCTTTCTGATCTGACCTGCCCTGTCATACGCTGCTCTTCCTGTATGTCTGTTTTTTACCTCGTGTAAGACTTCTGTATTATGACTTGCTATATTACGGCTACGAGAAAATAATAACCTCCCTTCAAGGTTTTTTCCCATTCCTCTTTACCTTGTACTTCTTCTGTGTCTATGCTTTCCAGTCCGCCTTTGCGCCTGCTTAACAAGCTCAGCTGCAGCAGTTCAAAGACTACCGAAAACTCCTTCCCTTTGCAGAACATCTTACTAATATCTGTTCTGGCAATTGTATTTCTTTTTTCTAGACTCGATCCATGTGTCCCTGCCTTTCCCAAGTTAGAAAAAATTATTTGAGGGACAGCCAGTAGACGTGGAGGGTGTAGGATTGGAAGAGAGCAGTGTGTAGAAAAGACTTAGCTGTCATGTGATTTATTCCTTTCCCTGCCTTTCCTTGAATGTCATTTGGCTGATGTTTCCTGGTAGGTGAAGAGACTTCCTGTTGTGGTTCTGCAGGGGGAGTGTGCTAGTTGGAATGGCTGATGGCTGCATTTGTTTGGATTAGTGGAGGCTGGTTGGTTGGTTTCCAGCTCAGGAACTGGCGTGTTCCCTGTATGTGTGATTGTTTTGTTTTTGTCAGTGGGTTGACCCTTCTTTTGAGAGCAGAGGGAGAGACTGGGTTCTGCTGCTTATGTTGTAAGAAAGGAGGTTACGATGACTTTTGCTTTATGGTAGCAGAATAAGGAATAAGATGGTAGTTTTCTCTGTATCAGCTGCTGAGCAGTCATACGAACTCTGTGGCAGGCTCTTTGACTCCTTCTGGATGGTGAACAAATTGGAGGAGACAGAAAATCCTAAATCCGGTTCAGTAGTCTGAATGCCTTGTGCATGTGAAAATATTACTAATGTGTGTCTCGTGCTTGTCCTTAAATTGTGTTGTAGATGATACCGTATCTGTTTCAGCTGCTTTGTAAACTGACAAGAAATAAAGAGAAATAGTAGTCATTTAAGGAGATCTGCAAAATTATGCAGTTATTCTTGTTAATGTTGGTTTGAATGCAGAGCTGGCAGGATCTGTGAAATCAGTCTGGTTTTTGAATCAGTTTTCTGTTGGCTTAAGAGCCGAGTAATGTTAACCAGTTAGTTAACTCTGCTTTTACGGAATCTTACGAAAATGAACACTTAAACATGAAGTCATACCTACAGCAGCCGTTACTTTTGTATCATCTTGGGCATCTTCCTTTTCATCTAGAGGCTTGCTAATATTTTCAGAAATTGACAATAGCAGCAGCAGCAGCAGCTGGAGCTAAAGCAGTGAGAAGAATAAAACTCTATTTTGGGAAGTATTCCTGATGTAGAGTCAAACTTCAGTAAACTGGGTACAAGAATACTGATGATGATGTTGTTGTTATTATTATTTCCAAATCTGAATTTGAACCTGCCAGGAAGTGTGCTAAGTGCTGCTTCTTGTAACCAATAGCTGTGGTAGAGGTCTTAAGAAAAGAACTGTGTTTTGATTTACTGTGTCACTGATGCTTTATGTTTTGGGTATGATGTGTCATGAAGGTGGTAGAGGAAGCATGTTCACTCTTTTTGTAGTCTGTCTGTAGTAAAAGTATTAGTCCTTATGGTTAAAGCTGATAGTCCTTATTTGAAATTCTTATTACACATGAGACTATTAACAGGATTTTTTTGTTATTATAATTAGTTCTAGTTCAGAGGGAACTTGAAGTGTTAAGTCATTGGCAAGTTGTGGAGGACAAAATCTCTTCATGTGTTTAAAGAAGCTTTGCACAGTTGTGGAGTATAAGTCAAAGGAAGTTCTGAACTCAACAAGTAACATGACAGCATATTAGGGCACAGACCTGTCATGGGCTTTTTTAGGCTGTAGGTATTTGCAGATATGAAAGTACTTTACTTCAGCTTTGGTCTTCGTCCAACTCCTGTTGTCTTTGGAACTAATTGCCAGTTCTGTCTCTGAGTTGCGTTCTGTAATTAATTTCTTACTCAGCACTGTGTCTTGCTCATTTAAATGTATGATTGCACAGTTAAAGTCTCTCAGTTTCTAAAGAGGAATTCAAAGTTTTCTTCATCTGTCATTAATATAGATGGACCTAAAACAAGGTGTTTTTTTCTCATGTTAAAGAACTTAGTTGTACAGTATAAAGAGGTTATTGAGGTAGTTTGACCTGTCAGTACTCAGATAATGTATTTGAAGATCTGATAATTGACCTTGACTATGTATGTAATAGGGAATTATTTCATTGACTTCTATGGAAGGAAAGGTATATAAGCCAGATGTTTTTTATACTGCTATTCCACTACTGTGTTCTTCTTCTCCACCTTTAGGCTAGCATGAAAACAGTAGTATTTTTTATATATACTAGAAGATACTAATTTAATCTCTACTTTCCTCTTAACCATTAATTTATCACTTTTTAATTTTTCCTCATTACTCACTTAAACCAGATTTTCTGGTTCCAGACATGGTTTCCAACATAATTGTTGGAAAATATTGCGTCAGATACAGGATTATCTTTTTGATGAAAGTATTGGGCTTTTTATTGCTTGTTACTAGTTGTTAAACGCATACAGTTTTATTCACATATACTCACAGCAATTGTATTCCTGTATTTTCATTTGATCTCTAGTTCTTAAAATGTCTTGATCTGTGCATTGAAAACATGAGCAGTATTGCCAAATCACTAAGCTGTTTTTTAAGCTTCCTATCAAACGTTTTTTTTTTTTAAATATACTATTAAAATATAAATGGCAGTGTTAAATAGAGACTTGCATGTCTCAGAATGTCTTCCCTAAGGATTTATGTTGTAGTGTGGCTATTGTTGCAACTAATCCTAGCCCTAATACTCAGGTTAGTTTGTATTTACAGCTCCATATGAATTTTCAGAGGAAAAGAAAAAACAAATTTTGTATCTTTGTTTCAGTTTATTCTGGATTTCCTACTTAAGTCATTTTACTCGTAAGGAGTAAGAGAACTTGATGGTAACTAAGTGTGTGAGTGTTTTATGACAAACTTGAATTTGTTAGTTGCTTTTATTTTTCTCTTAAGACTTCACTATAAATGATGAGTGTTGTTGTGTTTTACCTGTTTTACTGGTAAATACGTAGAAAAAAGAGATCACACATGAAACACGGCTGGTTTTAAGTGGTTATATTACTTTTCAAGCTAATCAGAATTTTTTTAATGTAGCAAATTTTGCATAAATTTTTAAGTGGAAGCTTGTTGTACTTAAATAGTAGTACCATTGTGATGTGGTAGGATTTCATGTGCAATGTGTCAGGTTGACTTATCAAAGTGATGTGAGATCAACTAATACTAAGCTTTTTTGGTAACATTCTTATTAGTGGTACTGTAGTGCTGTTTATGTTTGCTGAAATATTTTGTTTTGTTCAAAACAGCTTGCTATGGAATTGTTCAAGTACCCACTGGACCTTGGTTTTGCAGGAAGTGTGAATCTCAGGAAAGAGCAGCCAGAGTGGTATGTGCTTTGTTTATTAAGTAATGCTAATTATAATGTTTGTGTGGATAATATTTGTCCAAGTATCCCAGTAATAATAGAAAATAGCTTTCTTTCATAATTCCATCTTGAGGCTATTCAGAAAGACTTATTTTTTTTTTTTTAGTGGAAATAAGTAACTATCTCTTAAGTATTCTGACAATTTCTTTGGGGATGTGTTTGGATTATTTTCTTATCTATGGTGTGGGTTTTGTGTTATTTTGTCAGTTTTAATACTTATATAGTTAGGTACTGGAAAGAAATATGATCTGTGTCCAGTTTTCTTTTACAGCAACTTTAGATTGCCAGTTGAAAGCTTCGGTCTAGGAACACTTAACAAATAAGTAGTGTTCTTAACTTTGGAATGCAATGCTTACTTGGAATGTGACACTTCTACTTGAAGAAACATTTTCTTTCTCTGTCTTATTAATTTTTTATGGTAAATATTTGGGATTCACATAATCCTTTTGAATAGTAACAAAGCACTTTTTTTTTTCTTGGTTACATGATGATTTCTTTTGGTCAGGCTAGTGTGTTACTAGATCAAACTGCTTCATATCAGGCATTTTTAGAAAAAGTCACATTACTCACTACTTGGCACTTTTTAGTTTGTCTTCCAGCAGGAGATAAAATGAGAGTATTTAGAAAGTTTAAGCTGTTCCCTTGCTTCTGAAAACAATTTTCATACAAAAATTGGAAGAGAAGGTGGTGCAGCATCTTAGAGCAGTGTGTAAACTATTTCTAACTATTTCATATGTAAAGACAAATGAAGAGCCTGAGACCAAATTTTCAGTTACTGTCAGTGGGTGACAGAGTGTTTACATGAGCTGTTTGCTGTACCTGTTTCCCTTTCTGATATGAAGTAATATTGAAAGGGTAGGATGACTTAATGTTGTGTGAATTTTTGGCACAGGACTGAAGAATCTTGTTCCTCTACTTTTTCCCGTCTTGCAAGTGTTTTCATAATGACCTAGTAACCTAGACTTGGTTGCTTCTTCCAAAGCAGACCAGTTCATAGGAGCAAGAACAAATAGATTTCAGTGTGCACTCTGAATACTGGTGAACAGAAAAATCAAAACCACTGCCCTTCCTAAAGAAAGAATGTTTCTTTAATTTCCTGGGAAGATCATCAGCAATGTAAAGTTTTAAGAGTAGCATTTTTTTAATGTTTCTGAGTTTGATATATAAAGATTGACAGCAAAGAAAAATATATGGGGGCGAGGAGGAGAAGTTGTGGGTAGAAGAATTTTTCTGGTGTGTTACAGGGAAATCGCATCAGAATTTAGGATATAGTTATTTCTGGCTTCCCCTGACACAAGGAATGAAGGAGAATTGAAGTGAGATCTAAAATAAATGATGATAATTTTTTGAGTTTACAAAATAGAACAGCTTTGATAGGCATTATACTGCTCTTCTTTGCTGTGGGAAATTAAGAAGGAATAGTGATGAACTTAACTGAATTTTCTGCCTGGTGTGTTCTATTGATGTTTTCACCTAACAGAGTCTGTTTATGATACAGTTCAACAAGTTGATGACTGATCTTACTTAAAAAAGCTTTTAATTTGTAATATAGCATAGGTTGAAATGGTTCTTAAGTGAAACTAATTGTATGTGAGCTGGAACAGATTGATAACAGTTGAAGTTTGAACAACTTTTATGTTTGTGAGTTAGAAACATGGTAGCTGTCTCTGAGGTGTCTTGGAGAAGCCCTTAGCATTCAAAATCTAAACTGAAGCTCTGACTTCAGCATGGAAACTGGAACTTCATTGTAACTTCATTCAAAATCCATCAGTCTCAGAAATTGTGACAGGCTTACTTGTAAAAGCAAACCTCCTTATCGTCATTTTAGGAGACTGAAGCTTAGTTTTTCTGCTGGACTTTTTGCCTAGAAACAAAACCAGAATTAAACTAACTGTATTACATTGAATGTGCTTCTACGTACTTAATTTTAATCTTTAAAAATACATGAGTCTT
>NW_009970726.1:1506099-1563162 GCF_000747805.2 Chaetura pelagica
TTTGTGTTGAGTTTGTTTTGTTATTTTTTTTTTTTCCCAGTTATGGGCAAATAAATCCATTCTGGTAAGAGACTAGGGTTCATTTCTTGCACTGAAGTTAGTCTTGCTTTAACAACTGAATGAAACAGACTAGCTCAGGAGCATGTAACTCAAGTAGGTGAGTCTCACCAGAGAATGTTGCGTAACAGCAGGTTAGAACAGTTGGCTTCCTGTATACTTTCAGCATTTGTACACTGATGTCTACTGTGTTCCCTTTATTTTGTGTGCTGCCACTAAGCTGGTGGATACTGCTTGTTAGTGAAAGTGGTGACTTTTTTTTCAGTCACTCAAGTCTCCTGGCTAATTGACTTCTGCATTTTTGATACAGTGTCTTGGGTTTTGCATGGTCAGTTGCTATTTGGAAACACAGTTCCATACCTGGCAAGTCATGCTGAGTCTTGACTCTAGCGGGGTAATGTTTTAAGTGTGTGTGAGACAAACTGCAATTTTTGTAAACCTAAACTGTTTGAATAATAGACATATTGAGGTGTTTGATAATTATTTTACGTACCTTATAATCATGCATATATAGTACATAATAAGCATAAAGTGTAATACCAGTATGTGCTTTTTACAATCACTGTGTAAGTTTTAACTATGACTTCAAAAGTCTTGGTGAGCTTGGGATATGAATCTCTTGAAGATTGGTGGCAAGTGCTCCCAGCTTTGCTTGTGTCTGCACCAGCTGTTATTACTCTGCATAGTGGGCCCTTTTGATGTCTTCACTGTACCTGAAGTTCTGAATCAAAAAGCAGGGTAGATACAGGTTGATATAGGAAAAGTAATATTGGGATCCATGTGAGGATGTATAAGTATGGAGTACTATGTGAGGGTCTTTAGGTCCTGGCTTGGGAAATGGAATGATGCATATATCTTGTCCAGGGGCTGGTAGTGCTGGTATGAAAAAAAAAAGCCTAGAAAAGCTAAATTTAGGAATTGTAGCACAACTGTTGTTGAAAAAGACTTTTTTCCCCCTGTCATGATGTGCCAAACATCTTTCTTGATCTTATTTGAAAAAAGAATTAATTACAGTATATAGTGGGGTACAAATGGACAATGTGTTTATACTGTATTAAAAGCTACTTCTGCTCATGCTTATGAGGGAGCTGGAATAATCCATGTGATAGAGACATCAGGAAGCCCAGACGCATCTAGCGTTTACACAGACAATTAACTTGGTCAGGCTTATTAGCTACGTGTAGATGCTGGTCCTTGTGAATTCAACTCAATTTAGAGTGACCAGCAGATCTCAGTACTGAGCTTCTGTGTTACGATTTCAAGCAAGTTTCACTAACTCAAGTGTGGCTCAGCTTGTGCATGTGAAGTCAGATTGCTTGCAGCGTTGCAAGTGAATTATGATGCTGTTGATCTGTTTCACTGGAACATGTGTATTAGAAGCCTGTCATTGTATCTTGATCAGTTTGGACTTGGTACAAATTAATCTGAAGTCATAAAAATGATGTTTTTTTCCACTTGGTATTTCTAAGTTAGGTGTTTTTTTTTTCATGGGGTGGCTTCTGAAGTTGAATACAATACTGGCTCAGAACTCAGTTGGTACATTTGCGCTGTGCTACAGCTGGTCTAATAAGCCACACCTAGATTTTAGTCCTGGGGAATCTGTTGAGGGGGCAGTGACTCCCTGTGAAGCTAGCCATGTAAGATTTGAGATAGTACTCATCTGGATCTTGGCTAAATGTAGTGTATCTGGAGTCTCTGCACTTGCACCTGTGTTTCTTGGAACTCGATGCGGAGACAGAAAGACTGTCAGTGCAGAGTCCAGTTAGATCAGACAGTACTTGATACTTGTAGACATGCAGCTATGCTGTTTATCTCTAAAGCCAGTTTAGGTACATTGTGCTCCCCTAGTGATAGGTTCCTGCTAGTAATCCTGCCAGACTTGAGCTGTTCCTGCATCTGCTGCACAGATGATCCACAGTCTGAACACTTGAGATTTTTTTAAATCTGTAATAAAACAACAGTTGTTGTTCCCTCCAAGTTCCATTAAAAAAATTTCTTTCATCACATGCATCTAGAAGTTCGTTATTGTAGAGTTGCTCCTTAGAGTTGTATGATGTATCCATAGTTTAACACCCCACTTGCAGCATTTATGTGGGGTAAAATAACCGTAGGTGTAGTATTACTTGCTTTTTGCATAAACAGAAGGAGGCAAAGAAGAAGCAAATAGGAATGTAAGGCTTTTGATAGGCAGATAGGTTTGTGATCAGAGCTCTTGACAGTTCTGGCTCAACAGGCTGCCTGAATAGGAGCTCTGTACCTGTGCTTAGAATTAGTTTTGGTGCAGTTATTACACCTGTATCTGTAAACTAGAATGCACATTGATAAATATTGTCATAACAGAGGTAAAATAAGCTTAATTTTAGAATAATACAACTTGCTGTTTTCTTTTTTCCTTAGTTTTGAAGTACAGCCACCAAATCGTTCAGGAGAGAATTCTGTGCATTCTCTTTGAGGATAGCTCTTGAAATAATTATTTAAGAAATTTCGAAATTTTTTTTTTTTAATGTGTATCCATAATTTTGCTCAGAGGACATTTTGTATGGGAGTATTACTACACTTCCTTTTGACAGTATTCTAACAAGTAGTAGAAAAATGGCTTTAGTTTTGAGCATACAACAGAAAAATTGATGTATATGCTTTTGTTATTTCTGTGGCTTTCACACAGCAGTAGAATAGTAAACTTCTAAATAAAAGAATGAAAAGCGACTGTAAATTACAGATTGCTAGTATTTAATAAATATGAGAAACTGCTACTTATTAACAATGCCCTCCTGCTTCCCCCTTTGCTCCCTGTCTCCCTCTGCAAAAACAACAACACTCAAACCCCAACAATGTAGTCTTGTCTTTTATGTATGGCTATGCAGTCTGGAAGGCAGTGAATCTTTATTGGTAGCTGGTTAACTGAAATAAAAAGTCTCAAGTTTCTTAGGCAAGGGATGTTGTATTGGGTTTGCATGACAAGGTTTTTGTAGCAGGGTGGCTACAGGGGTGGCTTCTGTCAGAAGCTGCTAGAAGCTTCCCCTGTGTCTGGTTGAGCAATTTCCAGCTGGCTCCAAGACGGACCTGCCGCTGACCAAGGCTGTTGGTGATAGTGCTAGTGTGTCTGGGATAACATAGTTAAGAAGGACAAAAAACAAAAACTCTGCAGCAGTCAGAAGAGAGGAGAGAGAATACGTGAGAGAAACAATTCTGCAGACACCAAGGTCAGTGAAGAAGGAGGGGGAGGAGGTACTTCAAGTACTGGAGCAGAGATTCCTCTGCAGCCTGTTGTGAAGACTATAGTGAGGCAGGCTGTTCCTCTGTGTCCCATGGAGGTTAATGGTGAAGCAGATATCCACCCACAGCCCGTGGAGGACCCTATGCCAGAGCAGGTGGATGCACCCAAAGGAGGCTGTATCCCTGTGGGACATCTGTGCTGGAGCAGGGTTCTGGCTGGACCTGTGGACCAAGGGGGAAAGGAGCCCACATCGGAGCAGGTTTGCTGGCAGGACTTGTGACCTTATGGGGAACTCACACTGGAGTAGTCTATTCCTGAAGGGCTGCACAGTGTGAAAGGGACCCACGCTGATATAGTCCATGAAGAACTGCAGCCTATGGGATGGACTAACACTGGAGAAATTTGTGGAGGACCATCTCCTGTGGGAGAACTGTCCTATGGGGACTCAACATTGGAGCAGGGGAAGAGTGTGAGGAGTCCTCCCTCTGAGGAGGAAGAAGTGGCAGACACTGTGTGTGATGAACTGACCCCAACCCCCATTCCCTATTCCCCTCTGCTGCTGGGGTTAAGGAGATGAAGTCGGGAGTGAAGCTGAGCCCAGGAAGGATGGACAGAAGGCCTTTTAAGATTTAGTTTTATTTTCTCATTATTCCTCTCTGCCTTGATTAGTAAGAAATTAAATTAATTTCCCCAAGCAGAGTCTGTTTTGCCTGTGACGATAATTGCTGAGCGATCTCTCCCTGTCCTTATCTTGACCCATGAGCCTTTTGTTACATTTTTTCTCCCCTGTTCAGCTGATGGAGTGTTGAGTGGCTTTGGTGGGCACCTGGCATCCATCCAGGGTCGACCCACCACAGTCTTTTTTGTTGCCCAATATGGGGTATGAGGAATTTGAGATAAGGATAGTAATTGGGAGAGGTAAGGGGCAAAACATGGAGTGAACAGAGCTAGAGAGAGAAGAGTGAAGTGACTATGGGGAATTTCTGTTCAATTGTGGTGAAGGTGAAACTACTTTCTTTCTGAAATGTTGATGAGTGATGTGTGTTTCTTATCCATTACATAGATGTGATGTGAGTGATGTTTGCTTTGCATTTAATGACTAGGAGAAAAAATCTTTTCCTTTTCAGATTATTTTGGTATATGTAGTGATTATAGACCTATAACCGTACTGCACTGCAACTCAAAAGATGACGGAATTGCTTAGGATTGTATAGTGTCATCAAGGTTAGGAGTACAAATGGCAGAAGGTGCTGCAGAAGTGCAGTTTCTGTGTATCATCCACTCCAGCTGGTGAGCTGAACCTTATGCACTGTATTGTATGCTGTGCATATCAAAGTAGGAGTATCAGTGCTATTTCTGATTGTGCTGCCTTCATGTTTGTTTGGGTTGGTGGTTTTTTTTCTGTGTGCTGTATTTTCCCCTACTTTTATGCATACTTGCTACTTGGTTTCTAAATACACAGCTGAATTAATAAACTTAATTGAAGCACTTTATTACAGAAGGAGAGGTCTGCAGTTTTGATTAGCTGCAGTTTACCTAAATGTGCACTGTATTTGTTCAGTAATTTATAGTTATATTATGCTATATATGGATACACAGAGTATTCTGGCTTTAAAAAACAGTGTAGAATAATTCCATAATTCAAGTACTACTTGATCAAAACTTTTTTCATGTAGGTATCAATGTAACTGGTTAATGCTCTAAAGGTTCTGTGGTAAAATTACTAACCAAAGTGAAACTATAGCAACAGATTTTCCATTACAGGAATTGCTCAATTCTTATGCAGAAATATTCTGTGACTGTTAGTTCCATTGTTAGACTGTTAAATTTGGCAGAAGACTCTAAAGTAAAAAAGGAGCTCCTCAACTGCAAGGAGCCTTAAAATGCATGCTAGCATTTTGTACTTAGGAATTTTTAGGGTACAGCTGTTGTATGTTGCAGAAGACTGAGGCGAACCATGGTATGCTGTGTTTTCTTCAGCTGGGTTGCATTGGGTCAGCAGCATGCTTTCAGCCTGATGACAAAAGCTTGGGTATTCAGTGAAACACGACAGGTATTTCTCATAGCCTTCTGATGCTTTTCATTATACATCAATGTGTGGATCTTAAACTTCGTGTACATTTTTAATTTGAATTCCTACAACTAGCAAGCTTACTAGTCTTAAATATGTAGTGGAAGATGTGTTGCTTTGGACTTCTGGAGTAGCCAGATCTTGATGCATGCTGCCTGTCATCATTATGTTACATTGTATTCTGTATTCTCTCTCATCTAGTTACCTTACATGTATGAGTAAAAGTGTGACTAAATGTCACCTGTAGTGTGTACTGACTGGATGGTCTTGGAAGAATGCTGATTTGCATCTTGAGTGCCTCTAATCTTCTTGTCAGAGGCTGTAAATTTATTAGCTGTAGTAGATGTTTTTGACAGAGCTAACTCAATCTGTGTATATTTTTATGTGATGTCTGAATGAAGAGAACTAGGTCGGGTCTCTTTAATTTATCCAGGTATAAAACCTGAAATGCTGAAAACCTGAAAGGTAGTCAGCCTGTTTTTCTTTCACCTGTCAACCGTCTGCTTTAAAAAAAAGTTCTCTCCTTCTCCTGGGACAGGTAACTGAATAGAGATGGGGCAGAGATTTGGCAAATTTGTCAGCATCAGGAAATGATTATTTGAAGATGGAGATGGCTTAATTTCTCAAGTTGTCAAGTTGCAGAACATAGCACTTTCGAAGAGAAGTACTGACAGTATGCGTTCGTTTGCTCTATTAGTGGTGTCAGCCAGCTGGGGATTCTTGAATGTGGCAGAAGATCTTTTGATTCCTGTAGGTTCTTCATTGTGGCTTACAAATACTGGAGTCTGGTGTGAATCAACTTTAGTTTGCTTCTCCAAATACTTTCATTGAAAAAATGTGTAGTTAGCTACTTGCTGATTTTTGCTTCCAAGACTTGTGTGGTTGCAAGCTGTCATTTATTTTGATCAAAATATTGATGGGGCTATTTTTAGGTTTATAAATAAGATTTTAAAATACTGCAGGTTGAGACTGTTGATTAGGTATATTGTTATCCAGCTGTAGTTTAGAAACAGGTGAAGGAGGAAAATGTGGATTTGGTTTTGTATGTAGCAGTCTCTTCATTGTCTGGGCTGTGTATTCCTATAGGAGCTTTTGAAAAATGGGTTATGCAATTAATCCTTTTTGCTGTACTGAACAAGCGAAAAATGAAGTTTTGACTCTGACAGGTGTGATAAAGCATGGGTGTAAAAGATCAGAAATAAACTCTAACAGCAATTTTCTAAGTACCCGATTGGCTTCGAGGAAAAAAAACATACAAAAAAATTTAGGAAAATATTAATATAAAATCCTTTTACTCTGATAGGTAGCCTAAGTTTGGTGTGAGTAGAGGTTCAATAATTTCAGCAGCATCTGGGAAACCTTTATGAGTTGTATTGGACTTTCTGGAAGCTTCAGGAGCTTCTCTGATTAGTCTTTGTATGTTGGCAGTATTGGTGTTGCTTCACAGAAGATAGATTGAAGGGGTGAATGAAAAAAGGACATGTCACTGGGTTCTGAGGGCTGGGCTAAGTTATTGCCAGCAGATGTGGACATGGACAGTCTGGTACGCATCCTGTTGCTGGGTCTGGTTTTGTAATAACTGCCCGTGAGTTGTTATCTATTGATAGAATTTATTATTTATTATTTATTATGGTGTTTCCAGTATACTGGTTTATACCACTCTGCAAGTGTCTGGGTTTTTCTTCCTCTGGTTGTCTAAACTTGCAAAAACTCCAAGGCATTTGGTCTTCTGTAGGTACCCTCAGATTAGCTGAATTTGAGTTAGATTTTCTGCTAAGTATCTGTATTCGGCTAATCTGGTTGTCTGTGGTGTAACTAGTACATTTTTTTTGTAAGTGTCTTTAGAATATGCTCTCTTTATAGAGGGAGCTATGTTCACATTGGTTCTTCAGTACCATTTTGTCTGAATCCAAACCAAACTCATCACTAAAATGACCCCAGATTTTTCCAGGTTTATTAGGGGGAAAATGGAGTTTTCTTTGTTTTCATTCCAATGTATGTTTGTGGTGTTGTGTTTTTTTCTTTTTTTGGTTTGTTTGTTTTTTTAATTTTTTTTTCTCCTGTTGAAGAAATGGGCCAGAACATCAGGGGTAAGACGGACATAGAAAGAAAAGTATAAAAGGAAGGTGAGAAGGTGTAAGACGTTCCTATGGAGAAGATGGAATACTAATTTCACACCCTTTGGTGGAGAAGGAAAATAAATAGCAGATTTAAACATAGAAATTAATTTTTAATCAAAAAAGTGAATAAAGAACTTCACCTAGTTACATATAAGTAGGATCATACATGTGCAACAGTATCATAACTGAAACTCTAGATGAGATTTGTGATCGACTATATCCAGAGCTGTGTTTTAGATATCAGTTTTTTCCCCAGAATTTTTACCTTTCTTACAACAATGGTTGTGTGCCTGTGAGTGTGAATAGTTTTACATTAACTGCAATAACTACATGTATGGATGTCTTTACCCTTTGAAATAATTTTTTAAGCCATATTAGTTACTATGTATTATTTGAAATAGTACTGGATAAGACTATCTAGCATATTCAAAAAGATACGATAAAGTGTATTAGAAGTGACTTTTGTATGTTTCTGCTAACACCCATGGGTGAGACAAAATGGGGTAGAATATTGGTGAAGGTTAGGTGAAGCTGTATCACAGAACCATTGAAAATGAATACCTGGATGCAATCAGCTGTGCTGCAGGCCTCTGCAGCTACTAGTGAACAGGAGACAAGGTTGCTAAGAGCATCAGGGGTGCAAGTTGGAAAGCCACTGATTAGAAACTAACCTTCTTATCAACTGCTTTGCTTACCATTGTGAATCTGTCCATGCGCTTTGGGGGACTGTGTTGAGTTAGGGCATTTTGGTATATACAGAAGTACCCAGTAGCATGGCATGCTGTAAAATAGATGCATTTAGAAGCAAATTTGGAAGTAAAGCAATAAAATTACTTCTTTCTGCTTGGCAACTGGCTCTCCTAGGTCTATTTTAAGAGAGTCGTAAGAATTTGGAGTGTGTGCACTGTTGGTTTTCACTAAAATGTGAACTAAAAGTTGAAACAAAACCAAGTGGACTTAACCAATGTTCTGTTTAGTGATTACCCAAGGGAAATCATGCTTAACCAACCTGATTGCCTTCTTTACTGGCTGGCTAGATGAGGGGAGAGCACTGGAAGTTATCTACCTTGACTTTAGCAAGGTTTTTGATACTGTGTCCCATAACATCCTTGTTAGGAAACTCAGGAAGAGTGGGCTTGATGAGTGGACAGTGAGGTGGATTGAGAGCTGGCTGTGTGACACATCTCAGAGGGTGGTGATCAGTGGATCAGGGTTGAGTTGGAGGCCAGTAACCAGTGGTGTCCCCCAGGGATCAATTCTCAGTCTGGTCTTGTTCACTGTGTTTGTCAGTGATCTGGATGAGAGGACAGAGTGTATCCTCAGCAAGTTTGCTGATGATACAAAACTGGAGGGGTAGCCGACAGTCCAGAGGGCTGTGCTGCTATTCAATATGCCCTGGACAGGCTGGAGAGCTGGGCAGAGAAGAACCTCATGAGGTTCAAGAAGAGCAAGTGTAGTGTCGTGCACCTGGGAAGAAGAACCCCAAGCACCAATATAGGTTAGGGGTGGATGTGCTGAAAAGTAGATTGGAGGAGAAGGATCTTGGAGTCCTGATACACAGTAAATTACCCATGAGCCAACAACGTGCTCTTGTCACCAAGAAGACCAATGGAATCGTACATTGCATGAAGAAGAGTGTGGCCAGTAGGTCAAGAGGGGGCATTCTCCTCCTCTGCTCTGCCCTGGTGAGGCCACAGCTGGAATACTGCATCCAGTTCTGGGCTCCACAATTCAAGAGAGACGGAGCTACTAGAGAGATTCCAGAGGAGAGTGATGAGGATGATAGGGGGATTCAAGCATCTCTCTTATGAGGAGAGGCTGAATGAGCTGGGACTCTTTAGCTTGGAGAAGAGAAGGCTGAGGGGAGACCTTATCGATGTATATAAGTATCTGAAGGGTGAGTGCAAGGAAGATGGAGACAGGCTCTTTTCAGTAGTTCCCAGTGACAGGATGGGGGGCAATGGGTACAAGTTAGAACATAGGAGGTTCTGTTTACATATGTGGAAAAACTTCTGTACAGTGAGGGTGACAGCACTGAAACAGGCTGCCTAGGGAGGTTGTGGAGTCTCCATCTCTGGAAATACTCAAAACCCACCTGGATACAGTCCTGGGTAAAGTGCTCTAGGTTATCGTACTTCAGTGGCAGAGTTGGACTTAGATGATCTCTAGATGTTCCTTCCAACTCCAGCAATTCTGTGATTCTGTGATTAACAGGAGCAGCTGAATAAAATGTTTTGTATGTCAGATTTTAACTCCTGTGAATGAAAGGATGGAAATAAATGGGCAGGTTTCAAGAACTGGGATGTTGATTTTGTGAAACTTCCTATTTTTTTTATTTGTAAGTTTAAAGGTCACGTATTGTGAGCTTGTAAAATTGTCCCTTTCAGTTAAATACAGCAATAATCAGTCAAATTGCTGTTGTCAAATAACATGAGGCAGTAATTCTGTGATCGCAATGTACTTTGGATAAAAAAAACTGTTCTGGAAGTGTAGGTGTTGTCCTGGACATACTACAATTTAGGAGTAACTAAACAGTTTGTCTATATAGTTGAGGCCTGTTAAAAAAACCCTTGGAATATATGAATGTCAGGGGAACATAGAAACAAAATTGGCCTAATAAATATTTCTGTGTCTGGGCCCAAGAAATATGTCTAGATTATGACAAAAAATAAATTAGGCTGTTTCAGGTATGGTGTGTGTTTTTTTTCTTTGTCATTGTATTTCCTTCTTTGGGGAAAGGTGTGGTGATGTTTTGGTTGCATGTTGTGGGTTTGTTTTTTTTATGTTTTGTTTTGTTTTTTTCCTTGGGGTTGATTTGGTTTTTTTTTTGTTTTGTAGTTTTGTTTGTTTTTTTTAAGGCCCTTGATTGTAGTTTTATACTCACTTATAGCCAGCACAGATGTTGCCACCACCTGAACAGAATGAACTCCCAACTCTGTCCCTAAGTAAACTGGAAGAAGGAAGGCACTGTGAGGACAAAACCACCCAAATAATAGATAACTGGATTTCTGTAATATATGTACATGCAATTGTATCCTTTCCTTTGTCCTACTGAATTTAAACATTTTGAAAGTACCTAAGATTTTTTCAGAATTTTTGCAAATTCTCAGCTAAAACTGTAACTTCTTTTTAAAATGCTGTATTGCAGTAATATTTAAAAAGAAAAGGAAAAATTCCCTACTAGTTACTTGTCTCAAGGAGTGAGGCACACTGTTCCCACCTGACAGAGCTACTGGTGTTACTGTGTGGCACACATTGAAACTTGGGAGAGCAGAAATGAGTAAGAGAGTCTGAGTGTGTGAAGGCTGGGAAGGAGTTAGGCTCATAACTTAGAGGGGGGAATGGAAAGGGTCACTGTATGGTGTATTAGCATACTGGGACGCTACTTTATTGAAGATTGTAACCAGAATTCCTGGCACTGGAAGTGCTCTGTGTCATCAGAGTGCAAGCATAGTTGCTCAGCTCCAGCTGCATGAGAGCCAAGGGGAGGCATACTGCTCCCTTCCACTGAGAGGATGCTCTGCAGAACTGCACTCAAGCTTTCTTCTGCTGTCAAAGCTTCCTCCTCTGCTTTAGTTTTCTGACTTGTGTCTTCTCTGACTGGTTGCAGCTAGAGCTGCAGAGGAATAGTGAGGGAAGATCTAATGGATCTTAGTCCTGTTAGAGATAGGAGACAGAAAAACCTTGAAACTGAGCTCTGAAGATAATGAATAGAACATGCTTAACTCCTCTGCATAAAGGGTTAGTTCAGTTCCTTGCTGCTTAATGTCCTGTGGTAACCTTACATTATTTTTTTTATTTTGTGGTAATTTGCTCAAGAGGTTTGCTAATTTTTGTTAATGCTGCAGTACTATAATTCCTTGCCTTCAGTTTTGCTGGTGCAACTGATTGTGGGATTATGCTTAAATTGCATCAGTGATATGACCTGAATTAAAAATGTTAATAAGAAAAACTTAATTTCACTCCATTTCACTGATCTGGTTTAAGGTGCAGCCCTACAGATAGTTGGGTCAGCAGCTGAGGGAGTGGTGGAGGGAGGGGGTTAGTAAGGGAGAGATGGAGGGAAGAAGAAAACCTCCAAAACTGGTTTTTCCTCTAGAGAAAATGTAGACAAAACTTCCCCAGGCTTGCAGAGGTGGGGCTATGTTAACAGCTTCCCTTGTCTCAGAGAAAGATACATAACCTCTGCTCATTGGCCTTAAGCTGCCAGTTTGCAGCTTTGGGGTGGGAACAAGTTTTATTGCATCATCACCGTCAATATACACTGGGCTTCTCACTTTGAGAATCTGATTCAGTGTATGGGGAATTAATTGAAATGAACCTACTGCTACTGCATATTTCTCAGCACCACCTGGTATTTAATGTTTGGAAAGCTGGGGTGTTAAGAGGTAGCTCACGTACGTACTGCATATGTAGGACTTTAAATAAAATTAACTGATCAGTTCATTTCAGTTGCAAGGAAGTCCTTATAATCTTGACTTAAGAAAAGAAATAAAAGTAATTCTTCCAGTCTGCAGGTGAATTACAAAATGGCTCAGAAATTTTCAACCACTTTTATGGCTAAATTTCTCCATAGGCTTAATACTGCATTTCAATAAATTGCTGATCATTTTAGTGGGTGAGTGTGAAGGAGGGATGAGTGAAGCAAATGCAGCAATCCTAAAGATACATTTTCCTTTGTGCAGCTGTCTGAACCAAAGTACTGAGCAAAAATAATTTAAGAACTTTTATGTCCTACCCTTTGTGAAAGCCTTTTTGCTGCTAATACCAGTTTTTTTACTGGTCAAGGAGAATAGATATTCCTCAAGATAGACTTCAACCGTATGAATTCCAGGAATGGGAATCGAATTGCTCCTTCCTCAAATAAATTTGGATAATTTGTTTCTGAGACACTTCTAGCATGATAGGCTTCTTTATCTACTGACTTGCCAGTTAGCTGTTAATGGAGAACAGTACTGTTCTGGGAACACAGAGGAGATCTATACTGATGACAGATGTCCCTCTCCATTTGAGGGATGTGGTGTTAAGTTTGCATCTGATGATCAAATTGTTTGTCTGTTTCTTAAAATGCTTGTTAGATTGATATGTTTTGAGTTGCTCCTGATTTCGTTATTTTTGAAGGTTTTAATAAGATGATTCCTAGATATAGGATCTCCTATAATGGTATTCTTTTGCATGTTGTTTGGGAGCAGTAGAAGTAGAATACGTGTCAAAGCTGCCCAATTTCTGCCATCTCTGAACTGGTCGGGAAGTGGTTCACACTGCTCTAGGACACTTAGAGGTAAATTTGGTATTAGCAGCTTGATAGAGGTAGCAATAATAGGAAGATTGTACTGTTACCCTGCAAATGGCATGTTTCCAGACATGCAGTCTTGGAGGATTTCAAGGATGAGTCAGCTTCTGACCTCCTTTTTCTGAGACAGAAAGCAAAACTGATTTTAGTCGCTTGGGGTAAGTGAGAGTCAGCAGAGACTGTGAAGTTAGCTACAGTATAAGTACCTCTGCAAATATATCCATGGCACAGCTTCTTGACTGACTACCTTGGTGAATACAGAGATCCTAGAAGGAAATATGGTAGGGAGGCTTTGGACTGTACCCAGATTTCTTATAAAGTACGTCTACCTCTTGCTATAGTTTTTGGAGGCCTGTATCTAGAATTCCAGGGGGTGTAATCCAGGAATAAAAGCTTGGAAGTAGAACTGTGATTAGATTTAATATGTATCATAGTTTCTGGAGGAGAGAGTTTAGTTTGTGACAAACTAACAATACTCAATTAAAGGTTAAAGGAAAAACACCCATTCACTTTTAAAGAATGGTTGCTTCCTTAATGTAAGCTAACAGTTTTGATGTGTGTCGTTTCTTTTTCAGTGCTCCTGTGATCGTTCAGTTTTTTTATTTTTTTATTTGCTTTTTCTCCTAGAGATGTGAATTATGCCCTCATAAGGATGGTGCTTTAAAGAGAACAGATAATGGGGGTAAGTTTTATTCTTATTTTTTGTGAACTGTCTTATTTTGTATGAGGGAAATAAGTCTGTGGAAAAAAATAAAAGGGATCCTAAACATAAATTAAAACACTGGCTTGCTTGGAAAGAGAGAACTATTTTACAGAGACCTTTCTGTGTCCAATTTAGGCTGAATTTAGTTTGAGAACATACATCATGATTCTTAGTTTAATTTTTAGGAAAAAAGTTACAATGAAGGAGAAACTTCATTTTTGGGTAAAAGGGTAACATTTTATGTGTGTTTAGTTGGAGTTTGAACATTTATAGAGAGCTGTTGAGAGTGCAAAATTCATGGAGGAAAGTGGAATTTTTGTGTCTGTGGCCCAGACTGAATGCATGTGTACATTTTCAAAGGATAACTCTTTCATGTCTGATTTACTAATAGGTTCTGTAACAGAGAAGTTAGAGCAGAAAAGCTGAGGTAGTGAATACCTGTCCCTTGCATCTTTGTAGTTTCATCATTCAAGTTACCATCAGTTTTCCTCCTGCTGTGTAGAGCTACTAGAGAAAGTCTCCACTGAATATCCTGTCTTGATTAAGTTTATACTAATAGCTGGGTGATACGGGTGAAAAATTTCAATTAACTTTTCAATTGCTTTTGGAATTCCTTCTTCTCTCCTTATTTGATACTTCTAAATTGCTGTCCATCGTCTGTCTGTAAATGGCCTGGTCATTTTGGTACTGAGCCCTTTCTCTTGTGAGAGGAGAAAGTATGATCAGGATTCTGGATTTAATTTGAACAGTCTGTGTAAATTGTATTCTGGAGATTTTTTGCTGCATACATAGTACTCAAATTAATATTTTGACTTAGCTTAGTGTTGATGCAGCTTTGCTATTTCAGTTGCATCTGAGTTGCAGGAACACAGAGCCTGCTTATGTTCAGGTTGATCTCTACACTTTGACTGCAACATACAGTGTATGGTCTAGAGTACACTGTTCTGGTGTCTGCATATCTCAAACACATTAGTGAACTCTAGTGTAATTTGTGATTCCTGTGAGATTGTGTTGGATCTGTGTTGTCTGTGTGTCAGTGAAACTAGACTCTTAAGTGCCAGCCCAGTGCTTTAGCCTTAAAACTATTCTTCCTCTCAGACAGGTTGATACATGGCAGTGTTGAATTTGTTTCTTCAGGAATGGCAGCTGGACACTTGCTTTTTTAGGAAATAAGTAATAAAAAAGCCTCAAACCTCTCATAATATACAGTAAGATTTGTAAAGTGTGAAGTAGCTGAATTGTTTTCTGTTTCTATACTTACAGGAGTGTTTGGGAATGCCTTGCTATTCTGCATGGTTATTTTGAAACATTTTCTTTGCATAAAGTCTTGAGTATATATTTTGACAGTCTGCATCAAAGATCTGAGCATTCTATTAGTTATCTCTCTTTTTAGCTGTATTAATTGTAATTATGAATTCTTGTCTGAAAGCGAATTACTCTATAAGATTAAAAAGATTTAAGTTTAAATATTACACTGCACAAATGGTATTGTCTCTACTGTAATTTTTGTAACCAATTATCTTCATCAGTGAAAGCGTCATAATGAAAATTTCATATCAGAGAAGTCTTAATTATTTGTACTTCACCTTCTGGAAACATCCATGCCTCAGTAATAGATCTTGTCTGTGGTGTTGAATACAGCAAATTCTGCCTGTGGACTGAATGTCCTCTAAATAACAGCATTTCAGAGGGATGTGAACCTTTGAAAAAATGAATTCCAACTGGTGTTGCGTTTCAGAAATTTACGTTCTGAACCTGAAATTTTCTGGAACAATCCCTTGTTAGGCCACTTTTTGAAAGGAAGAGTTTCAAACTTCAGGAAATATTGTTCAAGGTCATGTAATGTGCTTGCATGTATAAAATTATATTTATAGTTGGTTAATACCTTGGATTTTTTTTAAGGCTGTTACACCATTTGTTATGGAAGTAATAAAAAGATGCAGGTATTCCTGAAGAAGCTTTAAAAGAAACATTTCTGATAAAGCTTTGTAAGGATCCAGCTGTAGAAATTTATAATTATGAAGTCTTTCTGTAAGTAAAAATAATTTATTAGTTTTATCTTTTCAGAACAAGTGAAGAAGTTACTGATTTAATGTCAGCCATATGAACTTAAGCTTCTTTCTGCCTTCTGGCTACAAGTAACTTAATTTTTTAACAAATGCAGTTTTTGTTTTGAATATGCAGATAGCTTACCTCATAGATGGATAGATGGTCTGCTGCTCTTGTAGGTTTTAGGTGTTTGGTTGTTTTGTTTTGGTGGTATTGTTTTGTTGTGTGTTTTTGTTTTTGGTTTTTTTTCCTTCCCACCCTCCCCTTAGTAACAATCTTCTGGATATTTGCTTTTTTAATTATGTAAGGAAATGTGTTTTGTTTGGATGTTGAAAATACAGTGTTTTCTTCTATGTCAGGAATCTTAGTGTTTTTTGTCTACTGAGCATTCACTATTGGCCTCCACAATTTTCTTAACCTACAGAAGAGACTGTTACTGCAGGGAGGGTCCTCGCTTGCATTGCTTCCTCCTCCTCTGTGATGGTACTAGCATTTAAAACACCCCTGCTGCCCCTCCTTGGTTCTTTTTCAGCTAAAGGAAAACAGTTCCCTGGCCCAACTGGCCATGCTAATGCTGATGTAGGGGAATGGCCAGGACTTCCTTTAGCAGCATGGCTGACTTAAAGCCAGTTGCACAACTGTAAATGAAAGCAGCCTGACCTTATACCTCTTACATAATGGTGTCACCTTACCTTTAAAAACTCTAGGGCACTATGAGATACGTATGGCAAAGTAGTATAGGAATCTAACTTGTGTTGTTTTGAAATATTATTGACTGACTAGAAAATACTAATGGTGGTGTATGGTGTGGTTGTGTTGTGGGGTTCCCCCCCGAGTTGAGTGAGGTACCTTTGTGTACATTTTCCCACTCTCTCCTGAGGTCAGCACTTCCTTAGATTTGCTTTTCAGGTTTTATATTTCTTGGAGTAGTATTGCCTGAGATAGTAGGAGAGGAGCATATCATGAAGGCCAAACATTTGTCCTGTTCCCTTATTCAATATGAATTGGATTCCTGGGAAAGTTCTTGTATGCTTTCTCAGAATACTTTCCCAGCTTTGCAAGTATTTATGCTTTGGGACTTACTGAACCAGTGATGGTATTTTAATGTTTAATGCAACTAGGCTTCAAACAGTGTGTCCACTTCTGTATGAAGGTTTAATGACCGTAATGTTATGTGGCAAGGTATTTTGCAGTTGATCTGTACAGTGTGTCAAGATATATGCTGGTTTGTTTTGAATTTTTTACCACATGGTTTTATTTGATACCATTGATAGAAAGTGATAGAAAGTGACAAAAACCAGTTACTCTATGTTCAGTTTTTCAAGGCCTCTGTCATATTATTCCTCTCCTTTTCAGGATGAAGGAGCCCAAATTGATTTGGCATTCCTTGTACAAATTTTCTTATTAATCAGAGAATGTTTTCACTAGCCTAAACATTCACACTACCTTGAAACTGGGACAGATTGGAACAGAAATATTGATTTTAGCAAAGCTTTTGCCAGAAAAATGTTCTTAAAATTGAATGCTCTGTTTTCTACATTTGCTCTGAAAACAGAAGACATGGATAATTTGTATTTTTAAGGTATTAGCTGTTTGTTACAACCATGGTTAACTCCTGGCTGGTTGGGTTATTGGAGGTGGAGTGCTAGAGAGGAAGTTCAGTTATCCTAGATAATAGTAACTGTACTACCCAAGTAGTTTCTAGACAGTGATGTGGAAGCATTCAATTTAGTTAGAGTTGGAAACTACTCCAGATGGTTCTGCACCAACCAAGTTGCTAGTGTGTCTGAATCTGGAAGGACTAAAGAGTTTATGTGAAGCACCAAGTGGAAATGGCATTCTGTTGCTCAGACCTTGGTACACCAGACAGTATACAGATGCTTGCCTGTTCTTGCCTTGGTGATGGTGGTTGCTGTCTCTGTAATTAGAACCTCTAGTAAGCTTAAAGAGAATTCTGTCTGGGTTTGAGTGGAATACTTTTAATCTGCTTCAGTGGTCCCTCCTGTGCTTTCTGTTGTCAGAGACCTGAACTAACCCTGAACAGAAACAGCTAAGGTCTGGTTGCCCATTTGTTCTGTGTCTCCACACTGTGTGAAAATGATAATTCTGTTCCTGCACTTACGTAGATCTTGGAAACAATACAGTTGCATTAAGCAGAGTGTAGCTAATATCCATAGTGGCTTGTCTGTTGCTGAGTTATCTATGGTAAAGATTATTAAGAGTTGACTGTGTTTAGCTGCACATTTAATTTAATTTAATTAATTTGTTGAGAGCAATGGGACATTGTATAGTTATGATCAGGGTAATTATCAGAAATGTTAGGAATAAGCTTTGATCACATTTTAATATTTTGGTTGCCTAATACCTGTGAATGTGTTATGGCTATTGTTAGGTTCTGTGAATGAAAAATAGTCTTCCCTATATGTGGAATTGGTGGAATTTGTTTTTATATAAACCTTAGAACTTTTTCGGTGTTCAGAGACTGCAATTCTATAAATTCTGTTAGGTTATTTATAGTTTTATTATTTATTTTTTATTGATACTAAAAGTAGAAGAGTAGGATTGAGTTTGAAATGGAACTTTTGGAATGTATTTATTGTCAGAATTCCATGCTAACTTTGGTATTTATGTTCATTTAGGGGCATCACCGTGGTTTTAAACACATGACTGAATATAAATTTAAATTTTTAAAATGAGAAACGAATAAATAAATGAATTGTTTATTGATTTGCTGTCTTATGTCTAAGATGGCTATTGAAAGAGAGCTTTTCTTTAGCTTTGTATGCTTCTATGTGGGTTAGTAGTTGGAAAAATATAAACATATTTTAAAAAAAACAAACAGAAAAGCAACAAGTGAGCATTTGTTTGAAGATACTTGAGAACTGCAGACTGACAGTTTTGGGCCTTTTCAATTCAGTAATGTTTCCTTAACTTGCAATTCACTTTGGATCGTGGCACTGAAAGTCATGACCGTTTGAACTGATTATAGTTTTTGGAATCCAGATTCTTTTATTTTCTCATAATACTGAGTATGCAGTCTTTTAAGTAAATTGTTCAGTTGTATATAATATTGTACATCTCTCTTTTAAATAGTTTTCTTACAGTAATTTTTGTCCACTTTTTTCTGTAAGCCTAAAAGGCTTGATTTTGCTGTACAAGTTGTTACTTTGAAATCTGATTCCACTGGATGATGATCAGGAATGCTGTGTAACAGCATTCTTTGTGTGACTTTTCACCAAGACTTCTTTCATGCAGCTGCTTGGGAAAAGGCCAACTAACAATGCAGTGGTGTTTTTTTGTGTTGTTCAGGCCCTCTTCCCATCCCTTGGGTTAGTGTTGGGAGCTCCCAAGTCTATAAAAACCATAATATGCTAGGTTTTCCTATTGCTATTGTTAGAGTCAACAACACTCACTGTCAGATTTACAGTTCTGATGAGTTTACTTAGTATAAATGTAGTAATGTGGATGGTATAATGTCTTATGTACATGTTCAGGCATACGCATTTGAAAGAAATACACATATTGCCATATACTTTATATTGTGCAGTTATTATTTATATTGCTAACAAGAATAGTTTAGAATTAGGGAAAATATCAGAGCTTTAGGTGAGTATTTATAACTTTATTCCTTTTGTTGGACAAAATATTTTTGAGGGAGGGGGAAGAGACTCATTAATGCCATAGCATGCCAGATAAAATTATTAAAGCTATTAGCTTACTCAGTGGACCAGTGGAATGCTTCAAAAACAACCTGTTTGTTTTGCTGATGAATGATGGTCCAAAGTGAACTTATGTACCAATTCTTCAGTTTAGGATAAAAAGATTGATAAATGTAGAGTTTAGTGAAATTCTGTAGTAGACTCTGTAGAGTGAAGTATTTTCTTCATAGGAAGAATTAATTCATTCATTCATTACTTTTAACCGGAAATTGTCTCTTCATTCTATGTCTAGCAGTTGGTGTGAGCACTTTTTTAACCCATCTTTGAAAACACTGGGTCAAGCAGTATAGTCAATAATAATTTATTAATTTTATCAAACTCTAAAACTGTATTTACTAGGGTGGTGGTTTTGTGTATGGTAATCATACCACCTCATGCTGGGTTACATCAATTTATTTACGGATCTTACTGAAAAATAAACTTTCCCTCCCCCCCTCCCAGCTTAATAATGAGATAAATAAAATTTTGTCTGCCCTGCTACATGAAAAGCTTATGACACAGGGAGAGGCCCAGGTATGTACAGTTAAAAATGAAAAGTAGGGTGAGATGTTACCTTTTAGTGGCAGCCTGCAGTTGAAATGGATTGAGATGTATCCTTAAATTACAACCTGGAGCAACCCTAATAAGAAACCAATATTTCAACCAAGGAAGATTTTTCCATGCTAGAAGTATACATTAATTTGGTTTAGGAACGAGATGTAGTTACAAATAAAGTATAATTTCCTTAGTGAGATATAATAGATATTCTAGGAACTTAGACAGAACACATACATTTTACGGTGGAATTCGTGCATTATCATTATTGGATGCATTTGCACAATAATTTACTTTGTTTACCTAACCTAGTAATCTGCTAGATTATCTAATTATGTGACCCTGTAATTTTATGTCCTTAATATTTGCATACAAGTAAGCCTGGGTAGGAGGAAAGCATAATTATTTTTGAGGTGTACTGAAAGTCTTATGGCAAAAGACTAGTTTTCTACTTGGGAAAGACAACAATCTGTGCTAAATAATGAGCCACACCAAACACACTTTCAGGTGAAGTAGCTCTGTATTATGCAATATTACTCTTACAATTCTGTTATTAGTGTCAGTATATTAATATCTTGGTTTAGCTATATAGCAGCTTCTGCTAAATTTACAGTTATGGCAGACTGTCTTCCAATGAAACAGACCAACTACTCTCAGGATCTTAGTATTGAAAAAAAGCCTGAAATTAGTAGTTTTCTTTCTGAATTGGTGATTCCCCTTGTCTCCATCCAACAAAATCTCAGATGACTAGAAATGTTTACTTTTTTTGAAATGTTGTTAAAGTGCAATGTGGTAAGTAATTAAGCATTTATTGATGACCTCAAGTTAATGAGTTAGAAAAGGACTGGATACAGGAGTTGATACTCCTATGAAAAATGAGTTGGCTACACTCTAAGAAGGAAAAGGAGAGGTTTGATAGAGGGTGTGTGTCTAGATGTGTGTTGGGATTTCTTCCTGTAGAAAGAATACAGGAGTCTAGTCAAATTGGAGTAAATTCATTTAAATAAAAAGTATACACAGAAGTCTTGTATGAAGTTAATGTTTATGTGAATACTAGTTTTTTGAGATGGTATTTCCCTTTTGCTGGAACTTGTGTAACTTTTACATGATAACTGTGTTAATCCATGAAATTTAAAGAAATAACCTGTTTTTTTCAATTCATGTGTGACTGTTTGTATAAATCATTAGTATTTTGATTTCCTGGAATATTATTTGTATAAATTATCCTCTAAATAAACTTTAAAATGTAATACAGCTCTTCTAAACTTTGGATACTATAAAATGAAATGGAAACATGACTTAAGTAACTTCTGTTTGTAATATTCTAACCAGTTAAATAGTCAGTGGAAAAAAGTGCTGTAAAAGGTTCTTTGTACTGTAATTAAAATGTCCTTGAGCGTCTAGAAAACATTAAAATTAAATACAATTATAACTTTTTGTAGGTTGGGCTCATGTGGTTTGTGCTCTGTACATTCCCGAGGTGCAGTTTGCAAATGTTGCTACAATGGAACCTATCGTGTTGCAGTCTGTTCCTCATGATCGTTATAATAAGGTATAATTATATGTAATTTTATCTATGTCCAATGTATGTATTTTAAAACTTGTGAGCTTTCCTAATCTAAAAGTACACTTCTTATAATGCACTTTTATATAAAAATTAATAAATTTATGCAGCAATGCGGTATGTTTTCTGCTATGACTTTATGATAAATTCAAGAATTAAGAAAGCTCATTATTAAATTAAGCTGAAAGGTTATCTGCCATGTCTCACTATTCTTTTGCAGATTATAGACTGTTTTGTTAATAAAAATACTGTGATCTTTGAATAACAGTTTATTTTCAAAGGAATGTGAAATATTTCCCATAGGTTAAAATATTATTACAGCTTATTTGAAATGTTATTATTAATTACCACAAAGTCCTACTGTTTTAAGTCTTGATATGATGTTCATATGGATTTCTTTTAGGAAGAAAAGCTATGCTAATATGTTAAGGCAAAAGTGTGCAGACTTTTGCCTTTGTAAACAATGTTCACTTTAGTGGGATTATTTGCTTGTAGAAGAACTGCTTCTAAATAATGAAATGTTTTGTAAAGTGTGATGAGACTTTTAAGAAAAAAAGAAAGCAAACAAAGCAATGCAGTGGAAAAGTATTAGTGTTCTGTGTTGATAGTTACATGTTTCTACTTTGTTTCACTTGTACTGTCTCTTTGCCACTAGACTTAATGACTTCTTCTTTTGAGTCTTTATGCTGTCCCTTCTGTAAGCAGCAAACTGTTGGAATGTCTGATTGGTTTATTACCTATTTTTCTTGTGTTGTTCTATTTACGTTTAGTTTCTTTCTTTATTCTATGGGGATTTGTGAACACTAGGGTATAAGAGGAATATCCTGTGTTATAAAAGAAAGAAAACAAAGACAGGTATCACCTCTGGTGTTTTTCCTGCAGAGAAACCAGTCCTGTTCACATAGTTTCTGTGACTTTCCATTTATTTAATTATTTTATTTTTTCTCAGTTTATATCTCTACTTTATGCACCATCATGATTACCAGCCCCATTGTCCACTTCCCCCCCATTTTCCTAGCTTTTTTATTTTTTCATACTTTTGTCTTCTCTTTCTCCATTTCACATTCTCAAAACTGCTGTCAGTATGTTTTGCCCATCCTGTATCCAAAAAGTGTATCCAAAAAGCCATAAGTCAAACTCTATGTTCTTCTCATGCTTTCTTATTACATATTACCTGAGCTGTATTGGCTACTCACTATTGGCTTCCTTCTGCATTGGCAGGAACACGCAACATTGAGATTAAGTGCAAAACTAATACAATTCTTGTGCTTAAACACAAAGCAGTACAGATTTGCTGTGGCAGATAAGATTTTTTCTATCTCCTGAACTCTGGGCAAGAGCACATCTGTTTTCTCAGTTTTCCTCAAGTAGTCATAATGGTATGGTAGTGATTCTTCACTAATGTACTTCAAAAATGTTGTGAAACACTTTGGATTTTGTTTTATCTTGCACTGTTTCCACTGATGATAGTTGATACTGAATGAGTAAATCCTTGTAACTTTAAAAAACACACCCCTGATGTCTATAAATTCCACTGTTCATCTATTCTTTAATTTCTTTTTGTTACAACTGAGGCTGCTTCTTTCTTGAACTGTAATTCTTCCAAATATATGCTGTATAGATTTTTTTTTTCTGCTACCATTCCAGTTTGCATTTTGTTGGTCTGTAGTTACCATGTAATTTTTTTTGCTTGCTAAATAATTACTAGTGTCATATGGATCATGTAGTTGGAAGTCCCTGACGGTGTCTAGCTTTTAGTTTCATGGGGTTTTTTTGTCAGTCTTCTGATTTAACAGTCAGCCTAAAACTACTTTTATACAGGCCACTAGAGTATATTGTAAGACATAATGAAACCTATATTAAAAATGTCAAGGTTTCGCATCATACCTCTAACCCGCACATTATTTCTTCCCTTGCTCTCCCTTCCCCCCCCCCCCCCCTTTTTTTTTTTTAAATTTTATTGAAGAACCCATTTTTTCCTGCCTTTTTTTGGCCTATTTGGTTCAGGGAGATACTGGTTGTGGATTTCAGGGGAATCAAATAAATGCTTATAGTGCAGTTCCGGCAGCAAACCTCCCCAAATGAATCCAACTTCAGTGCCAACAACAGTCTAATTGTAACAGCACAGAATTTAAAAGGCATTTGCTGACTGTTTTGATACACCTGCAGCCAGTGCTGAGTTTGTGGCTGAAACTGCCACTAGCTCTGAAGTGGACTGGTTTTGAGCAATACCCCCAAAATAAATAAAACTACAAAATCCTTTTTCAGATAGCCTGCAATAACTTAATCTCCCCACCTTCACTGCTATTCAGTATAATTTGTATTTATTTAAGTGATAGATTTTTTAGATCAGAACCTTTATGAAGTATTTGATTCTGACTTCAACAATTTTGGAGGAAATAGGAAAGATAAGCTGTTTTTTTGAGAAGTAGGTATGACAAACTTCTTAAAACATTTTTTTTGCACATTGTAAAAACATGTAAGCAGGAAAAAAAGTACCAGCGTGGTGTCTCCTTTTAAAGAGGCTTAGTGCTAATTTCATTCTGTCTGCCAGCTCACGTTGGAATAGGATGATTTTAAGAAAGATTTTATTTCCTGTGAAGTCCTAAATAATTTTGCTTACGTGGCTGGATGTGTGTGGAAGGCTAGCATATGCAATTGAGGGTAAATTCAGGTCAAAGAACATTGCCCTAAAAGAAAATTTATTGTCTTTATTTGAAAGACAGACATCATTGAAGTTTTGCCAGGTGATAGTACTTAATTTACACAGTTGTTTTCTTTGCAGTTGTTTCTGTATTGAACACTGCAAAATATGCAATATTACGAACTGCAGTAATCTTAAATGCAAAAAGAAACACAGGAGACACCAGGGCATGAGGCTTGTCAATGTAAAATGTCTGGCTTCTATTTCCCTAAAGTTTACCTGCTTCTGGGATAAAACCTGTCATATTACACAATGAATCCACTGAATGATTCGATCAATGGATTAACTAACAGGAAAGCTCTTCTTACACAGTTTCTTCCAAAAAGAAATGGACTAGTAGTTACTATCCCATTTAATAGATGTTTGTTAATCCTTGGATGGTTATGCATGGAAAATCTCTATTTAGTTTATATGAACTGTATTTGTCTCCTTCAGGTTCATTTGAAAGTATGTGGTAATTGAAAGTAATTACTGCTTTTAGGAATCTCTTTCAAGAGCCGATTAAATACGGTGCATTTGGAGTTTCTTGATCTGCCTAGTAGTAAAGGCAGCTAATACACTTATTTCAGTACTTGGTGCAACAATCAGAAATTCCTCTGAAACTCCTAGGTTTGATTCTGTAAGCAGAATCTTACAGCTCTTGGATGGCTGTTACAAGTGCAGTAAACTATTTCTCAAATTACGTTTTGTTTTCTAAGGTTTTCCTTGCCTCGTGTTGGCTTCTGGCTTTGCTTTTGCAAAGAAGGTTTACATTTTGAATCTTTGAAGAAAAAATATTGACAGAAAGATACAGGCAGTTACGTGAAGTGTATATTTTGCTGTTAAAGAAGCTAAGATATGTGTTTTTGAGTAGCATTTCCTTGTGAGTCAAAAAGCTTTGTGCAGTGTGGTCAGGTGTTTTCTCGGTTTTTTTTTTTTTTTTTTTTTTTTAAGTGCTTTTATCTCATCTTGTAATGAATTTAAGTAAATTAGTATTTGCACTGCTTTAGCACTTTTGGAGCAATACACAGATGCCAGGTGTCTACCATTTGCAAACAAACATAATAGACTTTTATAAAGAAGTTCTTATATAAGTTTAGCTGCAAAATCTAGTAGTTCTCACCCTAGAATCACCTGTAACTCAGAATTTGTGTGCTTCTTATCACCTTAAGTATTTTCTCTTTGATAGACATGCTATATTTGTGATGAACAAGGCAGAGAAAGTAAAGCAGCCACTGGTGCTTGTATGACGTGTAATAAACATGGATGTCGACAAGCTTTTCATGTAACGTGGTAAGTATATTTTATTACTTAACATCTCTGATATTCCAGAGAGAATTAATGCACACAATGTAATGAAAACACGCTTTATTTAGTATATTTATGACTAAAGAATTACAGTAAAGTGGTTTGTGTAGAAATATCTAACTGTATTATAATAGAGTTTACTAACAATATGTCAATGGCAGCATGGACGTTGCTGTAAGCTGCAAAAGCTCTCTGATAATACTCCCTTGGGGTTCTATTAAGTGCTGTGTGCTCCTGTGAATAAGGTTTAGTGGGATTTTCTGGTTTTTTGTCTTACGTTATTTTTCTTAGATGATCTTTTATAGGATACGAGAATGTGAAGACATTGTTTGTTTACCTGCTAACTGATTTGTTGTTGGTAAATCAGTGGGGAAAATTACTGAGCTATACATAGAAATGAACTAGACTTGCCCCTTCTGGTACAGATTTCCAAACATCTAGGGGTAATTCACCTCACTGTTTTTTATCAAAATGGTACACATCTGTCCTGAACTATTAATTTAGGTTTCATGTATAGCTATTGGAGAAAAACAGCTTTGTCCACCATCTGATTCATTGCACTTAAAGGTACTTAAGTGTGCTTGCATTCAGAAGATGCTTGTTTCACATTATGGGCTTCTAAAAGAGTCTGGATACTTAGGTTAGACTACATGTCAACAGGTTAAAGAAGCAAAATGAATTCCACTCCCAAATTTGCAGGCATTTGTTTTTTCAAAGTCAACTGAAGCTGTTTTGCAACAGATAGCAGACTTACACAAACTGGCTAGCTACATAACCTCTGGATTTACCCATCTCTTTTATGAATGCCCCAGTATTCTTCATGACCAGCTCAGTCTTGGAAATGGTATTTACCTGCTTCAATTACTTGTATTTTCTTCAATGTAATCAAGTGACTTTGAATATCTCATGCAGATCTTAAAGGATATAAGTATGTAGTTTGAATGATGATTTCTAGTTAACTTTTTCTTTTAAATACTTGATTGTCTGGCAGGTTTTACTCTTTCCTAAGCATGTAATTTTTCATTGGATGTGATCAATGTCAAGTTTATTTTTATGCTGAAAATATATTGTGTTCCTCAAAGTGCGCATACCATGTAAAGAGATTACTTACAGAGGTGAAAACATGTATCCATCCAAGTGTTTGGATGAAAAGGTCTCTTTTCTTTGAGACACTTGGATGCATACAAGAGTTCCTTTCATCGTCTTCCTTCCAATGCCCTGTTTTCAGTGAATGCCATAAAGAACACGAGAATTAGATTAAACATTAAAATATTTCTCTTGCCAATTTTTAGAATTTTTTAATTAAAAAAAACCCAAGGTATGTACTATAAAGTGATATCTAGCCAGAGAGTACTGTGACTGAGGGTACTGAGAGACTTCTGTAATATTTAAAAAACAGAAGAAAAATGTGAAAACTACAGAAAACAGAGATCCAGGGTACAATGCATCAATTTGGGTTAACAAAACTAGTGTCTAAGGAAGTATGAGCTTATGTCCATCTGTTTTTTTAATGGCAAGACTAGAAAGATATTTGCTGAAAGAGATCCTATTAAATGTTTTCTATAGTTGGCATCTCCTGTAGGTGTGCCTGTAACTAGGAAGCCGTATTTCTGGATTGGCCAAGAACCTAATGTGTAAATGAGAGGGAAGTGATTTTTAAAAGGAATGAAATTAATCTGCCTTTTATATTGGTTTTTCATTTAAATACTCCCAAGAATAACTTTGACTGTAACATTGCATTATTATGCTAATTACAATTATATGGCAAATTAAATTTGGGGTGCATTAAGAGGAGTGTCTCCAGCAGATCGAGGAATGTTCTCCTCCCCCTCTACTCAGCCCTGGTGAGACCTCACTTGGAGTACTGTGTGCAGTTCTGGACTCCCCAGCTCAAGAGGGACAGGGATCTACTTGAGAGAGTCCAACAGGGGACTATGAGGATGATTAAGGGACTGGAACACCTGCCTTATGAGGAAAGGCTGAGAGACCTGGGGCTTTTCAGTCTAGAGAGAAGGCAATGGTGCAGATAACGTCCAATACTGTGGCTACTGTAAATACCATTTTAGTAAACTGGTATGTATTTGACTGTCTGCCACAGTCTTTTAAATCAATATATATGGTTTGCTTTTTTAAAAATTATTATTAATATTTTTTAATTTAATGTGATTTTCCTGGCAAAGCAGAGAAAGTTGTATGCAAAAAATTCTTCTTTGGATGTGCAGTATGGTTTTGTTAAAAACTGGTCTTTCGTTGGACAATTTTTGGATTGAATATGAACTAAGAATCGTTGTAAATTGCCTGGTTTGTTTATTTGTGGGACTAACAACATAATGAATGTAGATATTCAAGCTACAAGCTTGTGTGAGTGGCTTAACAACTATGAAAAGACATCAGAACAAAGTACAAACCATAGGTGTTTTTCAGTGGGCTATAAAGGTCAGTTATGTGTTTGCATGCCATTACAAGTCACTTGTGTGGAAAACAGATACAAATACCTGTACATTATCAGTTACAATATGGTGGTACAGTTTACATAAAATTGTTTTTCTTGAATGTTGTTTGGTTTATTTTTAGTGCACAGTTTGCGGGACTTCTTTGTGAAGAAGAAGGCAATGGTGCAGATAATGTCCAATATTGTGGCTACTGTAAATACCATTTCAGTAAACTGGTATGTATTTGTTAAATTCTGAAAAAAAATGTCAGTGACTTTTTTTTTCACTCTGATTTGCTGTTAACACTAGAAAATAATATTTTCATGTTGCTCAGAAATTAGATTGTATTTCATTAAAACAATATTTTAATCACAGTTACAGAAGTACTAGCTGAAAATATTTTTTCAAGTGGTTACCTTCTAGATAAATGGGTTAATTCACTCTTCCAGAAGATGCCAGGTTTTTTCATTAAGTTCCTGTGATGTTTTCTTTTGCTATTAGATGAACTGGCTTCTAGGAATTCAGTCCTTTTTGGAATAATCAAGAAAATATTACTCGTTAACCTGTATATTAAAGAATAAAGAATACCTAATTATTTTTTTTTTCTGCTTCTGTTACTTTTTTTTTTCATTTTTTTTTTCCAAGTATTTTACTTTTTTCTTCTGTATTTCACCATGAACTGAACCAAAAAGTTTAAAAGTTTAAGTTATTTAAGTAGGTTTTGGAGCAGACCTCTGGCGTCTTTCCTATTGCTTCTTATCAGTTTGACAGTTACAGATACTTGTTTCGATGTGCGTGTGGAGTAGAAGAACTTACTGAAGTTTAAAAACTGTTATTTATTAATATTTAATTATGAAAATTAAAATAAATATACTTCAGATACTCCTCTAAGTATAGGTAAGCTTTTTTTCACTCTAAAAAGGGTGAACACTTGTGTGACTTTTGAATAGGTTGCAATGAGGTAAAACCATAGGGCCAACAGACAATGTTGGCTTTCTACAAGATAAGCTTGGTAAGGTTAGCTCTGTTCTCTTGTGAACATCGATGAATTTGCTTCCTAATGGAGATAAGTCAGGGCTTTCTGGGCCCTTACTAAGTTAACGTTATTATTAATATTATTACTGTCTTGAGCTAAGCATACAAAAAGAACAAAAATGGTCTGTTACTTAACAGTGAAGGCAAGTTCTTACATTATTATTTGAATGATCTGCTGCCGTGATCGTGAACATAGATGTTTATTTAAAAAGCAAGTTTAATGATCAAGAAATAAGTCCAGATTTGTTGTGTAATTACTTAGCTTTTCATTACAAAACTATAATAGTAAGAGCAGTAAAGACTGGCAAGATCATTTAATGATTGGTTTAGGTTTTTTTTAGGAGTATTGTGTCTGTTGATGCCTGGTAAACACAGGTGTTTAGCATTTGTTACTGAAGATGGTGGAATATATCTACCATACCACTGAAAACTTTGTTTGGCAAAGCACTGACCTTAAGTGTCTTTATAATGCTATCTCAGTTGTGATGAAATAACACACATTTTGCACAGTGGCCTAGCATAAAGTACTTGCAGTCCCAGACTAGGCTCTCAGATGTTACAGAATGTTACAGAAATAAAGGCAGTTGTATCTGCTGCTTGTAAATGCATCTGTGACCATAAGCATTTTGCGTCCTAGTTTTAAAACCATTTAAATGAAAATATTGCAGACAAGTCACTTGAATAATAAATCATGAAGCCATAAAACAGCGACCTCACAAGGCATTTAAAGCATGTGGCAGTGCTAGCACTGTGGCTTCAGGTGATACTCATTTGGGCAGCACCTTTTCTGTTTTATGTTGGGAAAACTTGAAAATGTTTCTAGCATCTTTTAAACTTCAGAAAGTGGCGTATCTCATTTCTTTGTGGAAAGCATATCTTGCAAATTTGTGAATGTGAAAGTGGATATAACAATAGGCCTTTTCCTGGTATACACTGAGCAGTCTTGTTAATTTTATAGTGCTAGTGACTTGTCAATTTTTTCAGTAACTGAAGTCTTTCTTCAAGCAGTAGTGCATTTTATACTTGAAATGCTTTCAACTTTTTATTTATTCAAACGGTTCCTTTTCTCTATCCATACGTATATGTTTTCTCTTTTTAGAAAAAGAGCAAACGGGGATCTAATAGGTCATATGATCAAAGTTTAAGTGATTCTTCCTCTCACTCTCAGGATAAACATCATGAGAAGGAGAAAAAAGTAAGTGGATTTGTCGTTGCTAATTATGTGGCACATCTGCTTAATAGTAGCACGTTCTGATTAAATTTAATTTTTGCTGAGAAGCGTGAAGGAAATCTTGTTCCTGAAGCACTGAATTATAAACAACACAAGTGGTAACTAGAGATACTAGGTAGGCTCCAATGAGGAAACACTTTTAGGTGCATTTGTACATGCACCTTCCTAGTCCTGTTTATCATCAGTTTTTGGATAGACACTGAAACATCCATTGGGAAGGCTGCTTCCATGCAGCTTCCTTTGCTTTAGTTTTCCATTAGAGATTTTTTTGTGTAGCCTTTGTGACTAGGCATGAAAGAAAAAACAGGGTAGGTGTTTTAGCAAGTGTGCTGATAAACAGGTGCATCTAATTTTTTATGTTTCAACCTGTCATGTCGTCTTCTCCTCATCAAAGAATAGACAGTCTCTTGTTGACACATTTTACTGATACTGGTGGTCAAGCCCACTATGATGGCAAAATACTTTGTCATTCACCTGGGAATCTTCCTGTGAGGGTACAAAGAACAAAACTGACTGCTAATTTCTATTATTAGTTTATTATTTTAACAATTTAGCTTTACATATTTTTAACAAATAATTTTAAACTTACAATGTTTATTAGTTCACGTTTCTGTTACTGCTAGTCTAAAAGTTGTTTATGGGAAATTTGTCATAGAGATTCAACACAGGGTGATAACAGAGAGTGGCACAATAATGCAAAGTTGCTTTGTTTTTTTTCAGCCTTCTAAGAATACATGCAAAGCTGCTCACCTGTATGCATCCTCTATAACTAACCTAACAGGCTTTTTTGTGGGTGTAGATAGACTTAGTTTTGTCTTATTCAAAACTATTACATAAAAATTGAAATCAAAGAGTATTTTGACCAAATGTATATTATATGAAGGAGCTATATTTATACTGATGGAAAGCAGAGTAACAAATGTCAGTCATCAGACCTTTAGTCCCTTAATATTGGATTTGGTTTTTAAGCTCACTTCCACTTTGGATGGATGATGATCCCCATTGTTCTTGGATAATCTTCTAAAAAGTGTCTTTAGAACTGGTTAATGGTATAGGTGAATAGTTCCATCTTCATCTGATAATGCAGGAGAGAGTGTGTGTTGTGATGTGGTTGTACCTCAGTCTACATTTATGAATAAAGTAATTAAACTATGGGGTTTTGGCAGATTTTTTTTCTTTCTAGCACATTAGTAGAAAACAAACAATATTGGATTGCAGACTACAGAATTACCTGCAAGGTAAAACTTTACCAGTATTTGCCAATGTTTTTCTTAGTTGGCTTAGTTTTTCCTCATTGTTTTATTTCAGGCCAAGTTTAGTCAAATTATGTGGATGGATGTTTCGTTAAATTGACAAAACTGAGCGGGTCAAAATACCTGTTGTAGTTTTTTTTTGTTTGTTTTATGGCTTCTTTTTTTTTTTTTTTTTTTTTAATTTACTGGAGATACTTCAGGCTCTGTGTTATAATACCTGTAAAATCTTCAGGAAGTAGTTGGAGAGCCTTGTGAACAGAGTGTGTTCAGCTAACCTACCAGTTGTTTTTGCTGATGGCTGCTTTCCTTCTCCCTGCTCTGGAGTTGTTTTGAAGTGGATCTCGTAGAAGTAGTTAGTGTTGTGCCTTGCCTTTGTGATACCTGGCCTTCTTCTGTGACTTGAAGTTTGCTAGAAAGAGGATATTAAAAGTTATTTGACCTTTCACGAACGGAAACATTGTAATTGAGAAGTTTGCCTGATCTGTAATACCAAATGAAGCAATGCAGTTTGAAGCACTAACCTATTATTTGAGATTCTCATAGCATGTTACAGCATGTTCACTTGCCAAGTTTAATTTGCTTTGTATGTTGTATACTAATAAAAGTCTAATCTAGTTAAAACCACCAAATGATTAAAAAGTTGCTCTTTCTTATAGCTGTTAATCAAATAACGTTTTGTGGCTAAAGACTTTGTTTGTTGTTTTTAATCTTATGTGTTCTACAGTTAAAGGGTGACTTGTGCTTTGCAAAATACTAACCTTCAGTCAATGAACAGCATGTGCTGTATGGATGCTTATTCTCTTGGTAAAGCTGATTGCCATCTGCATGTGATGTCTTATTTGATGCAGTATATCAAATGCAGAGTCTATCTTGGAGAAGTAGGGTCATTTTTAAGGTGATTTTCCTTATTTTCATCTTCTTTAAATCCACTTGGAATCTAGATTGTTGTCATACTGCAGTAAATACGAAAGTATTTCTTCCCAGAGACAGTGGTGTCCCATTCTCCCCCAGTAAGCACTCTAGTTTCTGCTTTATCTTTCATCTTTGTTATTTGGAAATTTGGATAACCTGATCTCTAAGCATCTTTAAAACTTCTCGTTCTGCCAAGCAGAAGCTGTATGAATTGACGATTGGAACAATATTTATTGCTCAGACCTCAAAAGCTATCAATTTACATATAAAATAATATTTTGCAATAATAATAATAATAATAATATTTCAGAGATTGGTCTGAAAATGTTATGAGTAGCTGTTGTTTTGCTAAACACACTGAGTTGAAAGCATGTAATTTTCTTCATAATATCTATTCAGTCTCTCTGGGCACTGTGCTTACAAAACTGATGGCAAATATATAAGGGTATAATAATTAAAAAAACCCCACAAAAACACACCATAGACCTTTGGTATGGTTTAATTTTAATGAGGCATCTGAATTGACAGTATAAATAGCTTAGTTATAGTCTGATTACTGCTGCACCGGGTATTGTTAATTTTTATGGCATTTATGTTGTTTAGAAATGTTCAGAAATGTTTGCCTCAAAGTAGAATTGGTAGTATGTTGCTTGATATACTGTTACAATATCCCTTTTTTCAGGGCCCAGGTATTTACCTTGGGCTTTTTGGGGAAAAACCTTGGCCACCAGGAGGCTGTGGGAGAATACTTGGCTTTGCTAATATTCCTGGCAGCCTTATCTTTGGAAGGGACTAAAGAAGGAACTAAATACATCTGGGACTGGCCACTTAAGTGAAAATTAGACAAACTTACTAGCATTGTATGTTTATGACTTCTGGACAATGTGAATTTGCTACATAGTAGGTAGCATCTGACTTACAAAAATTCCTTTTCTACTAGAAGTGCTTTGGTATGGGCTGAGCAAGAAGGGGAGATTTAAAATTCCTTGCTATTACAGCTCATATGATGCAAAATAAACAAAAATGTGCTTGTGACTGAACATTACAATTGCATAAGAAGTGGTGACTGAAGAGGCAAAAAACCAAAATGGTGATGAGGAGCCCCAGGGCACTATTATAGAAGTTGTAGGGTGTCAGTCTGAGGAGAACCTAAAATGCAGGAGCCAGGGAAGTGTTTTAAATACTGAGCTGTTAGCTAAAGCAAATTCATTCTGGGCATCTTCTTGCTGCTTGTCTTGTTGTTAAAGAAATATTATACGTTGTCTTGATTTTGAGGGGAGAAACTTGAACAATCTAAAAAGAGTTTGAGGATGTGTGTGACATTCAGTGTGTTCCTCTTTAGCCATGAGTTTGGCAGTTAGGCCCGTGGGAATGGAAAATTGAAAACACATCTCTACTCACTGAAAGTTTCCATAGGCTAGCTGTGTGTTGGTTTGTGAACTGCATTCTGAACTGCCAGAACTTTACCAGTACGATGTGAAGGAGCCTACATTCATATGTCAGGACTATGAATTTCATTTGGGAGAAAGGTACTTGAGGCTTTTAAATGTATTTTAATGCTCTGTGTCAGCTGTTACAAATCAAGTCCTAAACAGTCATATTGAGTGTTCATTATGCAGACCTCAGTATCTGAATTACTGACTATGAAAAGATAAAATTGACCTGCCATGCATCACATAAGATTCTGTGGCAAAAGTAGAAGCAGGCTGTAGTTCTCTGGTTTACCGATCAGCTGCATAAGCAAAAAGTCCCTATTTTTTCTTAAAAAAAGGATTTCTGATATAATCCTGAAGAGTCAGTTTATAGTCCTGTGTAATGAGTGCTGCAAAGGCAATTCTAATTATGTTATTTCTCTGTTAATTGTTTCGTTTCATAACCTTAATGACATTATTTGGATGTTGGGGTTTTTATGTAACTTTTTAGGGAAGAAGCTCTAGATCCATCTCAATAATGCAGTATCCCACTGTGTTTTTATTAAGTTATTGTTAATAAGTTTAGTATTTGTTTAATACTCAAAACAGTTCTTGGTGTATGAAGCAAAGTTGTGAGAATTAGGAAGGTAACTAGAAAAAACCTCTTCAGCAACCATTTTGAAATTATGTAAATTTTAAGTATTGAAGAAATGCTAGATAAATGTTATTCAAATGAGGAGAATTGTGTGGTATGGATGCTAATGGTGATGCTTATCCTTGTTGGCTCCTTCCAAATTTTGTCCTGTCAGAGGGAAAGAAGAATTTCTCTAAGAACTGGTCAGTAAGTATGTACCGTATGTAGCTCAGTAGATGGTATTTAATATCTATCTATGAGCTGCAGAACCTGTTTCCTAAGACTGAGTTTTTGAGTAGGTTCCCTAGGGTTCAAAAACCAGGTGACTTCATGCTGCAGTTTTTTACTGTTGGTGTTGACAAATAGTGTTTCTGTTTACTGACTGGGAGTATAATTTTTTTCTTAACATATCTCTTAATAGCAGATTGTGTTAAAAGTCTAGTTACTAGGAAGGACTGACAAGAGTGTGACTGTAAATCATTAGAAAGCTACTCTGTCTGACTATATCCAGTAATAAATATTTTTTAAATCTGCAGGTTTAAGAGCAAAGGTGGTGTCTTCTTGGTTGATTTGTTGCCTGCTAAAGTTTTACATTAACTTTTACTGTATTCTGTGTCAGCCTGATAATCAACTGCACTTAATCTACTTGAACTGGCACCAGTTGGTATAGATGGCACAGCAAAATGATCTTTTGTGGAGGTCAGGAAAAACTGTATAAGCAGATAAGCTTGTTTTTATTTAAATTTTATTTTTACTAGTAAGAGGAAAATTATTACATATCATTTCAGTTTCATCCATATATTTAGATTTTTTAAGAAAAGACTTTTTGTCTGATTATGATTTTGACCTTTCTGCAAGTTCAGAATGTTGGAGTGTCACTTCTCAATGTTTGTGCTCTGCCACATTGTAAGATAGAGGAGAGTAACTGGATAACTGGGGTAAAAAGTAAAGTGAACTTTGAAGAAGCATGAACATATCTTGCTTGAGAAAATTATGCAGTGTTGTTAGTCTTAATTTAAAAACTAAATTAAACCTGAACATTAAAAATAGGCCAGTAAGGTTACAGCTTGATTTTTGTTTCTCTTTGAACAGTGTATCTTCCCGTGTTTCAATTCTGTAGTTACAACTTTGAGAGATGTAGAAGCAAAAAGTGCATGTCCTTTTTCTTTGATTTGGATCCTAGATGAATACAAGATACTTTATGTTGACTTTGAAACAGTTTCTAGAAGGTAATATTCATACTTTATAAAAAAGTATGTATATGCAGTTCACTAGGCACAGTGTTTTGAGTGCTGATATGCCACGTGCAGTTAAAGGTGATTTCCAATGTTAATGTTACTGTACCAGTAAAATGAAATTTATTCATTGTGCTTGCCATTCTGTTCACCTATTTCTTGATGTATATTTGATGGGTATCTTCAAGTTACCATACCAGTGCAGTGGAGCACTTCATAGTATGTAACGTAATACATATTTTAAAGTTTTAAATAGTTACAATTCTTTATAGGAATAAATGAAGATGAGCATGGACAAGAAATAGTTGCTTTGATTTAGTTAGTTTTGCACAATTTTTTAAATGATATATTTTTACTCATGTGTTTAGCACTTAGTATCCATCACTAACCATTAATATTAAATGATAAATAATAAAAAACCCAACTATTTTAGTGTTATGTATCAAAAGAAGAATAACCGCTTCTGAATAAGAGTTGTGCGTTACTCTTCCACCTAAGAGAAGCTTTGGCTGGCCTTCTTATCTTTTATCAAGTTTTTACCATTGACAGTTAAAATTCTGACCATTGTCCCTGTATTGAAGTGAGGTTTTTGATTCTTCTAAGTAATTGTATCAAGATGGGTATTTAAGAACAAGTTTCATACTTGGAGCTAAACATATATGTATTTGAATAATGTTGGCAGTAGTGTTCCACCTTCTGCCTATAAACTACCCTATGCCTATATCCTTCTATTACTGCGACTGCAGCAATGCTGCAACTGCATTTAATTTTTCCCTCTGTGGTTTATATCATATAAAATGATAGATAAATGAATGCCTGAGCTAGGGCTGTTTTTGTGAAAACAAGATAAATTAGCATTTGAATTTGAAACTCATGGACCATGGGCATCTTTCATTCTGGAATTGTTATGGTTATATTACTAATAGCTACTAGTCACAAATAAGGGGCCAAGGTATTGGGTATTAGCAAGAACTATATGCAGTTTTCTATTAAGGATGTAGTGATTGTGGCTCCTCTGTATTTACAAACGTCAGTGATGGAAAGATAGTGCAGAAAATCCATAACTGACAAAAGCACCAATCTGAGTACTCTGTGCTAATAGAACATTGTGATACATTGGACTTAAATGAGGGAATCAAAAGCAGTTGCTGAAAAATTCAGAAATGAGACGTTAAGATAGTTTTCCTTACAGACAACACTAAGGAAAATAGATTTGAAAATGTTAAGGTTTGAAAATTAGGGAGCATCAAAGGTTTTGGGAGGGGTTATGATTTTTGAAATAGGGAAGGGGATAAGAATACAGTACTTATAGGATAGCCCAAGCAGTTTTGCCTGAAGGTTCAAACAGTGGTGCTTGCTAATAGCATGCATGTGTGTTAATTCTTTCAAAACAGAAGCTAATCTCCTCTTCTCTGGGCAGGTGAGCTTTTGCTCCTCCATTCTGTGTCTACTGCTTGTCCCTGTTACTGTTGGTCTATAATGCTCCCTCACTGAACTAACCTAGCTCACTAAACTAGCAGAAAACTATCCACTTTGTTTTGTTTTGCTGCTGTTTGAATTGGCACACAGAAGGTGTGACAAGCTAAGCAGTGTGGGAAAGGTGACGCAAGAGTCAGGAAGGTTCCTTTTTAACAGTGAACTGGTGAATACCAAACTTCAGAATGTAGTTTAATGAAATAAAGTACTATGGAAACTTCTTTGGAGTAGGCTATGCATTCCTGAGACAAAAAAAAATGGATTGCAAATAAGTGTAAACAAGATCAACAAGATAAATGATACTTCCATGTGGAAATGTAATGAATTAATAATGCTGTTAGAGAAGAGCTGTACTCATCCATTCCATCTGTACTGAAAAACTTATCATTCCATTGCATTATTCAATCTTTCCAGACACAGAGGTCCAAACTGTGAAAAGACAGATTTGATAACACTTATTCTGTTGGAAACAGATCAGAGCTAAGATAAAATTATACATGTATTCTTAATTTGATATTTCAATGTGATGATATTTTCATTTAGTATTCTACTAAATGTTTCCTTTGAAAGTAATGTTAAAGAAAATGAATGAGCAAGTGCTGATATTGTGATCCAACATGTAAAGGAGATAAAAAACTGAAGAGTTGGAACCAAACTGTATTTGTGAAATAATATGTAATTATTTTGTAGCTTGAATCATTGTGGAAGAAATAGAAGCCATCAGAATGTGCTTTTTTCCCCCTCTCCACCCCCTCCCCGCCATGTTTTCTCATCTTAGAGCATGTACTTACTGAAATTAAGAAGGTGTTACCTAATTTTGTAGATAAGAAACAGAAGTAAAAAATACTATCCTTAATGATAAATAAAGGTTTCTGATGAATCATGACATAGAACTCAATGTACTTTGCATCGCTGTTTAGCTATGTTATAAATCTGAGCTCTTCAAGTTCTGGGATTAATTCTGGGATGAATAATGTTACAACTGCTTACCCAGTAGCTGCATGGCAATTGCACCATATTTTTCTTACAGTAAGAAAGGTTTCTAGGAACTGCCTGAATCTGATCTGTTGAGCTTCCCTATTTGTGAACCAAGGTTGGTTGGCCCTGTATTTTAAAAAACACCCTTCCTTGGAATGTTTCTTCTACTAAATCCTGTTTTTACTGAAGGTAGTATTGCATTTGTTGGATTCACAGCTATCTTAAAATACAGGTGTTCGGAACTTCATGCCAATAAATCTTTAAAAATTTTGAGCCTGAGTATATAAACGGGATATATGGGTTCTGTTTGCCCTCAGGGCTCCCTTAGCTTCCACTTACTAGAAGTGTTACTTTCAGTCCTTATTAAGAATAATTTCTGCCCTTTTTTTCCTTACAGTAAAGATTGTAAGAGGTCAGATATTTGATACTATTAACCTCCCTAGGATGATGGGTATCCATTTGGCTTTCTGGATGGATGTTTATCGTAGTGAGCTGCTGCTATGTTGCAGTGAGTTGTCCATGAAGGGTCAAGTGTTTGTTCTTTTTTCTGGCAGTAGGAAAGATGGATAATTTAGGTGTCCTTTGACACAGACTTGATTGAAAGCTGTCATATTTGTTAAGTATTGTATAAATTAATGTCCCTCTGTTATTCCTTTTCTGGATCCAAAAGTGGATATTTCACAATATGCATGAATCTTTGTATGAATCTTTATGGTGAGAAGAGGGTGGGTCTGCAAGGAATCGCTTTGTGGGAGCTCAGTCTCTTTATCTCAGCAGGTTGTTGCTGAAATTTTTATTCTTACCAGTGTAAAACCTGAGAATGCCTTTCAAAGGTTTTCCTGCAGGGAAATGTCCTCCAATTCTTTGATGTTATTTGCATCTGGAGTCAATTCACATTCAGAAGTAGGACTTCTGAACTTTCCTTAGGAGGAAAAAAGAAAAGAAAAGGAAAAAAAAAAAAAAGTGAGAGAGATTGTTAGGGGAGGTGCAACCTAAAAGGAGGGAATTGTAGAGTTAAGGACAGCGGTCATCCTGTGGATGAGATCATTGTCTGCAAAAGGCCTTTGTGTGGGGTACCCCTCCAGTGGCTTTGAGTGGTAAGCTTTAAACTTGGTAAGTTGTCCTGGAAAACTTAGTGTTGATGTTTTGGATCTTGAAGAGGAATTTGATGTGGCTTAAAACATATTGTTTTCAGGCTCTTAGCTGTTTATGCCCCCTCCCTTCAAGTTTTGTATCCCTCTGTCCTTGACACATACTTTTCTGTTGAGACTATTATCAAAGTGATTTTGATACATTAGATAGTATAATATGAAGTCCTTCTCACTGTTCATTTGATCAGAATTCTGTTTCTTTGTGTTTCAGACTAACTTAACACTGAAAATAGAAAGTCAACAGACAAGATTGTAAAACATGTTCATTTAAACATTTCCTGTTGTTTACTGATAGTGTTGTGAAGTTTAAAGCATATTAGATTTACTGCCTTTTGTCTCCAAAATTACACATTAGAAAATTTGAGGGTGATTTGAATTTCCTAGTCAAATGATGAAAGCTAAGGAAACGCAGGCAGTGACTTAGATGTCCATTTCATAGCTTCCTTCTTGAGGCTTGTTCGGCACTTAGTGAAATTGTTACTCAAGTTTATCCAAACATGTACACTGCTGATATGATAATTTGGGTAATTAGCACTGAAGAAGGGCTTTTGGATCAACAGATTCGATGGATAGCATGGCAGTCTTGGCATAGATGCTTTTGTTTTCTGGTGCTATGGGTAGCACTTCTGGGACTGTTATGTTTAAGAAATTACTGAGAAGACTGTGCAGTGCATTTGAATTCTTCCTCTCCATATGTTTTTCATTTCTTTCAAATGTGTATTTCCCAGGTCTAAAAAGACCCAAACAAACAATCTCCCCTCAAAAAAACCAACAACTGAAGAAAAACCAAACCCCAAAAGAAAACAAAGTCGGGCTTCTTGACCTAAAACTCCCTCAACAAATCTCTATTAGGTTTTGAACAACTGAAATCCTATCTTATGGTGTACATTATAGTAATTATGACACCTGCACTCTGTTTTTAATCCAGTTGCTTTTGTTGATTAATTGATAATTGGAAAGATGGATAATATTAACAACACTGTATTCATAAATACTGGCTATAGTTGAAGAATTTAAGTTTGTGTATTTTGAAAGCAAATATAAATACTTGAGTTGCTTTTATAAACTTATATTATAAAAATTTCAAAACATTAATCTTGTTTCCATTAAAATAGGACAGGACATTATTTCCATCTCTCTTAAATAATACTTGATGCTACATAAAGTGTGTTATGCTAAAGATGAAGCCAAACTTAGGTTATATTCTCTTATGTAACTCCTAGAAATACAAAGAGAAGGATAAACACAAGCAAAAATATAAGAAGCAGTCGGAGTCCTCACCATCCTTGGTTCCATCTCTTACTGTAACTACAGAGAAAGTAAGTAAATGTTTTTCCTTCTCTTCCATTTAATTTGCTTATGTTGAAATTTCATTATGCAACCATTCCACAACATATACATGAGCTTTATAATGGCTTAGATTCAATAATTATCAAGCAGACATGGTATTTTTTCCTATTATGTAAAATCCTAAAATAAGAAGTCTACAATATGAAGAAAGGCTTAGATTTTTGTAATTGAATAGTGAGTGATTTAATGACCCCAATCAGGTGTCACTGATACTCTGGTAAGTTTTACTTCATTGATTTATGTTTAATAATTTGAGAAGTTTCATAAAATCTTTCCTTTGAAATTTGCTTGTGTGTGCTGAGCTGTCACTGAACCTGGAAGCATTTAAGCTGGTGATTATGAAATTACAGCTCATGCTTCATATACTTGTAATATCATGTTGCCTTTTTAGCAGTCTGCTCTATTAGGTTCTGTGGTTGTCTTGTTAATGTGCTGGCAAATACATAACTCAAGGGAAAACACAGAGGGTTAAATAATGACAGTTCTCATTGTACTCTACAAGAACTGCTTTTACTATCCACTAAAAAAAATGACACTAATGATGGCATTACAGAGTGGGCAGCAGTTCTGAGAAATGGGTTTTCTGACTTCAGAGTTGGAAAACATTGACATCCGAGTCAGGGAATGGTAGTTTGAGTTAATTAGCCATCAGTAAGTAGAGCATTGTTTTTTAGCAAAGATGCTGACACTTGTGTTAGCTGTTTGTAGCTTGGTTGCTGAGATGTAATATTCAACAAACGTGTCTGTCTGCATATGGTACACCAAGACCATGTTGAGACAGGGTAAAACAATCGAAATACCAACTTTCTGTAGTTCCTGGAAGAATTCCCTCAGCTATCGGTATTAACGTCAAGAATCATCACCAAGAAAGTTTTTAGTATACTTTGGATATTTCTTTATTCTCAATAGTAGGATTATTAACTTGAGGATGTACCAGCTAATGTCCCATTATTTGTGGCTCATCCTTGTACTGATGCTTCTGATAAATTAGTCTTTATTCTGGTTCTGCTGGATTCTTTTTGACATTGTTGTGTTAAGTGAGTCCTACTATCAGTGATTTTTCTGAAATACCCAATGACTCTTTATTTAAAAAAAAAAAAGGCAATTTGCCGCTTTGTTGTTTTGATCTGACGTTGCAATCAGTGAGTGTGATAGTCTTGTTGAAATTAAGTTGTGCAACTCTTTGAATGGTACAGACTGGTCCATGTGAGTTGTTACTTCATTTTATTAATTTTTATTGAACATATTCCTCAAGTCTGAGACAACTCAAAAAATTCATAGCCTGTAAACAAGGCTTCTTGTGTGGGAACTTCCTTTAAAACCTACAGTTTTGTGCTGTGTATGATCTTACCTTTCATGAATTACCTCCCTTTTGTATTTTGCTTATCATCATAAGTTTTAACAAAAAGCGATACTTCTCTGTGTATCACTTTTATATTTGTGTAGAAGCTAAAGAAAATACACTGGTTATTTTTGAGCCTTACCTATTAAAACATGCTTTTAACGCTGAAAGCATAGTTGAATTCTGTTTTTCTGCTTACCTATAATTGTTTGATCTTCCTGGTCTTTTCCTAACTACAAGGTTTACAACTCAGTGGTGTAAACTACAGTAAGGTGAGCAAGCGTAAAATCCTATTTTTAGCAGACCTCTCTTTTATCTAAGTATAGACTGAAATAGCCAAGATATCAGCCATACTGTTAATCAAGATTGTACTGTATATGTATATATAGCAAGTAAAATATATTTTATAGTTAAGTCTGTAGGATTTATAATAGGAACATTTAAAATATTTTAATATTATTTTAAATACCTAATCCTCACCTCTTTGTAATCTTAAAAATGTTAAAGAAGTCAATATTACAAAAAAAAAGTTACAAGTCCTATGGATGGTAGCAAGGTAGAACTAAAGCAAACACTAAAGAGAACAGACTCGAATTCTAGAACTTTAACTGAATTAAACTAAAAGAAGTATTAACTGTGGAATTTAAGTATCAACATATGTCCTTTTAGTTTTCTTTTGTGTTAGTGTGTTCTGTGTTCCTCAAAAATCTGAATTTTAGTAATAAAACAAACTTTGTGTTAATCTGAAAGAAATATGTGGTTCAGAATAGTCTATTAATATGTTATTTTTGTGTCCTTTTTACATAAGAGTTGTCACAATTGATTTGAGCTATTGATGTCTTCTTCACAGCTGTCTGTCTTTGCTGTTAATACATTATCTTATCATGGTATGTAATCACTTCTGCTACCACATTGTTCCTGTGGGGGGAACTGGAGTTTTAATTTTATTTTTATTTTTTTTTTCCTTTTAAAGAAGTTAAATCCTTTGTGATACAGTGGTAAGGACCACTTATGCAGGTGATGCCTTAAAGGGTGTTTTTATCTGGATGAGTGACTTCTTAAAATAGTTAATGAAAGGCTGCAGAATAAGCTGTGGATTTACATTATGTGCATTACTATAAATGCCTGTTTTTTTGCAAAATTTAATTCCAAGAAATATTACTAATGTTTCGGTCCAAATGCTGTGTTGAGATACAAGTACGGCATTTGAGAGGTGTTTTTTTGCATCCCTGTAACTCTCATCAGACACTGCTTAGCCTGAATCAGTGAAGTTTAAAATAAGAAATCGTAAACTGTTCTTTGATGTTCTAACAAATTTTTTGCTTTTTGTTTGGGACATAGATACAAAATCCTTTAAGTACTAGAATAACTTAGGAATTCGAATTCTCTGCCTCTTCACATGAGGTTTTCTTCTGGCCTTCCTATTGGTTGGAAAGCAACATCAGCCCTTTTTTTTTACTCCTGATAAAAGGCTTTGAGCTTTTGCTTTTATCTAGAGCTTAAAAATGTGTGTAGTTTAACAGATCTAGAAAAATACAGTTGTCCCTTTTTCCTTTTTTTTTTCTTCTTTTTCTTTTTTTTTTTGGGGGGTGGGGGGAAAGGAGGAGTGTTATTAATTAAAACTCCAAAACATTGGTAGCCAGTAACTACTTTCTGTTTGCAGTATCTTTTATTTACAGCTGACTGAATTTTATCTGTAATAGTAGAGAGACAATGATAACTCTCCTCAGTTCACTCTTATCAGCCCAACCTGGTTCTCAAGGGAGTTGCTCAGATCTTACCACAGTGGGATGCAGAAGAAAATGAAAAGAGTAGGAAAATCTCTATTAGGTATGACTGAACATCAGTGTCCTGCAGCAGTGTTGAGGCTGTGGGCTATGGGGTATTTATGTGCATGTATGTTGATGTGTGTGTTCCCTCTCCCCCCTTGGACCATGCTCTTGCCATCTGACATTTTTATGGAGGGTCCTTCTTTTCTCTGTGCAGGGATGCTATCCTATGCATCTATATTGGGGCTAAAGGCTTCTCAAGCCTTGGGACGCATTAGGCAAGAATGGTTATTACGCCTTTACCATAAAATAAAAGCTTTCCCAGAAGTTTTAAGACTCAGTACAGATGGGTGGTATAACTTTTCAGGGCGCACAGAGTGATATATGGGGTGGCATAAAAATGACACTAGCTCTCTGTGCATCAAGTTGGCAATGTGAAAGTGTGCTTCATGGGGAACAAAACCCCCTACAACCTGACTGATGGGAAGCATAAGGGAATCCTCATAAACAAAGAGTTAGCTTGATAATTGCATTAGCAAATACTGATTAAATTTTGAGAACAGGTTTAACATTGATTAAACAGTCAAGTCCTCCCAGATAAACTAGGGAATGGAGTTGGGTGACAGCATCAAGGGAGTCTCCTTTTTGGGGGATATCTGTACTAAAATGAAGGAAAACTGCTGACTGCAGTGTGAGTAGAGAAGGGAAGAGCCTCAAGTAGTGTATGCCATTTAAAAAGCACCTGCTGGGAGAGAAGCTCAGGGGATGCAGGGCCAGAGAGGTTGAGGGGCTGCAGGGGCTGAAGCTAGTCTGTAAATAAATAAAGGTGTTCTGCCTCTGTCCTCAGATCCTGGCTCCCTGCCAGTCTCACCCTCCTAACCTCAAAAAAACCCCAAAGCAAACAAGCAATCTACCTTTGCCATAGTATATGAAATTTTTTCCAAGACATTTCTGTTATGCCATTGTCATTCAGAACTTCGTGTTTTAGAAAATCAGTGTTCAGTGGTGAGTATGTTATTGTATTAAAAAATTAACCTATTAATGTAAAATTTGAGCTGCAATTTTACCTTAGATCCCACTGCATATATTGTGGATTTGCAAAGCAATTGATGTCTGTGTATCTGGTTTAGGGTACTTTGTTGCAATTAATTCCTTAGAGGAAGGAATATAGTCTGTGAAAAAAAATTCTGACTGGATGATACCAATTTTGCTTTGCTTAGGGTGTATGGCATCATATTAGTATTCAAGATATTCTCAGTAAGTATGTAGATTTCAGTATACTTTACAGCACCTTCTGAAAAAAAAAAACACATGTTGGAGCCAAAGTTTCAAATCCAGATGTGCACACATGTTCTCCAGAATCTGCTAAGGGCAGGATTCAAGCTTGCAGTCTTCAAAGTATATGCAAGTTCATGCCTACTCGTCATGTCTAACCCTGGATAGTCTGTAGTGTTATGTTAAACTCTTAATTTCCCTTTAAAATAAATAAACAAAATTCCTGCACTAATGGAGACGAGGTACTAGGTAACATCAAACTAGGTTATTGTTACCTATAGAGAATTACCTTAGCAGTTAGTATTCAGCTGAGTAGATAGAATTAGGAAAGAAAGGAGTTGGCTAAGAGGAGGAATCCTAGAGAAAGCCTGACTTTTGGTTTGGGTTATGTCCTGGTTTGAGCCAGGATGAAGCCAATTTTTCTTTTTACTGATTTTTTTTTTTTCCTTCAGTAAGCTCTCTTGTAACTAGCAACAGTGTGTTCTGCTAGGCTGATAAGACAGTGGAATGTTTTTCTAACTACTGAGGCTTCAAGGCCGCACCTGCACTCTGCCGGCTCAGACACTATGGGGAGATCTGTGACCCCCCCCCGTAGGAGGCTGAGTTAGACGGACAGCAAAATTGGCCAAAGATATTCCATTCCATATATCTACGTAAGCTCAAAGGAAGGTCAGAGATCACAGAAGACAACTTCCTTCCTTCTTCTTCTCCCCTTCTCTTCCGTCCATGGCTGGCGTCCAGGGAGGACTCTGTTCATCCATCACCGTCGATCCTCAAGCTTGATCTCTCATGACCCCCATAACTCTCTGCTTTCTTCAGTAGCAGCTCCGGGATTCCTTGGGACTCTTCCCAGTTCAGGGAAGTGCTGTGGAAGTTGCTGGGGTGGGGGGAGGCGAGAGGCTTTTGCCCATACCTGAATAGATCTGTATATAATTGTATATATTTTTCTTGTATGATTCATTAGTGTTTTGATTAAAGCTGTGTAGTTTAGTTTTCAATCCAGCCAAGTCTCTCTCTTTTTCTCTCTCTCCTTCCTCATCTGGGTGGGAGGGAGAAGGGATCGAGAGCATTGTTGTCGGACCTGAGTCAAACGGTGACAGGTTATTACACGTTGTTGTGGTTCCTTGTCTCTTTACCACCTGGGTCGCCAATAATGTCATGGTTTGGGCCCAACACGAAAACAAAGGAACAGCCACATGGCTGCTCACTCAACTCCCCCCGCCCCCAATCGACACACACTCTCGGATGAGGAGGACAAAGCTCATGGGTTGAGACAGAAGGACAAGGAGGGTTCTTCATCGATTAAGGTCACAGGCAAAACTTGGGGAAAAAATAATAATTTGATTTCACACTAATCAAACACACACAGGACACAGACAACACAGAGAACAGGGCTTGCATATGTTACCCCCACCCCTCCCTTCTTCCTGGCCCCAAATCCCTTTGCTCCCGGTTTCTCTCCCTCCTTCCCCCCAGTGGCACAGGGGGACAGGGGATGGGGTTTAGAGTCAGTTCACAGGCTGGTAGTTCCTGCTGCTCTTTCCTCCTCAGGAAGGATTCCTTACAGTCCTTCCCTGCTTCCCCTCGGGGTCCCTCCCATAGGAGAGAGTCCTCCATGAACCTTCATGAGTCCTTCCCACGAGGTCCGGAGCTGCTCCAGCCTGGGCTTCCCACAGAGTCACGGGCTGCTTTGGGAACAGCCCCCATCCCTGGTACCGGGGTCTTCCACAGGTGCACAATCAGAGTCCACAGGCATCAAATACACTGGCCACAAAATCGAAGTCCACTGGCCAAGTTCACCCTCCTGATGCCTTCAGGGAATGTTCCACCACGTTCCTCCGTGAGTGCAGGGGCACAGCTGCCATCTCACCATGGGTTGCAGGGAAACTTCTGCTTGAGCACCTTCTTCCTCTTCTTCCTCACCAACCACCAGCACCTCGCTTCGCTTCTTCCCCAGCACGGCTCTTCCCTTATAAGTGCTCTTCTGCTCAGGTGTTGTAGCCGTTCTTTCGCATGTTAATGACAGAGGCGCATCTATTGTCCCTCTAATGGCTCCTTGGCTGGGTTTGGAGCAGGAGAACTTCTCAGCTTCCTGCCGGAGCCAGTCCTGGGGCCCTTCCCCTGCTACCAAGAAACACACCAAACCAAACCAGAACACAAATGTCTGGAAACTCTTTATTCAAATGACCCAGATTTGAACCACTGCTTCCTAACTCAGGTCAAGTGACATATCAATTTCAGGAAAACTGAGCATACTTGTGTACTTTGTAATAGTTCAAAAAGTTAACTACTAAACTTAACTTCATTAGAAACAGTTACCAGTATAGTAATGTGAACTAGAGATAAATTATTTTTGACGTTGTTCTTTAACAGATTTAAACTTCACTGTTGTTCTGAAAATCCATAACATTTTTTATTGCTGTTCACAATAATTCATACAGAGCAGCATGCAAATAGATTGAAATTCTCATCTTCAGTAAAGCTTTGCGTACTTAATTGTCTTCTGGCATTTGTAACTGAAAAGTAAGTTATTTGTAAATGTCTTAGGTGTTTTAGCAAAAATATGAGAATCTTTTAATACCAGCTGTACAGAGCTGCATGTAAAGCTGCGGAAATACTCTGTTGTAGGCCTAAATTCAGCAGACATCCCAGTCAGGGGAAAGATATGTGAGTGATTGATTTTAAGAGGCATGTGTTTGTGTGATCTTCAATGGAGATCAAATTAGATACTATTTTAAACTCTATTCTGTAAAGAATTGAAAAACAAACTACTAAGTTTGCTTTGAACAAGTAAGTCTTCTAGGTTTGACCCATATTCTTTTGTTGAAGAAACTTTATACAGCCAGAAGGCTATTTTGCTAGTTGGTTAAAGTATAAACAGCAGCAGAATAGTGTTTTCTTTTCCCCATTTTTGCTTTCATTTTCTATCTTTTGATAAACCTCTGGTATTACAGCTCCAAATTATTTTTGTTTTTGTGAAAGCAATTATATTGTTTTTTTTTTTGTTTACTAATGCTGCCCACACAGTTTCCTTGCCCACTAAGTTACTTTCTGTGAGGTATTCTGTTTTTGCCAATATGAACAGTTATGACAAAATTTAGCTGAAGAATAATGGTCCCGGAGATAAAACTTTGGAAAGCCTTGTGAAGAGTTTATGGGTGTAGGAGAAGGGCTAAAATTATTGGGAATGGGTGGGTGTTGAGGAGTAAATCTGCACTGGGAGCTCAAGAGCTTATTACAATTTTTCCTTCCTGTCAGACAGCAAGTTTGTAGTAGGTAGCCAGTCATTCCTCCACATGTCTTGGCCAGCTAGATCTTATGTGTTATCTTTACTTGATGACACTTAAGGAACTGGCTGAATATGATGCTTCACATGGCAGACAAGCCTAGTGTGATGGTGGGAAGTGAAGACATAAGGCACCATGGGTCTTGTTGGCATTGGTTTTGATTTGATGTTGAGACTATATTTAAAGCTGCAAGTTCTTAGGTTCTGAAGCCTTCACACCAGTTCCACTGCAGATGGAACAGTGTTTCCAGTTTGACAAAACAAACAGCATAAAAATTGTATTTTAAGAAAAGCATTTGAAGTATATTTTTTTAAATTTTAAGCAGTAAAATAACAATATCCTGTTCTAACAGAATATTAAGACTGTGTAACCATAGATTTGAGATTGATCCATTGATCTCAGTGAAGTAAAACTGTTAACCAAAGCTGACAAGATTTCTGTGCATTATTTCCACAAAGTGAAGTTTTATGCTCTTCAATTGTTTGCTGAAAATCTGAACAATTCAGTTTATGTAACTCTTGTTGTTGCCAGTTATCTTAGTATTTTAACACTTCTACGTTTATTTGAAAGAATGTGTTCTTTTAAACAGTTCTTTTGTTATGATTTTTATGTGACCTGTGTCTTTTATTTCTTTTCTCAAAATGCTAGACATACACGAGCACTAGCAACAACTCCTTGTCAGGCTCCTTGAAGCGGTTGGAAGATACTACAGCTCGATTTACAAATGCAAATTTCCAGGAAGTTTCTACACACGTTTCAAGTGGAAAAGATTCTTCAGAAGCTAGAGGGTCAGAGAACAAAGGGAAGAAATCTGCAGGTCACAGCTCAGGTCAGAGGGGAAGAAAGCCTGGTGCTGGAAGAAATCCAGGAACAACTGTGACTGCAGCTAGCCCTTTCCAGCAAGGTATTAATTGTTATACTGTAACACAGCTTCTGCATTGCCATGATTTAGAAATATTACATATTTAAAACTTGAAAAGTAGTTAATCCTTTATCTTCAATAGGAATTTTGTTTTGGGGAAAAATTAAGGTTTTTTAAATGGAAAAAATATTAGTTGTCATAACGTGGAAAAGAAGGCCATGCATCTTTAAAGGGCAAAACTGGTGCTTTTGTTTAGACTGTTAAGGTTTCTCTTTAACTGCTAAAACCAGAAGTTTCTTTATTGCTGAAAAGTTATTCTGGGGTAAACTGTAACATACAAATTTGAGTCTGGGGGTCTTTCTATATACCACCTATATACAATGACTAAATTTCAGTGCATGTAGATGTTTGTATTTCCTAAGTGTGCTTCATTTTCTGACTTGCATGCGCTAACATAGAGCTGAAATGACTGCATTCCAAATATTGCAGAATCAGTGTGATTCTGTTACACAAAAGATCTTTATGATTCTCTGACAGTGCTAAAGAAGTCTTAAAATGCCAGTTTTGTATGCTTTCCTCATCTTGTGTCCTTTTGAAAAATACCACTTCTGTGGAACACAACCACAGCCAGGGTCAATTATGAGCAATTGCTGTTCTCTTGACCTATGTCAGACCCTTGATTTAGGTAGAATGGTAAGGAGCATTGCACAGATAGTGTAGATGTGATCATAGCATGTTTCTATCAGCTACCTTCTTCAAAAAGCCTGCTCTGACTTGCACCAAGCATTTGTTGTGGCTTCAAAACATAAGGGATGTCAAAGTTGCCTATGCAGCAAAGTTGTTATTCTTCTTTTATTCATTTTCATCTTGTCTGTACACCAAATTCAAATCTGAATCTCAGACTGAAGATAAGCAGGAGAAGCAATGAGATAAAAACAAGTTCTTCAGCTTTTGGTAACACTTTTTGTGAAGTCCGTGCACTTTAAAGTTATGTGTTCTAAGATCTTAATCTTTCCAATCAATTTTAATAAACTACAGGAAAAAGTAATTGTACTTTTCTTTCTTTTTTAGGAAGCTTTTTGGGCACCCCTGGGAGCATAAAGTCATCTTCTGGAAGTTCAGTTCAGTCTCCCCAGGATTTTTTGAGTTTCACAGACACAGATCTGCGAAGTGACAGTTTCATGCATTCTCAACAGGCTTCCTCAACCAAAGATGTACATAAAGGAGAGACTGGGAGTCAAGAGGGGAGTGTCAATTGTTTCACTTCCTTAATTGGTATCCCTTCATCATCAGCTGTTTCCCAATCTAAAAACTTTGACAGCTCACCTGGAGACATAAGTAATTCAAGCCTTACTTCTACAGCATACAAACGAGCTCAAACTTCTGGAATAGAAGAAGAAACTGTAACAGAGAAGAAACGGAAAGGAAATAAACAAAGTAAACACGGGCCTGGTAGACCCAAAGGAAATAAAAGTCAAGAAAGTATTTCCCATCTTTCAGTTTCTTCTGCTTCCCCAACATCATCTGTGGCTTCTGCTGCAGGAAGTGTGACAAGCTCTGGTCTTCAGAAATCTCCTACTTTGCTCAGGAATGGAAGTTTACAAAGTCTTAGTGTTGGCTCATCTCCAGTGGGTTCAGGTAGGAATTTATTTTAATTTTTTTTAATTTTACTTCAAATTATGTCAGTTATTTTAGCCATAATTATGACTGTGCTTTTGAAAACCAGATTCTTGTTTAATGGATATTGGAAGTTGCATTGGGAAAAAAGTAAAAATTAGAATATGACCGTGGGAAGAGTAAGTTCCATTCCACGTGTAGGTACCATTGTGCTGTAGGTGACTGTGGTAGATTGAGCTATATACTCTATAAATGCAGGTTTTGAGGCTGTAGGGGGAAAAATAAGTTGCATGAAAATAGTTTATTTGGAAATCACATGTGATGGGTTTAGCTAAAGTAAGTGATAGTTTATGCAGACTGTATTGTCTGCAATGTAGAGAAAACAAAATCCGTAATCAAGCATGTCAGCTGTACTGAGTATGCACCGTTCCCCACAGCACCTCAATTATTTTTTTCCCAATTTAGCTTAATTAAAAAAAAAAATGTTTACATGGAGAGTTACCAGTTTAAACGCATAAAAGGGTATTCTAAATATGGACCCCTGTGCAGACAGATGGCATGTTCATACTCTTTGCGTGCTTTTTAGCCTTGAAATTGGCTGGTTTGTTCTTCCTCTGTTCTAAATGTGATAAGCATTTCTGCGAGATGCTTTCAGTTCCCGATGAACCTGTGTGTGGCATGACCTTGCAGAATACTGTAGGTACCAAAGTCTTTGTTGCTTTGAAGTTCCTTTTGAGGCCTTGTGTTTGGATTAAAAAAAAAAAAAAAAAAAGCCTAGCAAGTACCTTGTTTTTGGAACTTTAAATTTTATTATCTTTGTTGTTCTAGTGGATTTTTTGTTATTTTTTCCTCTTTTTGGGGGAAGGAGAAGTGGGACCTGAATATTTGGTTGTGGGTAGGTTTTATACTTTTATATTGTATATTTTAATTGTAAAAGCAAGAGATACTTAAAAAAATATACTTGCTTCAAGAGATAAGAAGCCTCATATTTGTTTCAGGAGAAGGCAGGTACTTAAAAACTTGATCGCAGAACCATGCTTTAAAAAATCTTCGTTAAATATAGGAAAGTGATTATTTTTATTACAGGTGGTAATGGCAACTATATTAAAACATTTTTACTGTCCATGTATTTGCTTAAAATGCAATTAAATACCTCATGCTAATCTTGTATCTGTATTGGATAGAGATCATCCAACAAATTTAGATCAGTGTTTGGATTATTTTAATAAAAACCTTATTCTTTTATGAAACCTTTGAGATGGATTATGTACTGTTGTAGTTGGAGCAACAGATAGAAGTACAATTGAATGACCCTTGTTTCCTACCTTATATTTGTCTTAGAATATTCTGGTTTTGTCAGCTCCTACAACAGGCCTTTCCCTGGCCAAGTTCATCTTTGCTTCCTTTGTCCTCTGTCACTCTTCCATCTATAAAATGCACTGAATATTTTAAACTTCCCTTGTAAAAAAGCTTTGAAATTAACAGATGGAAAAAAATGGTAGGTTTTATCATGGTATTCAGCCTGTAATGTCACCTCTGTTGAGTGTACTTAAATTCTTGCTAGAAAGCTTTAGACCTGTCCTACAAGCCAGTGATGTTTTCTGAAGGTACCAAAGAATGTGAATGAAAAACAAGCACACACCATAAACAAAACCACTCCAACAAAAACCCGAAAATTCAAAGAAGCAAAACCAGATCGGATGTCTTTGCCTTCAAGCATAAGCTCTAAATTAATCCACAAACTTCAGCTTGAGCATATTGTTTTAATGTGCTCTTCTGCTTGATTTCCCCTCTTTCTTATGGTTGCAGTCCTGCTTTCCTCACCTCATCATAAGCATTTTCTGGGTTTAGCAGTCATTTTACAACTTTGTTACAATGAGGAAGGGCATATGAGTATTATCAGGAACATACATTTTCTCAGGTAAGATAGGCTAATGTTTCTCTTTGAAATGTCTCTATATTGGCTAGTAACAGAATCTGACAAGTGAAATGTAAACTGTTTGACCCAAAACCCCAAATAAGATTTTGTGCATGTAAATGTCATGAGAGAAAATGCAGTGGAAGTCAAGCAAAAAAGTTTTTACTGACTTACTTGAAACTGCCTTTTTACTTCAAAGAAGCAGAATCGGGAATATCTTGGACTGTACTAAACAGAGCTTTTGAGGCACTTAGGAAAAAAAAACTAACCTTCTTAACTGCAGCTAAAATTTTTTCATAAGAGTACTTGCTGAGATCCATAAAAATAATGAAAATCATTATTTCACAGATGTATGAGAATCCTATTCACAGTTAATGTTCAAATCAGATGAAATGTGAAGGAAAGCTTATTTTAAAAAGTAATGCAGATTTGTGTGCTATTTGTATATCATTAAATGCCTTCCATAAAACTTTTATTCTAAGTACATTCAGCTCACCTTAAGAAAATACTGGTTCTCTCAAAATTTTTTTCCATTCCACAGAACTTCTTTTCCTGCTTAATAAGAACTGAGATATGCCATGAGTAGTACAAGGCTATGTAATTAAAAGCTGTTACAACACATGCACTTAGGTTGCTTTACAGTTTCCACACAACTAAACTGATACTTTTAAAATTCCGAGTGCCTGAATGTCCAGTCTTAATGCTTTTTATATTTTTTTCTGAAATGTATTTATAATCCAATAGGAAACACTGAATGCATTACTTTAATAATGTACTCAAAATAATGCTTTTAAAAAAAATAATATTTAGTTGGTAGGTTGATAAGGAATTTTTATATTAAATCAACATGTTTCTGTCCCTGATTAAAAAAAAAAAAAAAAAAAGGCAGCTTCTTTAGTCAGTAACAGCGTATTTACAAACCACACATATTTCTACTGGAGATTCACAAGCACTTATGCTTGTTGTCTTAGAAGATTTATGTTGGTTGTCAGTGGGAGTTAGATAAAGCTGATAGGTTCCCCGGAATGGGACTGGTCTTTGGAGTGGTTTCCAAGTTTTTTAGTAAGTGAGGGTTTAGTCTGAAATCTACAATTTTATAGAGCTATTTAAATGTTTAAGTCACACTAGTTATATTCTCAGAATTAAGTTCATTCTGGGCATCCTGTTAGGGAATATTAGTTAAAAATTTCTAGTCCAAAGTATTGCAAAGCAGTGATCCCTTCTGCCAGAGGTTTTTTGTTTTTTCTTTTTACAACAATGGTGATTAAAAAGAGAAAACTTTCATCCCAGAATTGAAAGAGATCAGTAGCATCTTGTCCCAATTGTTTTGTCTCATAATAGTAGATTCTAAGATCAAATGTTTCTTTTATTATACTTGCACTGTATTTCTTCAGCAGTGCAGAAACTAATAAGGTGGCGGGAAGAAGAAAAAATAGTTATGGCAAATAACTGATACCATCTCTTTTTTTCTTGTGAGGACTTTGTGCAGGCTCTGGCTCCCCTTTTTTGTAGTACACTCCAGTACATGAATAACTTTTTGAGAACTCACATCCCACAGCAATAGGGAAAAAAGACTTAATGTTTGTACAGTATCTTCTGATTTTTGTGTAGTGTGCAGCAAGGTGAAATGAAAGCAATCAGGTGTCAGAAGTAAACTGAAATTTCTGTTTTACGGTAGATAAATTTCTTGCACAGTTAGCTTCAAGTTCTGCATGCATACTTGCTGCTGGAAGAATTACAATGCTTCTCTGTTCTGTCCCAATCTGTTCTTAATTTCAATTGTACAAAAAATCATATACTATAAACTTCAGTTGTTAAGGCCTTCCAGGGTTCATTTACTTCAAAATTTTAATTTTTGCATAATTAATTGATGCCCTTACAAGTGCTGTGAACCCTACAAGAGCTTATACAGCAATTCTTTTTTTCCCTAAGAAGATTGGAGAAAGTTAAATAACAAACTGGGCCTTGAAATGGTTAGCCCATTCTTTCATCACCCTTGCTGTGCCCATCTTCTGGAATTCCTGTGTCACAATTGAGGCAACCTCAATTTGTCTTCCAACTTTTTTATATCTACATCCTATATGTCCTACCCTTGACCAGTCTTAAGTATCCTCTGATTGGTAACGCTATTCAGTTTTATCCTACTTTCTCATCTGAATGATGAAGCTTCTGCCAACTGTTATACTCCTGTGCAAGGAGATGGTCTTGCTGTTGAGCTTGTTGTCATACTGATGATGTAAGAGAACTCTGAGTTTCTAACTAGATGAGTAACTTGAAATTATTCTCATTGAGATACCGAGTCTGTCACAGCTTACGTTGAATCTTTATGGTGTTAGTTTAAACTCCTCTGTAGCTTTGACTGACTAAATCTGTTGGGAGAAGTAGTTTAGACACAATTATTCTGAAGCAGTTTGTGCCGTTCCGTTTATCTACTAGGTGCCCTAGAAGCTGAAGCAGAAAAAAAAAGTCTTGCTGTGTTAAATAGCCAATCTGTATTCCAGAGGAGATAGAATAGAAAGGAAAAATTGATACTAAAAGATACTAATGACCTTCTAGGACTAAGCAAAAGGTGTAGAAAGCACTCTTGTGTGCTCTCTTCTTGTGCAGAGAATTTCATTCTTCATATTAGAGGCTCAATAGAAGTGATGTTGGTTTGATACAAGATTAAAATGTTAAACTTGATGATAGTTGATGTAGAAAGTGTGGAGACATTAATCAAGTAATTGGGAAGAAATCATGAGGTAGTAGAAGCTTATGAAAAGAGGGAGTATTGTGGAATGCGTCCCCCAATCAATGTTCTTAACCAGGGATTATTAGCAGTCACAGTCAGAAGTAATAAATTGGCAATTCCTGATGCTTAGTACCTAATTTTCATGTTTTTAAACTGTCAGTTGTAAATGTCACTAAGTCTTTAAAACTTGTGAAGTTGTAGGACACTGTTGAGTTAATTTTATGCAAGAAAGAAAGATGTTAAGAGATGTAAAGATGTAATGATTAATGATGATTAAAGGTAACTTACTGGATTTTTTTTGGTACTCCTAAAATAAAAGCAGTGGCATAGTAGATGTCTACATTTCAATTGATGACATTTTAAATAAGGACCTGTAATGTCAGGAAGTTGACAAGCCTTTGCATTAAATGTCGTTAATCACTAAGTTTCAATTTAATTTTGATCAGAGAATTATTAAATCAAAGTGTTTACTTTGGGGTTGTGTTAACCCTGTGCATCAGTTATCAGCCTCATGCTATTTATTAAAAATTTCTGAAATTTTTGAAAAATCTGGGCATGTAGACAGGGTAAAATGGATCTCTTGGTAAGCAACGCAAAGAGTTGTGTTGGTGGAGCTAACATAAAAGATTATGTCTCAGAAAGATGGATGTGTACTTGCAGGATAAGGATGGCCTTCTGGGGAAGGAAGGTCTGAAGAGAAAAATGATAAAGGTGAAGAATCAGTTGTCTGAGCTTCTAATGCTGAGCTGTGCTTAAAAAGGTCTGAATGCATAAACAACAAACTAATAAGAAAGGTAGCTCTGTGTTCATCAGAGTGCATCTGGTCTTCAAATACTGTGTCTAGTTCTGCTATCAATTGCGTGCAAAGAGAAAAGCAATGAGAAGGATTCAAGGACTTGAAAAAGCACATTATTTTAGAAAAGCTCAGAAGTGAGTTTATCTGACTATCAATATCATATGCGGAACTGATACTATAATGATCCTTAACCTAACAAAAAAGGTTAAACATGATGAAGTGAGAGAAAGTAACAGTTGAACAATTGTCAGCAATGGTTCTGAAAATGTAGAGGTAATACCTCCTGTAAAGATACGGCTTAATTAAGCATATATACATTTTCAGGTGTGGGAAGTTCTAGACCTAAGAATCAAATAATGTACTTGCAGTGATTCTTGTTTAGCTCTTATCTATGAACCTAATTCTGTGCTCTGTTATTCTTTTGATTTCTAAAAGAAAAATGAGTATGGTGTATCGGCTGGGCATATGGAATAGACTGTTACTGGGCAAATGCATTTCATAATGTGGTAGTTAGCAGGGAGTCATCAGGCAGTGGAGTTGTGCAAAAAAATAGTTCCCAACACAGTATGGAAAGTTCTGAACAAAAAATACTCTCAGTGAACCTTGTATCAGAGATGTGTTTTGAAAACAATCATGAAAACTTCTGAGTAATGAATGGAACATTATCTCATATTGAGATGCCTTAGGAAAAAAAAAAGACTTTTGTTATCCCTGTGATACTCATTTCAAGAAGGGATAGAAAAGTTATGACACTTGAAGAAGTTCCATAGATCTTGCAGGTAGCAGAAGTAACTGTTTAATTCTGATACTAATTACCTATTAAAATATTAATATGGGAAAGTTGAAAAGAGCCTTACAATGATCAGGATTTTTAAAATGTCCTTTTCACAGAGTTTTCAGCTCTTTGATAGACTGGAATATCTTTCATTTGAGAGTATTTCAGTTTACAAAAATGATTAAAAGCATGATCATTATTCTTACACAGAAAAATATTCCAGTCAAGATTTTTTTTTTTCCTTGGTAATTGTATACTGGTAATTACCACACCC
>NW_009970726.1:1563722-1597924 GCF_000747805.2 Chaetura pelagica
TTTTTTAAAAAAAAAAAAGTTGACAGACCTAAAATTGACAGACCTAAAGTACTTAATTAGATGCGCTGCTGAAAACAAGAAGCGTTCCGTCTTTCTGCCTTTGAAGTCTCCAGGCTGCCTGACTTTCTATGGAAGCAGTGGTTTGCACATTAGATACAAATCAGCTCCCCTGTTGATGTCACAGGATTAGATTCAAAACAAAAGAAAGTTTTAATTTCTCAAAAAAATTTTTTTTAAATGTTTTAATTTTGTTTTAAATTAAAACAGATGTGAGAGCTGTCCAGGGATAAATGTCCAGGGAATGTAATATAAGTTCTAATAACTAGGGTGTAACTTGCATATCAAGCTTAGGCCTGCTTATATCAGAGATCTTGGCAGCTGTTGAAATGAGATTTTACCTGACTAGCTAATTGCTATATGAAAATGTGTCTGTCAGGTTAAAATGGAAATTTTGAAGATTACATATTTGAAATGGGATTCCCAAATTATCATGTGACTCTGGGCATTACTTTCTAGTTGCATTTATAAATAGATCTTTATTTATTTATTATGCTCTGATAGTCTACAGGAAATAGTATGTTTAAATTATGAACTTGCCACACATTTCGGATTCTAAAAAAAACCCCCACCCACAACAAAACACAAATTACTTAATATGGGAAACAGAATGTGTATACTCCTGAGTTCCCTTTTAGGTCTTTCATTTGAAAACAAAATAAAGAAGGTTTTGGTAGCTATTCATTTAGGAGAAAGAAAGAATAATTTTAAACAGCTGAGCAAAAAGATTTAATTATTTATAAAATGCTTGAAACTTAGTTTTTATTCAAGGTTTGCAAATCTTATACCAAAAAAGAATTAAATAATAAATTTTGTATGTCTAGATTTATGCCCATACATAATTATTTGCAGGATTGGCATCTAAAAATGATCTTTTTTGACACATAATAAATAACTATATGAATACTTTGGCTCTTGGCAAAGAAGAAAATGGACTGCAGGGGCTTAAAGGCTACTTAAGTTGCTGTACTTGCTACTTATAAAATTTAGCTATAAATCTTTCTTGTTTGGTGAGGGAAGATTTTAAAAAAAAAAAAACGGATATCTTTTTGTAAACTGTTTGCTTTTATATTTTATTTGACCTGTAAGCCTACAAAGTGCCGTGTGTGGGTTTGCTGCTAGGTATGAATTTCTTTAAAAAACTCACATATTTTAGGCCTAGGCAGTCTGGGTAAATTACGCTGTGTGGATGAGGTCTAGCTTACAGCTTTGCTGTTATTGTTGCCCACATAGTGAACGAAATAAACTGCCTGCTTTTCCAGGAGCTGATTATCTTTCCTGATACATTTGTATAAGTATGAAGCATTATTATATTAAAACAAAAAAAAGGCAGAAAGAGAAAATGTATTGAAACTTCATATTTTGTGCTAGGATTATGTTAGTTCTTTACTTCTTTTTATAAAACTAGGAATTAGAATTTAAAATAGAGCAGGGAGACAAGGAGACACTCTGAAGTAATTAAGACTTCTGTCCTATCAGATTTCTTTGTTGCAAACTTTGGTATTTGCTTTAATGGTGTATCCCTTTTCTGAAGATCAAGGAAATACTCCTTAAATGAAATACTGTCATTGCATGGAAACTGAAGATACAGCTGGTGTTTGCTTACCTGAAACTGTTCAGTTCCCAGGGTCTTCTTTAAAAATTAGACTTGAAAAAACCCTTCATTTGATATCATTTTGTATATATATATATATTTAAATTAAAATATACAATTTTTGAGTGTGAGCATTTTGCAGCATCTGGAGCCAATTTACTAGAGTGTGGCATTCCTTGTAAGTCAAATGTGAGATAGCAATCAGTCTTTTAACTCCATAAAATCTGTTAAAGGTGACATGGGAACATAAAAAAGTGTGCTGGGGGAGAGGGCAAAGAAGAGGCTTGAGCAGTAGGGTTTTTTACCCCTCCGTGAACATTGTACTTTTCAGATCTTAGAGACTTTTGAGTCTTTCAGAAATTAAATATAGCTGAAAAATAAGTGATGTGAATGTGTTGATAGTGTTTGCAGCATTTTTGTGCCTCTGAAGACTGTCCAGTTTATATGGTAAAATTCTTTTGTTGTTGTTGTCAGTCAGAAGTGATAGCACTACCATAAGGTTTTTAAAATCAGAAGGAAATGCACTTTACGTTTAATTTTTCCATTTATTCGATTCTAATAGCTGCAGTATCAGAACTTAAACTGTCTGAAAGTTGTTTCAGGATTACAATCAAAGTGAGTAACTTCTATATAGGAAGAGGCACTGGTGTCTTGAGCTGTTGTTGATTATGTTAATCACTTCTGAAATTCCCCTGCAAAGTTTTAACAATAACACAAAAATTTAAATAGAAATACTAACAAAGTGTAGTGGTATGAGGAAGACTCGTTACCTTAAAATAATTGAGCTTTTAACTGAAGGGTGTTGCCTGTGATCAAATCCATTAAGACTTACTATGGACAGATCCTGTGTTGATGTATAGGAACTATACTGTCTGCATATTACGCTGCTTTTAAGCAGATATAATCAGATCAAGTGTCTGATTATTAACGCCACATTTCCCTATGGTTTCTTCTTATTAATGTAATTTAACTTTCTTAAACAGGTTGCATGGAGGTGATAGAACTAAGTAGCTTCCTGAAGCTCTAGCTAGCCTGTGCTGTGGAACATGTGTGTCACTTGGTACAACACTGGGACAGGTGTCTCACAGCAATTCTTACTCCGCAGTGAAATTTTTGAAGTCAGGCTGTCTCCCGGTACCTTCGTGCGCTGTGGCTGAAGACAGTCCAAACACCTAGCTCTAGTCAAAATAGCAGGAACCAATTGCAATAGCTTTACAGATACAACTGAAGATTTCAATAGCTTCTATATTTAATACACTTTAAAGAAGGAAAACTGTGGAATTCAGTGTCTTGTTTCACTGTAAAGGTACCTTAGCTACACTAAATGACAACACATCCCCAGTGTGATTTCACTGTATGGCAGTTCCTGATACTTGACAAAGGTTACCTCCACTAGTTGCTTAAAGCCTGCGAGGTCTTTGTGTTGATCCACCCAGATGTAAGCTTATTTTTAATAAATTTCCCCAGCATAATTAAAATGCTGAAAATTGGCACAAATAAGCCAATACCGTATTTTCAGAAGAGTACTCAAATAAACCTTCCTTTCAGGAGGATAAAGCAAAATTGAAGAAGTGTTGTAGGAGTTTGATGTACAGGTATGCTGTACTCACAAAGTGTGCTGTCAAAACAATAAGCAAAATAGTTCTTATTAGTGCTGTTGTAGTGGTAATGCAAGAAATAGTAAGTGATCCAAACTATTTTATATTGTTAGAGAAGCTACTTCTTTGCTGAATATGAAGCTTTTTTTTTGGTGTCATTTGAACTAAACTGGGTATTTAACACCTAGTTTAGCTGCAGACTCATTGCTTCATATTGTGATCTCTATAATTCTGATTCAGCCTTTAAATAGAATTGTTCATTTTTTTGGTGTGAGATCTGTTGGATATGTAAGGTGTCTGTGGGAAGCCTATAAGGATAACATTAAGAAAACTGTTAATACTGGCAGTGATTTAGCTTCCTGTGTGTGTTTTCATGAGGGAGAATTATGTGCGGTGGTAAAAAGTTTATAAAGAGGGTTTTCAATAGACTAAGTAACTTGAAAAAATTGGAAATGTTTGTCCAAAAGAGTGAGCATATATTGTCTTTAGACCAGTGTAACTATAGAAACTTGAGTTCGGAAGAGATTCATAGAGGCTGTAAACAGAGCTGAGGAATATGGACCTGTGTCTGGGGCTTGTGCATTAGTAACTCTATCAGATCCTTTGTATTTGACTTGGCTTTATTTCCCATTGTTTATTTGTTTTCAACATTTATAAGAAGGATTTCCTGATGAGTAAATAAATAATAAAAACCAAGAACCAACCAAACCAAAAACAACAGAAACCCCCCATCCTCCCAAACAAAAGAAAAAGCAACTCATAAGCCAAAAGAATCTCAGATGCAGATTTTTTATTTTTATTTTTATTTCTTTAAGTATGATCATGGTTATGGACTAATTCCTGATCTGAAGAATTTAGTGGTTGGCTACAGCAAACCTTTCAAGGACTAAAGTCACTAGGCCTTTTTTCTGCTCTGGGAGTAGTGGTGAGCTTAGAATTTAACTTTAGTTTTTGTATTCATAACCAATTCCTTTAAAAACAGGTAATGAACAGTAGAAGGATGGTAACTTGAATATAGGTATTAATATTAATATAGTGAATTCTGACATATTTTGAACCTAATTGAAATGAATGAGCTGGAAGCAACAAAGTTTTCCTGAGCAGCATTAATTTTAAAGAAGAATAATGATAAGGTTTTAAAGCAAGCAATAGCAGCTCTTGTATGGATTAGATAAGAAAGGAAGAATTCAGCCAAGACTGAGAGGAAAGTGCATAAGGCAGCAGAGATGGAAGATAAAGGAAAACAATGAAAGTAAAGTCCAGATGTTACAGCATGTATTTTTTTGGGCATGTGTGATTACTGCTTGCCATCTCTAACCTTTCTTGACACCTTAGTATGTTGGAGTTCAATAGATAAGTGTGCATTGTAGGGTAAAACTAGGTGGCTGGGAAGGTATTTCAGTCAGGACAGATGTTGCTGCCAACAGAGGCGGTTATACTCGGAACTCTTTTTTCCTTCTAGAAAAAAATACCTTTTTTCATCTGCCTTATACTAATTTATGGAGTATGGAAGGGTAGGGGAACAGTTCTCCTGTTCTGTGTTGACGCTTGGGGAGAGTCTGGCATTAGCTCCATCAGCCCCAAGAAGGGCTTATCTAGTCTTATCCCTTCATTATAGAACTGGATGAGGTCCATGTTAGAACTGTTTGTTTCTAAGGAATTAGGTTAAACGGGATATTTTCCTACTAGGACTCCTTCCATCTTATCTCAAGGCTGGGTATCTGTAGCTATTGATCTCTCTGTGTATCGATTTTTTCCATGAATTTTTAAATAATTTTTTAAACAATTTTCTGTTGATATCTGAAACATATTTTTATGCATTGTAAAAGGCTATACTTTGTAGCTGTTGCTTATCATGTTTTGACACGACTCTAAAAACAGTTCATAGTCATTAAAAACACTCAGCATCTTTACAGTATTCATAACTGAGACATTTCTTTCATTCTCTCATTACCTTTTTTAGACCTAGAAATCTTAGTACCTTTTTGTCATTCGTACTATATCCTTTGTACCCTTTCCAGATCTCTTTTAGTGCTACTATGTCCTTTTTTGAGAAGTGTAGGTAGTATCTGAAATATCGGTGCAACGTGAATTTTTAAAGTGTCATAATTATGCTTTTTATGTTTTTCTCTGTTCCCTTCTGATAAATTGCAACACTATTTGTCTTTTTTTGATCACTGCATGACAGTTGGGAATCTTAAGGATTTCAAAAAAGAGACTTTGAAAGTAAGAATCAAAAGTGTGAAACCTATTCTCACTTTTATTCCATACTTATTCTGAAAAGTTCATTATGATAAGCAACAGTAGTAGACTCTTAAGGTGTAATTCATGTGTACTGGAATTGGCACTGTTCTCTTAAGTATTGTGTGTACTGTGAATGTTATAGAGACTTTTTCCACTTTGAGTAGCTGCAGGTGAAAGAGATTCTACTACAATTTGTTTCTCTTTCTTTGTTTTATATGTATGTTCTTGAGTTGCCAGACGACGACTTGTTTTAATCTCATGTTGCTGAGAGGGTCTACTGAATTGTTTTGTCAGCTCTTTAATTGCCTCTCTTCCTCATTTATCTATGAAGTGTGTATCTTGTAATAGTATATTTTTCACTGGGGCATATCTAGTGCATTCTGCTTTAAAACTTTCAGAAATTTCTTAGCGATGCTTGGGAATACAATGCACATTATAGTTTATGTAGCTTCTGTTTGGTACAATTATAAAGAAACAAAAGCAACAGGAGTAGCTTCAGGTAATCTAGGGTTATACTTGTTTAAAAAAACCCCAATAACACCCCCATGCCAACCCCCCCAAAACCTATCCAACTCACCTATTCCTTGGATTTGAAAGGGACTTTCCTTAATATTGAAAGTGCTGATCCATCAAAATGGCTGCTATTTCTCATGCACAGTAATTATCCTAAGTAGGAATAAATTGGTGGCATAAGTGGAAGAGGTGGACAATCTGCATGATGGTTATCACTCAGCAACGGGTCATAAAAGTGTGTTGCTGTGGAGGCTGAGTTAGATGCTTCTAGCTATCCAGCAGGGGATGTGAGTGTATTCTGGCACTTTATGGTTAGAGATCAATATTATCTAAAAAACCCAACGCATGAGGAAAAGGTAGTTAATGAGCATCTCCTTTGGTGTACCACTAGTTGGATGTTCTTTCTCTATATACATTTGGATTCTTCAACTGAGCTCCCTAAGTTAAGGAGACAGAACTGTTCTCTGTTGAACTTCCTGATTGCTTGAGTTAGTCACAGTTAATCAGTGAAGCAAACAAAGATGCCTCATGCTTAAAATTAGCAAGGCAGCTTCAGTTTAAGTTTCTAAATTTGTTGCAGACAATGAAATTAAAAGATTTAATTAGACTGATCATTGCTGGAAATTATTTGATTTTAGAATTTTGTAACAGTAGCTTTAGAATGCAGCAAATTGGTTGTGCTGGGATGTTCTTTTACTCAACATTTAAAGCCTAACAAACACTGGCAAAAGAAATGTAAGTTAATAATTTTAGTGGATGGAAATAAATCCATTTTACAATTTGAGCTACTGTAAATGATCAGAGCTCTAATACAAGAAAGATGTATTCAGGCATATTATTGTTCACTGAAATTCCTGTCTATACATATATTCTTTTGTGTGTCTGTTAAACATGATCTTAACATGAAGCCCTTTTTCTCCTAACTCAAAAGCTTTCTCGAAGTTGATGAATACCATACATAATGGTAAGTTATATTAGAATCTTTTTCAGAGGTTCATTTATCACAAAGGCTAGTCTTTTGTGGAAAAGCCTGATTGAAGGTCTGCATATTCTATGGATTGGGTGAAATACAGGTCTGCAGTGAGTCAATTGTTCAGTACTTGAGTGAAAACTTTGTAGATTGTCTGCAGGAGCCTGATAGGTCAATAGTTCCTCAGTTCTCTTCTTATGATCTTTTTGTATGTGCGCAGTAAAATGATAACAGTTTTATTCCAGTTCTGAGATTCTTTTCTTTAATTTTGTGAATAGTGTTTCTAGTTCTTCTTCAGTGCTCCATTCATAGGTGTGTTATAGTGGTGTCTACCTCAGGCATTCTCCCACTTGCCTTCCTGACTACTTAAATTACTACAAGTAATGCATGTGAAGGTAGCCTTGTTTTGCCCAGTCTTTGTTCTGACAGCCTGATGCTGCTCATTTGTGTCACTGATAACAAGTGCTATCAATTTCAGAGGGAGCAATATTGAATCTTTAATGTATCTAATTGCTGCTTCCCTTTAGTATTCCATATTGGCTTTGTACCCCTAGTTATGTATTCACCTCATAGCCAGTGGAAATGAAACATATTTTATTAAATTAGGAGTTGGTTTACTTTTTCAAGGCTTTTGTTCATTTGTAGGAAACAATCATAAGTTACTGAAATATTCAAGAGGGAATATTTACAGTTAAAACCATCTCATGAGACTAGTTTTGAAGATGATCAAGTTTATTATGTCTCAGTGTTATATTTAATTGGTATCAGGCTATCTATTAATAACAATTTGAATTTTTTTATCCATTCATGTTAGCCAAATAAAGTGACTTTTTTCTTACTGCTGTATGTGTGTGTTGGAAGGGCAGTGCTGCATACATTGCAAGTTGTACTGACGTGGAGTTCAGTGTATGCAAAATAATTTAAATGTTTCAGCTTTGCTTGAAGTTCTTTGTGTTTTAGATAGCAATCATTATCGTTTTATAGGATTTTGCTTTTCACACAGTTGGAGCCACAAATTGTTAGACAGATGTCTATAGTGGTGGGTCTCTTAAATAATAATAAACATAATTTTACATTAAATTTATATTCTGTAGTCTACATGTGGTGAGAAATACTGAGGTTTCTCTAGGTTTGCTTTGCTTTTGTAAAATAGGTTTAGCTTTTTTCCTTTTGATATAGGGTTTCCCTCTCACTCTCCCAGGTATACAGTGCTCTGAACCAGCTTTGAGATGAAGGAAAGCAAGCTCACCATTTTTCTGAACAAAAATAAAACATCTGAAGGGTATCTGACAAAGTGCTGAATTTGGACTTGGTGAGTTTCTGCTGTTTTTTAAGCAGAGCCTTTCTGCTGTTTAATGTTGAAGAGGTATAGGTTCACAACAGTGCAGAACAGAAACTGATGGAACACCTTTTGTGATGACTTCTTTCCACATTGCACTTTTTCTTTTAAACTGATTGTGTATTCCTAACTCCAGCATAGAAGTTGGAAGGGCATAGAGGAAAGCGGTTACTTAATATTGTATGCTTTTTTGTCAAGCAATAATAATGCTTTGTATGACATTATTGTGGGGCAGAATAATGTTACCTACGTGTTTGTTTTGGAACAGTGTTCGGACAGGATTAGTTGTCTAATCTGCCTTTTTTTTTGGTGTGTGTCTGTGTTTTATCTTTCTTCCCTTTTAAAATTTTTCGGTGTTTTTTTTTTTTTTTTTTAAGTTGGTTACTTTTTTCCTCTCAGTCTTTCAGGGCTTTTTTGTGTACTCTTGTTTTAGCAGAAGCATACATATGGGTGAAATCAGTGAGGGTAGGTAGAGATTTTGATAATATGAACAGTGAAGAAGGATCTTGCCATGTGTGTATAGGATGAAAAGAAATACTCAAACTTGAGATAAATATCTAAATAGATAGAGATATCCAACAGCATATTCAGATTATAAGTCAGGTAATGCTGAGGACTGTAAGAGTCAATACCTGTATGAGTTTTAATGGAGACAGGCTATTGAGAGCTTGTTTTTTCGTTGCACTGGGTTTAAGTTGACTGCACATAAGCAGCAAAATACTGAAAAGAAAATACTGGGAGTTTTGGTTTAAGTGGAGACAAATACTTGTTGGGAGCTGCGAGGTTCATTTGATAGTTATGCTAGTATAAAGGTGATGCTTGGAGCCTGCCAGTTGCATCGGGTGTGGTCAAGATGTAGAGGAGGAAAGGTGATCACTAAAGACTTGAATGTATCTGAAAGGGTCAGATTAAAAAGAGGACTAGGAAATGAAGCTGTGCTGTATTTTCCCCTTAATAGAAAGGAGGCAAGATACTTCAAGGCAGAAGTGGCACACAGCAGTTTGCCAGTAAGAGTCTTAGTATCCAGTGCTCTGTTTCTCAGTTTTATGGTCAACTTATAATTTTTATGCTTTTAAAAAAACTGCAGTGGAGAGATGTAAAGTTTTCACAGCATTTTGCTGTCGTAACTTTGTGCTTTGTCCTTGTTAGTTTTACTCTGGACCTTACAGAACGTTTTTGACTTAGACCTTGTAGTCATCTCTTATGCAGCGTTTTTTGTGGGCCTACCACTGGCAAAGCAGGAGGAGGGGTACAGAAATACAAATTGCTGAGGATTTTAGTGAATACTTAAAAAAAATACTACTGAGAGTGATGAACCGAACGTAACAATTTTGTGTTAGGACTAGCTGTAAATTGTAGTGGTTGGTTGTAGCCTTTGTGTGACTATTTCTGTTCTGGTTTATTCCATCTTGTGTTCCTTTTATTTTTTACTCCTGTTCCTGTTTTCGCATCTCTGTTAATGTTTGTTCCATCTTATGCTGATTTGTCAGTTGCAGTGAGAAGAGGCGTAGCACAGAACAGATACTCATCATGTCAGCCTTAACACTGTGATCAGCTTTAGAAGTTGGCACATTTCCAAATAAAGTTTTCAGTTCTGTAGACTTGGCCTCTGCATCAATCTGCATCAATGCAGGCAAAGTTCAGCATATATGGTATGGTTTTGGGTGTTGTTTTTTTTTTAACAAGTTAACCTAAACTAGTCAGAATCTTGACAGAGCATGAATGAGTAATTTTTTTTTTTTTAAATCTATACCAGATTGATAGTTTTTTTCTGTGTTGATAAAAAGGCATCTGTCTGTGTTGAAGCATGGGGACAGTAGCACCTACAATAACATATACATTAAAAAAAAAAGGAAGAACAAGAGAAGGATAAATTACAAAGTCATCCTGAAATAGTTCCTTTATGCCCATTTTTTCCAGAGTATTGAATAATGGAGTGCTATTGTTTAGTTGTCAGATACTACAAACATAATAATATAGCTACCTGTCCACGAGTTTCTAGAATACCACTTTAAAGCTTTAGTTGTTGCTAATGGCAGCGATGTGTAGTCTTTTAGCGGGTCAGGCAACAGCTGTTCCCCACCACCAAAGGTAACTATCTAATCACAACAGAATTGCTGTCGTTCTTTGTGAGACTCTCTAATGGCCTGCTTTTTGAAAATCCTGACTAAGTCAAGCTTCCTGCACCATGCCTTCAAATACACCAACTTCAGATCACTGGAATCCAAAGGAGAGTAGAAACTCCTTTAAAAGAGTATGTTAACAGTGAAAAGGAATCTAGTGCTACCAGTGACTCACCCTTGCAACACTGAGGTTGCTGTTAGAATGGTTTGAAGCTATGGTATGTTTTCAGAGATCTTAAGCAAACACATTAAGTTCTTCCCGGAAATCATTAAGAAACAAAGATCACAAATGTCATGCTTCTGCTCAGTAAGCCTAAAACTACTTTGGTTTTAGTATGTCAAGTAACTTAGGCTTGTGTGTCCTGGCTCACCATGACAAAAGTGAGCATCTAAGTAAATGTTAAGACATTTATTTATCGATTGTTGTTCCATATCTGTCTACCTTTTTCTTCTTGCAAAGATCTTACTGTGCTGTCAAACACTTGAACTATAGGTCTCTCCTGTAGTGCTGAGTCTACGTCTCTCAGATCATGGGATCATGGATCAGGATCATGGGGCATTATCTTCTTGCTCTTATTCTGGAAGAGTACTTCAAAATTTGTTGAATCAGACTAGAATAAGCATGAAATTCTTAATGTGTCTTATTTAATAAATCTTAATTATTTATATATGTGAACCTTAAACAGACAAGTATAAAGCATATCCAGGATTTATTGTGGGAAGTCAGAACATCTGGAGGAAACAAATGAAAGGTTTGTCTCTGTGTCATCCCTGTCTTCCAATCCCATCCTCTCCCCAAAAGATTGCACAGTTTAACTGAGGTATGACTTTGCCATGGGACATGGTGTGAAAAGTGACAACTGTTCAGCAGTGCTGGAAGTGAATTTTAGGCTAATAATTACAAAGATCATTCCTCAAGCTCAAAATCTGTAAGAGGGACTGGGGGAGTATCTGAGGGAAATAATGCTTCATGCTTGCCCTCTTAATTGGCTTTTCCTTGTGCAGCTGCTGTTGGTCACTTTTAGCGATGGATATATCCGGCTAGAAAAGCAACATCATTCTCTCCCTGTTTTCTTAGTCCGGTGTGTTATTCAGTCTGTCTTCTCATGTCATGTTCAAACCTTTCCTCTTAGAGATCAAATTCACCTTGGCTAGGCTATGAAAAACATGGGTTTGAGCCCTTTGGCAGTGTTGGGCTGTAGTGCAAGGCCTGTAGCATCACGGATTAAGTCAGAGTAGGAGTTGGTGTGCTCTGTAACCAGGAGGCTGTAACCTTTCTGACAGTGGTTTTGGCCGTTTTGAAATCTTGTACTTAGAAGCCTACCTGTGGAAATAAAAGTCTAATTTACTATCGTATACAGACTGAGTGAGGATTAAGCAACTCAGATGTGTTGTTTCATGTTAGTGAGCTGGTGTATGTGTTACTCACTGTTAAAAGTTTATTGAGGAGTGAGTTCTGTAACACTTCTGATGTGTGTGGTCAGTAGTGAATGTGGGATCAAGTATAAAATAACATAGTTCACTATAGCAGTTGGAGCTAGCTGAACAGAGGAGTAGACCAGCTGAGCGGAGGAGGAGCTACATGGATCAGTTCTGGTACTTCATCACTCACCCCTTTATTGAATGCATTTCTAAATGACTGTAGATAGCCGTGCAGTCAGGATCATGAACACAGGAACGTAAGTAGGCAAACAGATTGATTAAACACCTTTTGCTTGAGCCATCAAAGGATTTGGGGTTAATTTTAATGGACTTCAGATTATATGGTCTTGTTCTGAGATCACTGATTCATCATGTATGTGACATTGCCATGCTGAATTGTGTTCCTTTGATGTGTGCAGGTTCTTGGCAAGTATTTTGGTTTTTGACTGTTAGGTTCAATCTATGGAGTATTTTAAAAGGGAATAAGCATAGCATTCTGCCTTCTGTCAATAGGTATGAAACTAGAATAGTTGTTAAATCTTTATTGTGTTTACCTGTGTTTTTTATCTTCCCTTTTCCACTCTACTGCCAGCAGTGTGTGTTCTTTGGGTACTTTGAGAGTGTTTTGTTTTTTTTCTTACTGCCTCATCATGGAGAGGACATAGAATGCCCTTCATAACAGGATTGACTTTTGATCAGTGGCAATGGCTGTAGTACCTCCCATCAAAAAAGGAACCCCAGTCACTGAAAGGGAGGGAAATGATGGCTTGTTACGAAGCTGCAGAACAGTAACTATCATTGCTGTGCACTTACAGAGTGGTTACTGCAGAATTTTGTAGAAACTTATCTGAAAGTGAACAGTGAGATCTGTTAGAAGGATTAGAGGGTCTGTGAGAGGATCTGTGAGAAGTGCGAAAAATGCCAATGCGATCCCAATGACTTCAGATGCATTGCAAGGGGAGTATTTGTTTACAGGTGATTATTCCTCTATAAGGCAAAAATTTAGTGAGTGATTTAAAGGACCTCTTTACTCATAATCAGCAGGAGAACACCTTGATTATTTGATCCTTACATTTCATATTTCTTTGTGAAGGAAACAGGTTGACACTAGGATCCATGCTACAATTTTATTATCTCGGATGAATTGAAATGAAATAGTGTTGCTGGCTTGGTAGTTTCAAACGTAACTTTCTTCTCTTTTGAGACAACTGTGTTACAATGACTTTTTTTTTACTTGCTATGTGTAGCATTAGATCCACTTTTGCTTATGTCTGTATTACAAGATAACAAATACTGAGATACTCATTCCACTATTAACATTCTACTGGAATCGAACATGTTCTTTCTTCTATAACTAAACTTAATACATTTTTCTACATATTTAGTTACTACTCAATGGACTGCTTCATTTGAAGGCACATTTTCATTTTGCTCTATGTAGAAAGTTGGCATGGTTTTAGGGGAGACTTCTTGAGATGACAGGAAATGAAGGTACTGAAGATGTGTATATAGCTTCAGTTTTGGTAAAGAAGTTCTTATAAATCAAAATTCCCTGTCTTGTGTCCATCTGTCCTCCCCTGCACATCAAGGTTCTGTAGTTCTGTGCAACTTTTGTGGGTTGTAAGTTTGCATTAAAACCTCCCTCTTCTACCAGATTCTGTTTATTCCTTATGTTATGGCAAAAAAACTTGTGGTAGATATCTCAAATAACTTCCTCTTTTTGCAGTTGTTGCAAGTGTTTCAAGTTACTGACTTGAAAAAGAAAATAAAGCCATATGGTAGGGAAAACATCTTCCTAGCTTCCTAAGAAAGTGGTCTACATGTTGCCTTACTTTTGACGCACAGTAAGCTTTGAGCCTGTTGTCCAATTTCAAGCAAACATAATAAAGGAGTCTGAATTATCTAGGTTTCTGTGATGGAGATGGACAGTGTATGGCTACAAGAGTAACCACAGCCTGTTTTTGTCTCTTCCTGCACTCTGCAATCACCAGCATAGGAAGGGAAAGTAAGGTAGCTGCATAAGGTAGGGGGTTGTAGTACTAGCAAATAAAATGTACTAAGGATTTCATAGCTAGATAGAGAAGTTGTGGTGGGAAATCTTAGTGTGTTACAACACTGCTGAAAGCCAAAATTTAAGATGGTTTGTTAATTCTTCTGCTCATGGAACTACTTATTTTTGAGATTTAAAAAATAAAATCACTAAAGCTGTAGTGTGCCACTTGGTGTACATTGCTGCACAGCTACTTGTGACTTGAGGCTATTTTATTTTTCACTGTTCTTAAAGTTCTTTCATTTCATCTCTTATCTATTTCATCACTGATTGTCAGCAAAAAGAAATAGTTGGGTTTTTTTTCCAATCTGCATAGTCTGGTGTGTTTCCTGCAGTACTACCGTTCTGTGTGAAGCAAGCAGTTATTTGTTGTCCAGAAATGTTTTTTTCCTCTTGCAGTTGCATTTTTGTTAAGCCTTTCTCTCTATCAGTGCAGGCTGTATGTGCGTTTTGTCTGTCAACCTGAAACCACATTCTGCAGCTGTGTTGGTGTTAAGCACAGTCAAACTTTATCTGAACACTGACATGTCCACTCTCACCTGCAGTAGAAGAGCTGTATTCTGTTTAAAATGCTGAAGATTTTATTTAACCAAGCTGTTTATGCTTTTGGCAAACTATACAACATGGTTATCACAAGCTATAGCTATATTTAGCTTTCAGGAATACAGAAAGGACTTCAAGGTGTTTTTTTTAAAACGTTAATAAGGTTTATAGTGTTTTGTTACTATTCCTTCTGATCCCAAAAGCAATTTCTTTCTCCCCAAACCCTGAAAGGAGAACTTGATATGTTTGAGACATGTAAAATATGTACTTCCTTGGTTTTCTAATATGATATGCATGTAGTTTTTATACAGGTATTTTTGAAATGATATGAAAATCAATGATTTATTTGTATGTTCAGCATACAGTTCTTATTCAAATGCTTGCATGGAGTAGTATCTTGTTTGCATGACTAGTTCCAGAAGGTGCATGTACTTTATGTATTAAGTAAGGTATTGTTAAATGGAAATATTTAGCCCAAACAGAGTGTGCAAACATTTGTCCTCTATTTTGCAACAGCAACAATAGCAAGTTTTTTAAAAGACTGCTACTACCACTAGCAGCAAATAATAGCATACCTCGTTCCACTGGCAAACTAGTTTACTGCTTGTCTTTCTTTTGAATTAGTTTTTCACCTGTGATTTTATAACTATATGCTTATATTCCAGAACTTTATTTCTAAGAGGAAGAATAAACCCTATAATTAAAACAGAAACAGCAGCAGCTCTGCAGTTAATAAATATATAAGATTTTGAAAACTAAGCAAAAAAATTATATGATAGCTTCAAACTTTTGGAGTAGCCCTACCTTTCTGGCAAAATATCTTTTTTTACTACTTGACTCTCACAAAAAATTTTGTTTTCTCCACTCGTCATTAATGTTTTATAAGAGTGATAGCATTTGTGGTGATGAGCTCTTACAGTTTGATTGTAAGTGTTGTGATATTTCATTATATTTACCCTTAAAATTAATGGTTCCTGGAGCCAGATAATAGCATGAGACTCTTGTGTTTTTAAAGATTTTTTTTTTGACATTTAGTTGTTTAATGCATTCATATTATAAAGGGTAAAAAATATAAGTTTTTAATAATTTGAAATCTCTGAAAGCAGATTTAAAAATAAATCTTCTGAAGACCTGCAGTATATTTCTGGTTTTGTGGCTGTAATTTTATCCTATTTAAGAGGAAACTCAGTAGGAAGGCTGCTTGTTAATCATGTTCATTTGGTGATGCGTATGGACAAATCTAGAGCAGGATCTATAGTCTAGTTAGATGAGTCAGATGAAATTGGAGGAAGGTCATAACAAAGTGAGCACTTCAAAGATCTTAACTGCTGATGATGTTCTAACTGTAGATTTTTGGAATAGTGACAAAAAAAAAGAGGAGGGGAGGACCCAGGAAAGTGTGCTAAATGTAAAAAGGTGTGAAGGTCAGTAGAGTCAGTAAACTTGGTTAGGCAGGAAAAAAAGTGTTGCTGGAATGTGTTTTCAGGTGTTCTTATCTTCGTTCTTTAGTGGGTCTGGCTGGTTCTCTTTTTCATTTTTCTTAACAGTTAGTAGAGGCAGGGAATGTAAGATGCATTAGTGTTTAAGTATTATGTGTGGGTTTGGATGGTGTTAGTCTCCCTTGACAGCCTGTGCTCAGAGGGATTGCTGGGTGGCGAGTGATGGTTAACGTTGCGTACCTTCTTATTGTCACTGCCTTCTTCAAATCATTATTTGTATGAGTGACAAACTAGCTCCACCTTTGCCTTCTAACTGGCATTTCAGTTCTGTTGCTTTTTTTGATCTAACCATGTTCATTCTACTTCTGTTTACTCCCTGTGGCACTCTTCCTCTAACTGCAGTTCAGTGCTACCATGCTTGATATTCCTTGGCCAGCTGACAGCTCACTTATCTAATGCACGTGGAGCCTAACAGTTTCATAGACAGGTACTACTTCTTGTCCTGGGCTTCTGGTCAGTAGGGTTTTTTCCCCAACCTATATAATGAACTTTACCCTGCATGTAGATGAACAGAAGTAATGGCTTCACAGAGGGGTATGAACTCTTTCTATTTAAATTGCTAACATACAAGTCTGAGTAATGTTAACATGTTTAATCATTTACTTGTTGGGTGTTCTGGCAGAAATGTTAGTCCTTAAGCATTCTTAGATCATGGATGGAGTTTTAGTTTCTGAATAAATGAAATACTACCAGTTCTACCAGCAAATCTGAGTACTTTGTCCTCAGACTTGCTGTAAATATTTTTCTGAAAAAATTCATAAGTAATCCTTAGTTGTAAAAAATTACAGTTTTGGACAAATATATGTTGTTCAGAAACATTTCACTGCAAAGTTAAAAAGTATTTTACCATTTGTTTTGTGTATGTTCAGTTATATAGCCAAATACTTCCTTCTTTATATCTTTTTACAGTAACTCATTGAAGAACAAACTCTAATAGCAGACTCAGTTGAAGGCAGACATTTTAGCCAAAAATTCTGCTACTGTTAACGTTTTAGCAGTTTGTAATGCACATCAATATTTGATTTATCACACAGGTTTTATAAAAACTTAGAACTGTATCAATCTGTTTTCCCTGAACTGTAGAATGTTCAAATGACAAGCAGTTTTATCTATCAGCATGGTTAGGATTTCAACACAGGAACTTTCTGCATTATATATTAAATGATCTTGTTTGTCTTGATTAATTTTCTACTGCATATTTACATGGTTACTAGAAATCAGAGGGAGGGGGAGAGAGAGAGATACATGTAATTGTTTTTGTAATTTTTTTCAGGTATTTTTAGCAGCAATGATGTAGCAGTATCATTTCCAAATGCAGTATCTGGCTCAGGATCTAGCACTCCCGTTTCCAGTTCTCATTTACCTCAGCAGGCTTCAGGCCACTTGCAGCAAGTGGGAGCTCTGTCACCTTCAACTGCGCCTTCTGTAACTACTGTTGTTGCTGCAACTCAGGTAAACCATCACAAGAGTTTGATAGCGAACCATGTTATTGACCTGTTTGTTTTCAATGTTAAACAATAGTTTGTTTGGAAAATAGGTTAATAAACATTTTATTTGTTATGAAGACACTAGTGTCTAGAAGTTCCTCTTAATATTAAGTAGTCCAGTCTTTGTAGAGCATTCATTAAAAATGGTCTGTGGAAGCGTGTAGTAATAATTACTCTATTATGACTAGTAGCATAAATGGTGGTTATAATTAATCAGTGCTCTCACTAATATCTGTTATCAAAACAGTGTTTTAAGAAATTATTTAAGAGGAAAATGCAAAGTTTTGTGTGTCTCATCCAAAAATGTTGGTATCACTTAAGAAACAGGGTTTTTTGGGGGATTTGACAAATGGACAACTAAGGTTAGTTTTGGCAAAGAGGTGGCCAAGGCTGATGTCTTGATAGCACATGAAAGTTGACACCTATGCTACAGATTTTTAATTTGAAAAGTCATACAAAGGGATAAGGGGTGCACTGGAGGAGTGCAGAAGGGTGACGTAGTTGAAGTAATGAATCAGAAAAAATATCTTAACAGTAGTATTTTGTTTGAAATTAAGTTTGGCAAGATTGGATTTATCAAGAGATTACAAAGTTAAATTTGTAGAGAGCCACCATGATTAGGGTGTAAATATGAAAGAATAATATACTGGACATAATGTTGTTATACTTCATGTTTCTTCTGTTTTTTGTTTTCTGATGGGAATCTGTTTTACAATGAATATATCCAATATATTTTTGTGTGTGTGTGCATATAAGCCATCCACTTTTATATAGAGTCTACAGTGAGTTAAGCTAGCGAATATATAAACCTGAAGAATTAAAATTAAGCTTAATACATACATACTTATATGCATGTATGTTTGTGCACACACGTGTGCATTGTACGTGTACAGCTGACTGTGTGCAGGCCAACACAGTTCAATAGGAAATAACACTTTGTTGTTATAGGTGGCAGTTCCTATTTTTACATAGTTTTTCTGAACTGGTTTCCTAAAGAAATAAGGTATAAGTTATGCTATGTTGACTTCTCTCTTGTAACTTTGGGACCAGTTGGCCAGTCTCACTCAAAAGTGGGCAACACTTCTGTTGCAGAAATTGATAGAAAACTTGTCAAAGAATTGAGTTAGAAATACAGTGCTTTGGTGAAGACCAGTATAGCTTTTGTGAGGGGAAATCACAACCAATTTAGAGTTAGGGTTTGGTTATGTTATTGTTTTTTTAAATTCCCAAGGAGTGTTAAACAATATGACAGTATTAATACTAAACAATAATTTTATGTTAATTAACATTTTATATTAAAGTATTAAACAGTATTAAATGATGTGTCTTCTTTCACTGAAGACACTGAAATTGAGCAGTCTGGAGATAAGCGGAGGGGTAGTGTCACAGTTGAGTAACAGATTAAAAGATTTAAAAAGATTTTAAAATCCCCAAACAAGATGATGCTCATTTTTCACAGTGAAGAGGTTTATCATCAGAGTCTTGGCATGTTCAGCATTGTGGCCTTTTGTACAGCTCAACATATTCATAAGTGATGTGGGAAAATGAGGAGGAATAGAAGCCAAGTTTGCTGATCATGCTAGGTTATGCAATGAGCTGTTATGAATATTAGCTGTCATAAGCTGCTGAAAGACCTCACCAGCCTATGTTGTTGACAAGATAGTAAGAGGCTAAATGAAATTAATGTTACTGGGAAAAGGCAGTTTCTGTTCAATGCAGTTAGAGTAGCTATCAAGAGGTACAAGTGCAGCCGTGGTAGTGAGCAATGGCAAGAACCAGCATCCTTAAAAGGAATGAGTGTAGGACTCTCAGCTTGAAAAAGAGACTCTGAGATGGGATAAGAGAAAGGTCTGTAAAATCATGAATGACATGGAAAAGTTAAATAAGCAAGAACTGTGCACCATCACTTCTGTTTGTTAAACTCTGTCAGAGGATAAATGGATTTCAAAAGCAATGGAACAGAGCCCATAGTTAGGTAGTAACAGCAGTACCATAGCATTTATTTAATCATGTTGTCACAAAATGGTGGAATATACCCTAGAAGGTGCACTTTTGTCTTTAGCTGAACTACGGAGCCCCCCATTGGTTAAATACTTAAAATTCCTGTCGTTCCTTTGGCTTTCTTTTTTGGGAGATGTGTTGAGGGGATTTTTTTTTTTTGTTTAGTTGTTCCTCCCCTTTCCTGCTCCTCCTTTCCCTAAGGAGTCATGTATCTTGCCTTGGTACCTAACTTGATTTCAAGTGGTCATAGATTTATTTGTCAGGAACTTATTCACAGGTGCTATTATTTAAAGCGTCTTTTGGTTATGAACTATGAACTATAAAGGGAGGTTCAAATGGGGAGAAGTGTTGGTTGACAGCCTTAAAAGAGAGCTCTTCTGTTTGCACAGAGAATTAATGAAATCCTATGCAGCTTCAGTGGATCTAGGGCTACACTTTGGCAACTTGTGCCTGCCAGTTAGAAACTGGTAAAAGTGTAGTCTTTGTTTTTAGTTTTATCAGTTTTCTTCTTAACTTGGTCCTTCCATCATCTGAACCACTACACAGGAATTGGTATTTCAACCAGACATCATGCTTCAGATAAGCTGTGTAGTGTGACCAAACCACCTATATTTATTGTCCCAGTCTATTTTCCCTTCTGTATTCCCTGTCTTCACCAGTTTTGGTTAGACTGGCACTTTCCCTTTTTGTCTGTTATCTAGTAATAACCAACAGGTAGGCAATGGTAATTTCCTGTTGATGCTAAGCTGCTTTAACTGTTGGGTTTGTTTGTTTTTTTGTTTTGTGTTGGTTTTTTTGTTGGTGTTTTTTTTTTGTTTTTTGTTTGTTTTTTTTTACCTTGCTAATTTATCAGATTTGAGAGAAGCCTCCTACAAAGAAACTGTAGTAACAAGCGATGAACAGCTGGCTTTATAGTCCATGGGCACAGTTCTTCCCCATTCCTTGGGGAAAATAAGTTTACAGAGTACTTCCTCGTGTGGAGGAGTAAGAAGATGGATGTGTATTGTGAATTTTAAAATATTAAGTTCATTCATGTCCTGATTGAGATTTACGCTTGGTGCTACTCCTGTCCTTGCACCAGGCAGATTACATGCTTTTTCCCAACTTTCAAGACTTGTAGATATCAAGCAGGTCTCCCTGCTGGAAGTGTCTTTGGATCACACTAAATTGTGAGACTGAAGACAGACTATTTTACCATGCACTTGTTCTCCAATGCAAGAGTAGATTTTTTTTTTTTCCTTTTTCCCCCATGCAGTTAATGTGAAGGACTGATTATACTTCAGCGGGCAGAGTTTACCTACTTAGTTCTGCAAAGTTACATCAGAATGTTGTGTCTGCTTACTGGGCTCTTGTACCTATATTCTCAGTGTTTACTCATCTCTTGACCATGAAAATCTTCAAAAAACAGTGTGCTAATGTATTTTTTGTGTAATGTTTTAATTAAAATAAAATCAGCTGAGATCCTAGGTGTACATACGATGGTTCTAAGTTAAGGTAAGCTTGCCCCTCTCTAGCAGATAAAATGCAATAAATTAAAAAGTAGGTTTTATTTAAAGTTTCAATGAGGAGAGCAAGTATGCCCAAACCTTGGCTGTTCAGCTATTTAGTCAGGATGGCATATATATAAAATACTAAAAACTGGAATAACCTAAAAAATGTGCTTGCATAGTGCACTTCTCTAAGATTTCAGCTGTTTTCTTAGATGTATTTGGAATTATGATTTTGGGGACAGAAGAAATTTGTCAATTTTTTATGGATTTTTTATCTTATTTTTAAAACAAGGGTGTTAAAAAATTCTAAAGAGAAGGTAAGGGAAAAAATGTATTTCCATAGAGTTAGTCTCAAAATTGGCTGGACTGTTTAGATTTGGAGGTTATAGTAGACATTTAATATAGAAAATTTTCTTCATAGTATTAAGAAAGCTTGCAAGCGATTGAAAGCTACTGTCCTAAAATGAGAAAATTAGGGAATACTACTGTGTCTTTTATTATTTTTGAAAAACTGCTATGCCCATGTAAAATTTGAGTGGTTAAAACCTTCAAGAGCTGCTTTATCTTCAACAACTAAGCAACACTCGTTTTAAAGCTTAAAAAAACCTTAAAATCCTGGATTTTTGTTCTTTCATTCTATTGTCTAGTACGATAGCTCCCATGCTGTTGTTTTTGTTTGTTTTAAAGACAAAAGCACAGTATGGGCCTTGTTGCAATCACCTTTTCTTTTGCGTCTCATTTTCTTCTCCCTCATGCCACTCATAATTTTTATTCCAATCTAATAAATCCAGAAGAAATTATTAGTTTGTGTTTCATGCTGTGCCATAACTGAATTGAAATGCTGGTGTTCCTCACCAGGTGGGGATCAGTGGTCTAGTAAAAATGCCACTTGCTGCAAATGCAGATCTTTTTTTGCACCCTACTTGTCTTTTTTATATGTCTTAGGCATAGCCTCAAGTAGGTTCCACTGCTTAATTCAGGAACATTATTAGTATAAGAATGCATTTAGCAATTGCAAGAATACAGGAAAAAGGGGATACAGGAAAGAAGGTACAGTTCACATAAATATTGCTTCTGGTTTTCTGTGAATTGATCCTCGTAATGTGGAATTCCTCTTTTGCACGTCACAGCAAGTGACTCTATCCCCGAAGACTGTCTTTTGTATCAGAAGCATGCTTTTAGCTTCTGCATGAATATTAATTTGTCCTCTGTGGTTAAGGAAAATCACTTTCTTGCACTTGGGTTTTGAACAGTGTCTTAATTTTTCCCTGTTAAGCCAAGTCACAAGTTGCACCACTCCAAGGTCCTATGCTCAGTTTTTATCTCAAAGATTTCCTTGTGCTTCATAATTGTAGCAGAAATGTTTGTCAGCTTGTTGTGCTGTTCTGTAACAGTTTGCTGTGTTGCTCTTTCTGATATGTTACTGTTGGTGATTAATATATGTTCATTAAAAAAAAAAAAAAAAAAAGGCAGTTCGACCTGGGTGCCTCAGTATCTTTTATTTTTTTTTGCACAGCAGGATTTTTTTTCCTGCTTGTCAGGAAATGGTGTTGCTTAAATATTCTTTAACTTTATTTTTTCTTAGTATATGTAGTGTTTTATAATGGACTTAAATGAGTGGAATTACCAACTAGTGTTCTGTGGCCATTTGTTTCTGGCATCTCTGCATTAGGAATACAGGATTTGACTCCAGAAACGGCAGTGAAGGTTTTGGTGCTGACAATCTATGATGTAGTAGTGTGTGATCTTTGCATTGTAGTAATCTCAGTTTATTCAGAAATTTCTAAGATTTATTCTTATACTAGAAATTTAATATGATTAGATTGTTACTTCATAGATTATTTTCTCTTCTCCTATGTGATGGTATCTGTGCTTTTACTGACTGTATTAAGCACACCTGTGAGGCAATTTCAAGCAATATTGCACATACTTGTCACAAACCTGTTTTACAGATAGAATCCAAAAGATTATTTTCACTTTCTTAGAGGTCTAGTGGATTCTGCTTCCTTCTTGACGGTGTTTTTCTTCCTCTGCAGCTTCTGGTTTATTTTCTTTCCAAGTTCCCATCTCTCTACTTTTTGCGCTGTGCTTCCTTTGCCACTGAAGCAGCTAATAAAGAGAAGGAAGAGAACAAGAAGTATCTCTAATAACAGTCCTTAATGGCTTGCACGGAGACAGGGAAACGTAATCGTTGCTGCTCCTTACTCTTTTTAGCCCAGCATTTTTGTCATGGCATGATAGGTCCACATCAGTGCTTCCCTGGTGGAGATGTGATAATTGGGACGGTAGGCGTTGCTACTCAGTTACTACTCTAAGCGAAATAAGTTTGCTTTAATCACTGCCATTATCCCCTCTGAAGTTCGTTTGGCTTTACTCCCCTTAGGAGCAGCAGAAAACCAGCAGGGTTTTCTTTAGCATTCGTATAGTGGTGGTTATCCTCCTTTGTCCGATCCAGGATCCAGCTTTTAGAAGGAGATAAGGCTTATTTTTTTCAATAGACTTGGAGTTACTTGTTAACAATAGAGGTATGTGAAGGCTCAGGAATCCTGAGATCTTTTCTGATTGTGAATGTAGGGCATCTGATGTTTCAGATGCTTCTGTCTGGTTGGTTTTATTTTCTCACTTTCTAAATTAGTGTAATCTCTAATTTTGGATCTCTGTAGTCCTCTGCTCTTTCTCCACATTGCTAGTTTACACTGTTTTGGCTGTTTCAGTGTTTTGTTTTTTTCTTGTCAGAATTTAAGTCTGCTCATCGTTTTGCATGCTATCAAGGGAATTTTCTCCTCCTTTTTCATTTCTATTCTGACAGCCATGGGAAAATAAGTGAAAATGCAGGAAAAAGGAACTCTATTCTTAGCTCTTTTCCCTATCAACAGAGAAGAAATTAAGAGCAGTTTTGGAGCAATCCTATTTATACTTTCCAAACAGGGGTGGGATTATGAAAGAGTTTAAGAGTACATCTTTAACAAGTAGTCTTTGCTGAAAATTCAAGTTGAAAGGGTTTTTTGCAAGTCTTCAGAAGGGTGATTTGGATATTTCCATAGAACAGTACAATGCACATGCCTCATTGATAAAGCTGCTGGGTTTGCAGTAGTAGCCTTCAGTTACGGCTGTCATATTCTAAATTTCAGTATCGTCAAGGAAGATAGTCCTTCCACTTCTTTTGCCCAGTTATGCCCAGAGAAACATACTCTGTTGCCTGTTTTTTCTTTTTTTAATTTTATTTTTTTAATTAGATATTCTGCTTGAATTAAATATGAAGAAGGGAGGAAAGTTACAGGTGAAGCATCTGAAATTTCCTAGAACTGGGCAGGCAAAAGTGTAAGTCCATTTAAGGGAAGTTTCTGGGCCATACTCTCCGTGGGTACTCTGTCAGTGCTTTGATAACCTTTTTTTGGAGAGTAGAAGGAATAAATGAAAAAAGACAAATTGCCCTCAGATGTAGGAGATTGTGATGAGACAATCTTGGACTTCATGTAACCTGCACTGGGTTGCTGGGTGCTTAGGCCAGCTTCCTGCTTAGCTCTTGGATGTACACATCACACCCATTTGTAATGGCTGAATTAAAGAATTCAGTATAATACTCTTGTAGACACCTGTGGATCAGAAAGAACATCTTAACATTTAAAACTGGAGATTTTGAAGTGATCTCAACAAACCTATTTAAGCAATAATCCTTTCTTGCAATACCCTAATTATGGTAAATTACAGAGATTATGTCCGTAACTTGGGAAGACCCTTACACGCCTTTTTCACGCCATTTCCTGAAGTCTGTTTCTTAATATAGAAATAGTTGAGATGCCAGAATAGCTCTTAAAAAGTCCCAGGGTGCAGAGAGTGTAGATCTCCATGCTTATCTGCAGAGTTAATACTGGGTGGGTGTCTTGTGGTGAAACCTCTCATCCCTTAGAAGTCAGTCATTTATGTAAAGCATAGACAATGCTCATGACAATATGTTAATGTGTTGCTAAATTTATCCAAAATCAGCTTCCTGTGGTGATCATGACATGAGGTCACACCAATCTTTTCCTCTTGCTGATACTAATGAATTTGATGAAATCCAGAGTTAAATTACCTTTCCTGCAGATAAACAGTATGTTATGTAAGTTCTATTAGTTAATTTTTTTAAAAGTTCAATTTATAAATTGCCATACAGTGTGTGGTGTGGTTGTTTTGTGTTTTAAGGTTGTGGGTTTTGTTGTTTTCTTTCCTCTACGATTCAATATAAAAGTAGCAGGCTTTACAAATTGATGGTCAGTTTGGTTGTATTTTCTGCATTTATCTTTCTAAAGATGATTTGCATTATTTTTAATATGCATGGCAATTAAAAAGAGAATAATAAAACATCTGGAGATCATGATACTGCATGATTTAAGCAGTATGCTTCCAGAAAAAGGAAACAATATAGTTACTGTGGTACTAAAATTCTGTAATGGATAGAAATTATGGACACATAAAAAACAGTTAACATATTCTATGTGACTATCAAAACAACTTTTGATGATAAGATCTCTCAAAATAGGTTCCTACCCACTGAGTCAAAGGTAAAATATGAACATGGATCACAGACTATTTGGATGCTGAAACTATTCTCCTGATCTTGTAACTTAAGAAAAAGATACAGCAGGAGAAGCCAGCACATCAGAACAAAAAGAAATCATTCTTAGTAAAATATGCTGCTCATCCTTGGGACTCATTGCCACAGGAAATTGCCAGCACCAGTATATTTAGAAAGTGTGCTGAAGGCATCCCCTCAGTATATTGTAGACAGAGAGGGGGTTGGTATTTTGATGTTAGATGTCAATGCAAAATAGTGACTTTCCTTCCAAAACCACTAGAGATGTTTTTTGTGTCTCAGTCACTTTAAGTTTGAGTGTCTTAAAAAATTCAAAATATAAAAGAACAATGGTAGTATAGGTTTTACATCTAAATTTTCTTGTTTGTCACTTAAAAGCTGTTTCAATTCCTTGTTAATTCTAGGCAAAATTGATAGAAATCTAATTTTCTTCTTACTCAGTCTAACTGAGGTTTTTTGGAGTGGGGCTGGAGGAGAGTAGCAAGGAAGAAGAATTTACAGCCAGAGGGAAAATTCCTTCTAACATGTGACTCAACTAAAAGAACAAAGGAATCATAGTTACAAGTAATCTAGTATTTAGCCCAAATAAATTCTATATTTTTTTGTATTTCCCTTTTGCTTCAGTTAAGATTGTCTTTGCATAGTTGTATGCAATATACAGGTAGTCTGAAAGACAGTTGCATGATTTTGTGCAGTGCTGCATGCTGAGACAACTGCATCAATGTTTCAGTCTAGCAATAAATGTTTTCTGCCTTCAAGCTGAAGCTTATTTAGCTTGGCTTATCTGGTGCTGCTGTAGCAACCATCAGTCTCCAGGCAACTGAGGCACATTGACCTCTTCGTTGAACTGAGTGTAGCACTACTTCAATTTAGCTGCCTGAGACAATAGTAATGGTGGTGAATGTGAAAAATGTGAAGTTTTCTACTCTTTGTGCAATGGAAAGAATAAATTAAAAAATATGTAGATGAAACAAAATGTTTATGTTTGTCTTGAAAAATATTTCAGTTTCACACGGTGTATGATTTGTTACTAGATGCAAAGTCCATTGGTGAGGCAGTGTCCTTATAGGCTCTGCATAAGATGTTGAAAATATTGCAAGCATTTTTACACAGCAGTAATTCTGCCACTGTAGGTGTTTGTGTCCTCACTTTAATAGCAAAGACTATTGAGATTTATTTAGAAAGTTAAAATCATTGTGATTAAGTGACTGATTATTTATTAATAGTACTATATTTGCAAGTATAGACGATCTTGAATGTTTTTCTCTCAGATTCGTTATTTGCCATATTATAAGTGTCTGGCTTTCTTTGGAATACTCAAGTGAAGAAAAGAGATTACCATATGGATGATACTGGATTTGTGTCCTAATCAAGTAATTCTTTCTGCTAGTCAATATGGAAGGGAAATTATGATTCCTGATACATAGGTTAATATTCTTAAGGCAAGATACTGCTTTCATTGTCTATGTAGAGCATACACAGATTAAGTGCTGTGAAGGTGGAGGTAGATGGAAGGGATGGAGGAACAAACTTGAGGAAACGGGGATTTGTTTATAGAAACAAAAACTGGTTTTAGTTAGGTTTGTAGAAAGGTGGAGGAATCCGAGTCTTACCTCTGTAAAGGCTCCTTATTGAAAAAGAAACACCAACAAAACTAATAATAAAAACCCCCAAACAAATAGTCTTAATAAGGTATCATTCTAGTAAGTGTATTTTTTTGTGTCTAGCTTATAAATAAATATAATTGGTTAAGATTTCTGGAATATTCAGTTTAGCTAACATGGAAGAGATAAGTAAACTGGTAGTACAGTTGAGGTTGTAGCTTTTTCATGTTATTTGAAGGTAGGCCTTTTACCCATGTGGTTTTTAATGACTTCATGTGCCCTTGTTGTACACTGGGCAGAGGTATAAATTAGTTTCTGTAGGTGTGCCATTAATTTTTCATTTTGCCTTTCAAATCCCACTGTGTTTCCCAGTTGCATTCATTCATGCCCATCTTGGAAAATATTTGACTGCTGCTGTTTGAAAGTTTGATGGTTTCATTTAATTGAAGGATTTATTTCTACATGTAATCGAAACAACTGATTGTCAAAGACAGCATTTGATGATTTGCTTGTTTGTAAGCGAGAGTCATTATCACAGCTAGAAGTTAAAAGTGTTTATTTTTGCTAGTAACATAAAAAGTACCAATGATGTGAATAATATATCCATAGGATGATTTAACATATGACATATTGGGTGTTCCTGGCAGATTTTAATTATAACAATTTGTACATTTATAATGAATGCTCTTTTTGATGTAAAAGTTGGGATTTTTTTTCTTCTAATATATAACAAACCTTCTTTCTGAGTTGATTTTAGCTTTTCTAGCCTCCTAATTAACCTTTTTAATTTAAATATTATTTTTTTTTCAGCCAGCTAGTGAAAGTAGTTGTTGTAAAACTGCATCTTGATTAGCTGTTTTTAAAAAATCCCAAACTGTAAGGACTTCAGAGTGCTTGGATGGTAATGGTGTCAGTATCGGCTGGGTTGCCTTTTCAAACCCAGTGCTGCTTTCATAGAATGAATGAGTAAAAGGCCACTGTGGATGTTTGTGGTTGATTCATATTGGTGATGTATCTATGTAGTAGGTGAGGTGAGGTTAGCTGTAAAAAGTACACTTTCTGCTTTTGGTCATCAATAGGGCTGGGGGCTGTTTTAGTCACAAAGTTGATGCACTTTGCTTGAAAATTGTGTTCAACTTACAACTGTGAAAACCAAAATATAAATTAACAAAATGTAAGTGATAGAATCTTTCAGTTAAAATATGTATGTAGTGTTTATCATGCTGCATTTAAATATTAATTTTTTGTTGTGCTAGCAGTTTTGAAAAGTTTTACGATGGTTTTTCAGAAGAAATGTGGAAACAGTATTTCATTATGAATTTTCTGTGTTTATCCTCAATTCCGTCTGTATTTCTTGGCATATAGGAAAATAAACAGCAACCTGGAAACTTTATTGGATGAAAACAAGGTCTAGATAAGATTTCTAACCAAACTCCATATTTGCGGTGAAAATATTCAAGAGTTTGTGGCAGCAAGTGTTGCAGCAAGTTCTGTTGCAGCAGTTGTCCGACAGGAGAACTGTTGCTGTGGCAGGACTTCCCCGTGGGCTTCGTAGAAATGTGGTGTATTGTGTTACTGCAGTTACCTGCAGTCTGACCACCCCACAGATGGAGGTGTGTATTGCCGTCCCCGACCAGCCTCTAACAGAATTCAGAGAAGGCAAGTGATCAAGTGTAGCAATGGTTCCCCCACACCTCCTAACTGAAGTTAAAGCTGGTGCCAGTGGTACTGAGAGAATAAAAGGAAGCAATTGCACTTTCTTCCTATTGCATTGAATACCCAAGCAAAGACAACTCTTACATGCTGCCTGTAGCCTAACTGGCCTTAGAAATTCTATAAAATCAGTTTTTGTCCAAGTTAAGCGAGGAAATGTAAGGCCAGGTTGCTTTTCCTGCTATCACTTGATAGGCCGCTCTTTTCACTTATCAAGAAAAGCAATTATTTTTACATAGGTCTAGTATACATTTTATTATCATTATGTATATAGCATTAGTATGTTTGAATATATAAGCTTGTTCAGTTGCAATGCATGTTTTAATTCTGATGTTATTTTCAATAGTATGTTGTTCAGATAATGTTGCTTGCAATTGACCAAAATACAACAGTTTAAGATGACTTCTAGATGAAATAAGCTGATGTTAATATTTGGTCTAGTGCTTGAATTTCCTTCCATATTTCAAGAAGCCAGACAGTTGCATAGAAAGTAGTATCTTCTCAGTGTAGCAGAATATCTCACAGCACATTTAGCTTTAAATTTAATCTGCATTTTTAAATACTTTTTTCAGTAGTAGTTAGCCATGAGAAGTAGTTGTTGGTGATACTTGGGTGCTCTTGATTTCTTTACTTTGAGTTAATAGGAACAGCATCGTGCTGTGATGAAGAATCTCGTATTGACCCCAACCACATTAGTCCAGCAGTCATACTGCAATGGGTATCAACAGTGCAGGAGCAATGATATTAAACAATAATAATATCTATTGAATTGTTGTTGACAAATAGATACTGGCTGAAGTATATAATTAGGTGATCTGTCAGTAATTGTGAAGCATCGTCATAATGTAATGCAAAGTTACAGTATAGCAATGACAGCAGAGGGGAAAAGGGATGTTGATTGGATGTAAACTGATTAAGAAGCCCTCTTGGAATTGGTTGTTCCGGCCATCCTTGTCCTATCATGAAAGGAGGAGAGTTCAGTAATGGTTTAACTACAATTAAATCCCTCCCCTTTCTTTATGGAAACTCAACTGTAGGCATTTCAGCATTAGCCTAAACAATGGTTTTGAATATGTTAAGCCCTTAACAATTAGGGAGCAGTTTGGGGCATTGAATAATGTGGAATGATGCAATTGAACCTGACAGCTTCAACAGTCAGCCTACTCATGGGACCCAAAAGTTGTTCACACTTGGTTTCATCTCTCATCACACGCTGAGTATTAAAACCTTACTGGTGTGGAGCTAAGACAGAAATGAGGCTTGTTATCAGAAAATACTTAATAGCATAAAACTTGAAAGGAACAGGGGAATAGGCATGCTTCTTTAAAGGTTCTCAAATTTTTGAGACCTAATCTAATTGTATATAGCTAAGTATTGTCTCACTTTACTTCCCTTTGCGTTTTTTTTTGCTAAAAGACCATGTAATTTTTGCAATGAAGAAGCTGTTTTCTCTGGAAATACAAGTGAATGTCCAGTTACGAATGCAAATAGTTGTCAACTTGGCAAACTTTATAGTGATACTGTTACAATAAAATATCATTTTGGAGTGATGCAAAAAAATATATTATTATTTCAAATATTTAGAGGATATTTGTATATATGAGTTAAATTTAGTTAGCTTCTAAGTCAAGTTCTTTAATTAGAAGAATATACTTGTACTTGTGTTCTGTAGAGGAAGTGTTTTTAAACATCAATCAAGTATCAATCATTTATTCTTATTGCGCTCAGGCTTTCTGTGAATTACAGTGTATCTTCCTTCTGTGCTGCTCTGCTGCTTATTGCTTTCCTGATTTATTGAATGTGCCATAAATGAAAGCAGTGTATTATATACCTCTGGATGGGCTTAAATCCATCTGCTAAAATTTTCAGGAAAATTTGCTGCCTTTTTGAAATAAATACTTAGCAGTCTGTTATTTTATTAGTTCATACATTTTGATAGTGTACCGTGTTGACTGTTTGAATAGAATAAGTTGAAATAAAGAATACTGCAGTTATCTATGTTCTGCATTTTAGAACATGTTTCAGTCCTATGACCTTAATATGTATGGACAGGATGATTGCGCATTTTTAATAAATGCTTGCTACAGCTTGTTTCGACTGTGACAGAAACTTGAAGCTCCTGTTTCACTTTTAAATAATGTACCACTCCTTCACCTCCTCTACTTTTCTGTCAGATGAAGTCGTCACATATAAAGCTTCACAAATCGTTATTCTTGTCATTTTACATTCCTATTTCAAATCAAGTATTTAAAAAGTTTTTTATTTACCTCCAGATTACCTGGGCAATTTTCTTAATGTGACTTTTTCCTTTGAGAGTTGCATAGGATACATGAGGGCACTAGAACTTTTGTAGTTCCAACTTGTTGTAGGACACCTTTACTATTATTTTAAAGTATAAACAGGGGTTAAATTTAGGGTAAACCACCACTTGTGAAAAAACTCAAGTTCTTAGGTATTGTTTAAATCATGCTAAGTCTTTTGATCTGTTATATCAACCCACTTAGCAAACATTGTTTAATTCCTTTGATGTTGTCTGTTTTGTGATGTGATGGTTACTCAACAGACTTTAGCAACTCCTTTTAGGATACTTAGATACTTTTAGAAAGTTCTTAAAGCTATTTGGGCATGTTTCAGTCAAATGTATTCTTGCTGATTATAGCTGCCTTGCCATCATAATTTAATAGATAGTTGTTGCACAATTTTAGGCAGCCTTGCAGTGAATTAATTACACAGAGTATAGCAGCTTCTGTGTCAGACTTAAGCTATATGCTTACTAGAATTTGGAGAAATCTTATGTGGACATTCTAAAACTAAACAGAAATAAAGACTTGGTGTATATAGTTTTTAAAGAAGCACAAACTGTATTAGGAGAATTCACAACCTCGACCATTTTGTTTAGATAAAGTATATTTATATTTATCATAGAACAATCTCTTAGAGATGGAAGCAAATAATTGTTCAATTTTGTAGTATTCCACTCTGTAAGGCTTCTTCAATGAAAGGAGGTGACCAAAAAATGACGTTGTTTTTGAAGTTTGTTTCATTTTGGAGAGGAAACCGGCTGAAGGTTGCTACTGAATGACAGTAGTGGTGTTGGAATCATGCGATAGGTGTTTATTAAGGAAAACAGCAGAAGCTGTGCAGTATTGCTGCCTTCATCAGTAACTGTCACAATACTAATATCTGCTGTATTGCTGAAAGCTGTTATACCTGCGTAGGTGGAAATGCTTGCATTACTTTAAAGATTTACAACTAATTCAGATTAATTCTACTAAAGACATGCAATTATTAAAAAAAATTTAATGAAATAACAGCCATATTTGAAGTAAAACTGTGGTTCCACATCTAGTGATCTTGCACATACCTTTAAACTGAAAAGGGAAAAAAAGCTGATCATCGTTAAGTAATTGCTTGTGGCTTTTTCTGACTTTGTGATAGTAGAAGAATGTAAGTATCAGGCACAATTTCTCACCAGTATATAGTAAATAAAGCATCATTGAAAACAGTTGTGTGAATTCATAAAAGTCCATTCATCAAATTTAATATGTTGGCTGAAAGCCAAAACTTAATGGTAGTGTGTGATTCTTTCCAGAGACATAGTTTATACTCTGTAATATTTTGATGTAATAACCAGGATGTTTCCCCTGTCTCTTGTGTGCAGTTACACATGTCAAAATGTCCCACAAATTGAGTTCCTTACTGTTCACCTTCTTTTTTCATTTTAAAAAAAGTTGCCTTTGTAAAGGTTGTTTACATTTTCTTAAAAGATTTATTCTGAAACTGGTGATATCCCACGTTGTGTCTCTTCAGTTTTTCTCTCTCCCCCTCCCCCTCCATATTGCAGCCTTTTCTTTGTTCTGAAATAATTTTTTAATCAGGTAAGAAAATGCCTTTTTAATAAGCAGCCAGCCTTTTTTTTTTTTTTTTTCCCCTTTGGTTGCCTGTCTCTGCAACTCACCATTTGACACAAATCTTTTCTTCGAAAGAGCAAACGCATAAGCAGCCAAGGAAGAAGGTATTTTTATTGCATTGGATTATGCAAGATTTTGGCCGGCCTCCTTAGCTTCATCTGTTTAAGGGTTCATTTTCGCTTGTTTGGCACAAGTCCCAGCAGAGACCTTCAGAATTGTGGTTAGCAACATGAATGAACACAAACTTTGGGAGCTCTTCAATAAGTAGAGCTGGCCAACTGCCAAAAATACAGTTCCTTATATGGGGTCAGGGCAAAGCTGTGATTCCGAGAGCCCCCTATTGTATAGAAAACATACTTGTAATGGCTGTTTGCGTTCTTTAAAATAAAAACAAAACAAAACAAAAAAACACCAGGCTTCCAAGTCTATCAAAATAGGAAGTAACAAAATAGTGTGCAGGTTTTACTAATGACGGAGTGGAGCAAAGGAAATATGGCTCTGTGTAGTTAAACTATAGAGCTGAAAGTTGGACCTTTTGACCTCCACAGCCGGCTTGTGATGTAAGGAACCCAAGCATTTGTGAGACATCTGTTGTCTACCTGCCCTTATTTTGTAAATGGTTTAATAAGATTAAATAATTAGTAGGATAACCACATGGTCTCCATGCTACTAAGTCCTAGCATTGAGGGCATACTTCAGGATTGCAAGGAAGTTTACCCATCCTGTTACATGGTGGTGGTTTTAAAATGCGATTTAGGTATCTTTAATATTTGCTGCAGTGGTTGTGTTGTGAAGGTTTTTTTATTAACAGTTCTTGCCAACAGCGAGTAAAACACACTTAATTAACCTGATATATTTTTGAAATACAACAATTCTATTTCTATACTCACAAATGGAAAGTGTATTTTTTTTTCCCTTGTAAATACATAGTTTTTAAGAACCATACAGCTTAAAAAGAATCAATAATTATGCATTAGGAAAGATACTTAAAAACATGTTTAGCACACCCCCCTCTGCTTAAAAAACCCAATCAAACAAAAAACCAGAATTCAAGTTTTAATTGATTTCTTGCAGGCAAACACCCTACCTGGATCTTCTCTCGGTCTGCCTGCTTCCCACATGTACGGCAATAGGCTGAATCCAAATTCAGCAATGGCAGCACTTATAACTCAGTCTGAAAACAGCCAAGCAGGTAAGCTTTCCACTGCTGGTGACAAATGTGCAACTATACAGACTTAAGTATTTTTAAAAAATATTTTAAATTTTGTTTTTTAACTCTGCTTGTCATTTGGTTATTAAATGTCTGTATAAAGTTATGTGTTGGAAGTAAATTCTCAGTTCTGCAGAAGAGTGCGGGTTTTCTTCCCCTATTTCTTTCTGTTTTCTTTTTTTTCTTCCTTTTTTTTCATGTCTTTTTTTCTTTTGGTGTCTGAAATGTAAATGTTTAAGCAGAGCCTTCAGCAGGCAG
>NW_009970726.1:1597966-1604934 GCF_000747805.2 Chaetura pelagica
CAGGAATGCAACAATGTCTCCTGTGACTTCTGTGATTGATGTGTTCAGTTCCGAGCTCTTTGCAACGAGAGTAACACAGCTCTGGGTTTTGTCGTGAATAGTTTAAACCATTATTTGCATAATTCATGGAATTGCATTACATACAACCTCGTGTGAAAGAGATCCCGTTAGAGAACTTCTGCAGCATTTAATAGTCTTGTGAATATTTACAGATTGGCGTTTGGTACCGTGTGCTCTCCTCTGCAGTTTTAATGAGCGCTGGCTTTGCTTTGTTTCATTCCTTCCATAAGGATTTGTTGACATGTCGTAGTAGTCATGCCTGTTTGGGGGAAGGGAATGAGTTTAGCAGTTTACCAAGAATGGATCAGTCATGTCTTTGCCCTCCAAGAGGTCGGAGGTCGCTTGACTCAGAATAGGGGGAGGGCAACCTTGAAGGGGGCAGATCGGGTTATTTTATTGAGAGGCCATAGGGAAAATAACCCTTTTGAGTCCTTCCAAGCAAAACGTTTTCGTATATTTAATGAGGCCTTTTTTGTTTGTTTTACTACCTTTTTAGCAAGGCACTTTCCAATGCTTCTGCTTATAAATAGGAATTAGTGAATTATACGCTTTCATAAAGTTTTCAGTAAATTTGCAGAATAGCGTGTGCTTGTTAGCTGGCAGCAGTAAGTGTAACACGTTAGGTATTTTATGAGTTGTTTTGGGATGCAAAGTGTTAAAAAAATACAGAGCATCAGGATTTGCTGTGATAAGCATACAGATTAGCTGTCCACAGCTGTGATTCATTACTTTCACCGTAGAAATTAAAAGTGGCTGAGGGGAGGGTACTGCAAATGCAAACCACGCTTCTGTGCTGTAAAACTGAAAGGAATGAAAGAAGTGAACATAATCCATGGTCTGGTACAGCCTCAGAAATGTGTAAGGACAACACCTTACATGCTACAGTTCAGCAATCTTAAACTAGTTACGTATTCAGTCTTCAGCAGTAGCTGCAGATAGAAGTTGAGATTCAAGGTATTTTTAAAATCTCTACATTAGCTTTAAAACTCTTATCTAAGAAGAGTCGATTTATCAGCTGTGAAATATTTACACTGCAGATCAAGATCTCGGAGATAACAGCCGCAGCCTCGTTGGCAGAGGAGGTTCACCCAGAGAAAGTCTTTCACCACGGTAAGCATTATTTACATTGGAGAGTGCAGGCAGAGGAAATGTCTTAGGATTTGGAAACTTCACTGTCTTTTACTAGTCATACATAAGTATTTTAAAAGCCTGTAAATGTATGTATATGCACAAATGTACACACAAATTTATTGATATATAAATATATCCGTATCTAAAAAAACCTGCTAATATGTCCAGATAGCTAAAAATGTGCTAAAATTTACCTTTATATCAACTGAAATTAGGTTTAAAAATTAAAGACCTGAGAAATGGAGACTTGATTTAGAGAGTTTTAGCTGTAGTTTAATTCATATGTGCTACTTACCTCCTTAGATTTGTTACCATAATAATATTTTTAGCCATAGTTGCAAAAATTCCAAAATCCCATAGATTTAAAGACTACAATAATTACAGGAGTAAGATGATCTGAGAATTTAAATATCAGTAAAAATATCAAACATGTATTTTCTTCCCTTTTCCTCACCACTTGAAAATATGCAATAGTCATGGAGGGGGGGAGTACTTTTCCTGTTCTTCAGTAATTCATCTCTGCTACGCAAGTCTGACATAAGAATTCTGTTGGAGTTGTATCACTGTATTTTGTTTTAAAATAATTGTATTTTAAATATTTTGGTAATCTTTTCTGTGTATTTTTAAGTGAATCTTTGTTTTTAAAGAGTTTTATTTTTCATAGTTGATCCTATATGAATTATAATTTTTTAGTGTTATTACTGGTTTGTTTTGCTTTTTTTTTGCTTTTTTGTTTGTTTTTTTGGGTTTTGTGGTTTGTTTTTTGTTTTGTTTTTCACTTAGGGACTAACCATGGGGTTTTAATCTTAAAGGATTTTAGGATAGCTAAAAAATGGTAGTTACACAGATAAAGCACTGTAACAGTGAATTTGGTTGTTACAGCATGTGTTTATTACAGTAATTTATAATGAATATATCCAAATTGGATAATTTAATGTACATGCCTGGTGTTGTTGATCTTGTATTATATTCCTTAATTAATCAAAAGACTTTATGTTGATTGGGGTGACAATAACCATTATAATACTTAGGTAGTCTTACCTAATGAACTGGTTTTCAGGTGTGTTCTAGACATGTTGCTTCTAAAACAATAAATAAATACAGAATTTACAGTGTTTAGACTGTGTTCCAATAAATACATATATTTATCTTAGCATATAAATCTTTGTATAAATAAGGAACATGTCTGGATATGTACAGACATATGAGAGAATTTTGCAAAGGGAAATGTTCAACAATTAGGAAATTCCAGAACTTTTGGTTATGTATGAAGTAGTCTTATGCACATGTGTTGTGGTAATTAGAGACTTTAATGCTTTCCTAGTTAATATGCAAAGGCCTGGTCTTTCCATGATTTGCAGTCAGTCATAGTTGTGCTCAGACTGTGTTTAGATAGAATATTTGGGCAGCTAAACTTCTTAATATGATGCTTCTATAGAGTGTGTGTTGAGGGGTTATATTGCCTAGAGCTTACTACGTGGTCAGATTTCAGCTGATTTTGATGGGGATGGCAAAGGAAAACTGTGTGATTCAAAGGACACCTCAGTCCACAACTGTAGAGCTTCCTTCTGTATATGGAAGCTGTATCATGTCACAAAGAGCAGATAGCTCTGGCTTGGTAGTAAGTGTTAAAACCAAGCAAAATAAAGGAGGGGGTTGGGGGAGAAAGGGAAGAAATCACTGCTGTAGTTCCAAAATTGAAAGATGGAAGAACTTAGTTTGAAATACCTAACATGGAAAAAATTTATTTAGAAATCTCATCCGTTCAGTAGTCAGCAAATTGTAACCCTGGTTTGTGTGATAGGAAAGATCACACATATGTTGATGTTTTTAAATGTGCAAGTAACTCCCCACCTTCCTCAGTTAAATAAGTAAGTAACTCTAATTACTTAAAATATGTTTTTTAGGGAATAAAAAGTTAACTTCAAAAATCTGCTCTCTGAAAACTTTGCAACTCTGAATGTTACCTGCTTTATCTATTAAAATTATTTTTCTGCAAATTCTGGCTCTCTTCCCCTTGAAGCTTATGAGATTCATAAATAACACATTTCTCTGAAAGAACCATGTAATTTTCAATGCTTAAAATAAAAACACTTGTAGAAAAAATTGTTTGCTGTTCATGCTGCAGCCAGCTGCAGCTCGTCAGAGAAGACATATGTGACTCATGAGTTGTACGGTCATTTCAAATTCATATTATTATATCTTTGTACCCCTAAGCACAGTGTTTAATGTTTAAGGCATAATATTTAAAAATATATATCAGAAATATAAATATACCTGGTATATATGAGCTGTTTCCATTTTGCAAAGGAATTGCTGCTTTTCCCAAGGTAGCATTTAAACTGTCTTTATCCCATACTTAACCTTAGATTTAAAAATGTGTTATATAATACCTGATTTGAAATGTGTATACATGCCTGTATCTAAATGTAGTATTACTTTAATACTATAAGAGTAGGAATAACTATACCCCACACTTACACAAAAAACAGTTGTGAAAATACGTAAGATACAACAAATGAAACAAGGGGTGTGACAGCATCAGACCTGTGTGTACAGCACATTTACAATCCTATTGGAAACAATGACCAAGTACTATTTAGAGTAAGGATTCAACCCTTGTGCATACAGTATGCAGGAACCACGTAATGTCTCACAGATGAGGTTGGAGTTTAGTTGGAAGAGGATGGATTGACTAATGTTGCAATACAGGGAAACAGAGATTTAAATTTTGTCCTTCTGTGCGGGCTTCCAGTGAAGGATTGCAGAGGTTATACAGTTGCGTTGCATTGTTTCTACCTTTGTGAAATTGATAGGAAACAGTCCTAAGCCCAACAAGAATTCTGTTGGTGATTTATAATTCAAATAGCTCAAACTGAGTAGCATCGTGAGCCCTTCAGAAGCATGTATGCTGAGAAGGAAGTTGCTGTGGAAGTTGTGTGTTGATTTTCTGTATTTGCTTTCTGGTTTTGTTTTGTTTTTTTTTAAAGTGCTTGTTTGTGTGGAGTGTAGTGCAGCTTTCAGAATGTTTCCACATAAACTTTCCTTCTTACCACTTCAGCACATCATGTGAACAACTAGTGTTAAGGTTGTTTTTGCCATGTCTGTGCTGAACTGTGAAATGATGTTGAGTTGTCGTCTCTTGTCAAAAAGCACTACCCTGGTTACCCATTCATCAGGGCTTTTTGTTTTAACAAGTGTTTTTCTTCTTTCATCCTGTATGCAAAAGAGGAATTATTTATAAATACTTAGAGCTCTTAAGTCACCTACTTAAAACCTTTTCTCGTAAAAATCACCTTGCTCTGATGCCTACAAAATGCTTGACAGTCATTAGGTAGCTAATGTGCTGTGACCACTGCTTATTGCTCTAATCATAATTAACACACTGATTTCCTGAGCCCTGTATGTTGTCCTGTACTGAGACTATGGTAGTCCTGTTGCTAAGTTTGCACTTCATGTAGAACAGCACAGCTGTGATCTTGTGACAGCACCAATAGGTAGTACTTCCAGTAAGAATCTGAATCTGAGCTCACTGGAATTGATAAAAAAACAACAAAAAACCAAATCAAACAAACCCACCAACTTTTAGTGGCCTATGGTGTTGGTCTGGTATGGGGAATGGGACCATGCGTATGTGGGGCCAGAATCCTGAATCAGAAATAAACTGAGCATCTGGTTTTGCTCACAGGTTAAATTTTGCCCCATCCAGCGCAAAAGAAGGTTACTCACAGGACCTGGGGGGCACCCAGCATTCTTAGTGACTGTATGCTGAATATTTAATTTTCTCCTGAATGAGAAAATATGTGTGCCAAAGGGATTATTCTTTGAACTATGTGTGATTGTGAGTGAAAAAGGAAGTATATTAAGTGTGCACAGGGTAACTTAACTTCAGTTGTGTCCCTTGTGAAATTATATTTTCACGTAGTCCCTCAGAATCTGCTTTTATGATTCTTGTTAGAACAAATCAAGCACTGGAATTACATATGGCCTTTCTATATGGAAGCATCAGTAATGTGCTGATTTTAATAACCTGTTTTTATTTTCCCTGTTTTCTCTTGGAAAGGTTTGAAGATTATATTCTTTTTAAGACAGGTGCTCCATCTATCCATAGACAGTGGTTTCCTGCTGTAGAAGTATGTGTTTTATAATTTAATACAATGCTGTTTGCCAGTTAGGTATTGTGTTAGTCTATGCAAGAAGAGGTTATGTGCTTTCTCAGTGTAAATTCTCATGCTAGGAAATATTTTTATCTTTCTTTTATTAAAGCATTGGCAGTGAGAACCAGGAATTCTTAGTAATTTTGATGAATTAACTTAGTCTTGGAAGTGTAAGATCTATAAGAAACTTCAGCCTATTACTAATATATTGCCTTTCATCCTTTTATTTAAGTAATAAATTGCAATCTTTTCACCAGATCCCCTGTAAGCAGCTTACAGATCCGCTATGATCAATCAGGGAGCAGTTGTGGGGAGAATTTGCCCCCAGTAGCAGCCAGCATAGAACAGCTTCTGGAGAGGCAATGGAGTGAAGGACAACAGTTTTTATTAGAGCAAGGCACCCCTAGTGACAGTAAGTACTCACATTCTGTTTATTACTGCTTTTGTTAACTTTGTTATTCAGAACTGCCATTCAGTGCTTTTCCAAGAATTAAAAAAACCCAACGTATTTAGAAATATAACTGTGGGGTATAATTGTAACGCAGTTCTTAATGCAGCACATGGCCTCAGTAGATTACAAAAGAATTGTCTATAATTACCTACATTTTTACAGATGGGGAAATGGTGTCATTCAAGAGGAAGTGACTTGCAGATCCAGATGATTGGTTGCAGAGTCTGGAAATGAAATCTGGACTTTTAGATCCCCTACTGTAAATAGTATAGTGTGGTTCTCCAGTTTGCTTTTTAATGTGTGATAAAAAATGGAATAATATTTTTCATTTTTTTAAATTTTCTGATGTTTGGTTTTTTTAAATTCTAAACTGTCTACTTCTGTTGCTTTTTTGAAAAATATTTACAAAAGTTATAGGCAGGTGTCCTAATGGGTTTTCATATTTTTATGACGTCCTGTGTTTTACAAAATTCTCAGAGCCAGCAAATCATTATTTTCTCAAGTTGTGTTTGATAGAGTGGAATAGGCCAAGAATGAATACGTTAAAAGCGTAAGTGATGAGTAGATTACTTGGATCTCCATATTTAACAATATATCAGTATCAAAGGCAATTATTGAATAAATTTTAAAAAAACAACTTTTTTTCAATACCAAGTTAGGATTTGTGTTCTATTTTATTGAGCATACTATTCTTCTCGTTGGTTAAGTGGTATCTAGTTGGTATTTTTATGAATGGTATCCTGACAAAAATGCTAATTGTGAGGAAATTCATGCAGGGATAATCCTTTAAACATGATAGCTGGAGGACAGGTTTAGCTAAGTCTTATTGCATCTCATTTGGGCTCACTGAGGGTTCCTTTGTATGTTCTTGAAGAGGAGGGATAAAAGCTAAATCCTTGGGAAATGACCAGATGTGCCTATACCAGTAGACTTATGTCTGTAGTAGGCCCAGCGGTCATGTTAAACAAATACAATTTAGATTTTTTTATTTTTTTTTAAATGGCTATCCCTGTGGCTTTACAGTCACACTAGTTGGGAAATCCAAGTTCTGAAACCAGATCGGTATTTGATAAAACTGTGCTTGATAAAAATCGGGTTATTACAGAAGATGATGCCCTTTTTCTGAAAAAGAAAAAAAAAAAAAAAAAAAGGGAAAAAAAAAAAAAAAA
>NW_009970726.1:1605037-1727514 GCF_000747805.2 Chaetura pelagica
TGAGCCCTTTTTTTAAAAAAAAAAAAAAAAAAAAAAAAAAAGGAAAAAAAAAAAAAAGGGGGGTGGTAACTGCAGTGCTCACACAGTGCTCCCTGCTGGGTGATTTGTAGATCGCTGCTCGAAGCAAACGAGAGCTCCTGCTCCCAGCAAGGTGTGTCATGATAACTTCACGTTGGGATGACATTTTTTTTCATTGTTTCTGTACGTCTGTGACTCACTGTACAGGACATTGAAGCAGAAAAACTCCCGTTTCAGAAAATTTCTTGTTTTTACAGAAATGTTGTTAGTTAAATGCGTATTTGTCAAACATTTCCTGGTTTGATAATGCTTAAAATTTCTAATACTGCAGCTGAAATACATCTTTTCCCAACTGCACAATTCGCCCATGCTACTAAAATAATACTTATATTCGGGTTTGGGGATAAATGGTTCCATACTGCTGTTTGCTTAGGATGAATGTCAGCCCTAATTATATGACTTTCTCTGTATTTAAGCCAGGGTGTAGATATATTGCAAGATTACTGTCACATGCTACATACTTTTTTCTTCACTTCAAATGACACAAAATTGATCCTAAACCTTTCCACTTAAATTCAAATTTCTGTAATGTATCTCTCAGTAAGAATTTTATTTACATTTTCACACATGACTTCATGCTAGCCTTAGGTTGTAATACATAAATAGTAATAAAAAATATGATGTTATTAATTCTTTGGGGCTGTGAAAGGTAATATATGCATTTTTACCTTAGTTTTAGGAATGCTTAAATCATTACACCAACTTCAGGTTGAAAATAGGCGGTTGGAAGAACAGATAAAGAATCTGACCGCTAAGAAGGAGCGGCTCCAGCTACTCAATGCGCAGCTTTCCGTGCCCTTTCCAACAATAACTTCAAACCCTAGCCCTTCTCATCAAGTACATGCCTTTCCAGTACAAGCAGGTAAGTAGAGGAGAGTGTTAAAGTGTCAATGTAATTAGAACAAGTACTTCTATAAAGTATCTATTTTATTTATGTATGCCATTGATGCAAGATGCATATACACATAGGATTAATGGAGACTAAGTACTGGTGTGTTTAAATGTTTAAAAGTCAGTAGGAAGATGAACCATTGCTACTTGTTTCAGTGCAGTTTCTTGCTTACTTCACACTGGAGCACATCTGTTTGAATCTGTTGATTCACCAATTATTTAGTCAATATTTTACTATTCAGTATAATTTTAAGGTTAACGTTACATTTTCTGTTTACCTTTGACATTATTTTGAAATAATGATTCTGAGTATTTTTACATGCTACAGAAATTTAACCACTCTATTTTTTGACATTGTTACTTTAGCACCTAGCACTGATTCCATGAACAGCAGTAAAAGCCCTCATCTGGGAAACAGTTTTTTGCCAGACAATTCTCTTCCTGTATTAAATCAGGTAATATTTATTTGTTGCTTCTAAACTTAAACTTGTTTAAATTTAACTTGTTAAAATTGTTTACATTATAGTCCTTGCATTGTGTTGTTAGGTGAAACTTTATGAAGCTGAGGGGGTTTTGTTGTTTGTTTTTACACCCAGGAGATAACCTCCAGCGGACAAAGCACCAGCAGTTCATCAGCTCTTTCCACTCCACCACCTGCTGGGCAGAGTCCAGCTCAGCAAGGCTCAGGAGTCACAGGAGTTCAACAGGTCAATGGTGTGACAGTGGGGGCACTAGCTAGTGGTATGCAGACTGTAACCTCCACCATTCCTGCAGTGCCTGGTGTGGGTGGAATAATTGGAGCACTGCCAGCCAGCCAGCTGGCAATCAATGGAATTGTAGGGGCTTTAAATGGGGTAATTCAGACCCCAGCAACAATATCACAGAACCCTTCTCCTCTCACTCATGCAACCGTGCCACCCAGTGCAACCCATCCTCTGCCAACCACATTAAATAGCAGGTAAAAATTTGCTGATTTTCTGTTTTTCCTGATCGTGCCTGCTGTTCTTAGTTTAGCTGTGTTTTTCAACTGTCTTATTCAAAAGGTACCATTTCTTCCTTGGCTTGCAACTATCATACTAGGTTCTGCTCCTGATCTGTGAATGAAAGAAGGCATTTAATGAAGCATGGAGAGTCAAGTTAAAGAAAAGATGTTTTCTGTTTAGATTTTGGGAATCTTAGTGTCCATTTATTCTTAATTATTTCTTAATCAGGTCACATTCCCAAACAAATGTAATTATGTAAATGTGCTTCAGTTCTCTTTCTAGTTCAGAAAACAATATTATTTGTCCTGCCAATTGTTCTTCCAGGATTAAAGGATCACTGGAAGGGCTACCATTTGTTGCAGCAAGAAGGGGGGAGGGAGAGAAGAACAGTATATGGTTGTGTAATTAAAGATGCAATAGGCATAACTAACCAGGGTAGTAATACAGTAGCATGGTATTTTCAGTTCTCTGCATCCGACTCCAGAGACAACACAGTTTGTTTTTCAAACCATGTTCCAAACAATTTAAAAATGCATAACAAGATCCATGCTTGAGTATTCCTAACAGCCCTTCCCCAATACCAGGTATCCTCAGTAGCATAAATTGCTGCTGCTTGAGCTGCAAGGCAAATGGGTAACAAAAGGAGACAGCTGCTTTCCAGAAAGGGGAATGGACTGCTTGATCTGGAAGTATTCTGGGATAGAGCAGAGCCTGGGCTAACTCATTCTCCCTGCTCCCCTTCCCCCACATTTTTTATTGTCCTTCTCTTTGGAAGGAGAACTAAGGTTCTATGTAGAAAGAAATGCCTGCAAATAGGGAGTGGATTAAATAGAGGTTATTTTTGGAGATTAAGGTGGATTATGCACCAAAAAAAGGTCTGTGTGATTGGAAATGATGCAAGGGATTCCTAATTTAGTTTTTTTCCTTGCTGTTCAGTTAGCAGCTACTGTAGATTTGTATACCATATCATTGTGTGCTGTTACTTCAATGGTCTCATAAAAACTGATACTTTCAAGTGTATCATGTTGTTTTGCTGTGCTATTATAGTTTTACTGAGGAGCTTATATTTTTCATAGTTATATATGAACATTTTGTAGGTTAAACAAAAGGCATCTTGTTAATGAAACGTTAACACAAGAATTTTGTGTTACTCTCCCCAAAAGCATGAGAAGGAGAGAGAAATACTAGACAAAATAACATAAATCTGTTGTATAATGCTTTCTACTTTCAGTTAATGCCAAAACATGCTGGTCATGCTGCTGTTTTCTTATGATTTTGTTAACACACAGATTATTTATTTCTGACTCGTATTGCAGAAGTTCTTCAGTCATTTATTTATTTATTTAATATACCCATCTAACTGCTGTAATTCTTGTGTGTAGCCTAGAAGTAACTACTGTAGTTCACACAGAATACTACAACTGGCATCCTGTTCATAAGCTCTCATTCTAACTTTTAGCACAGTCTGGAATATTCCAATGATTCCTTATTTTCTACTACAACAAGCTTATAATGTGTAACTGCCAACGTTTCCATTCTTTCAGGGTCTCTTTTTGCATTGCTCCCTTAATAATACTTGTTTACATTAAATTTAAAAGTGCCCTTTTCTCACAATTCTCTGCTTTATTGAGCTCATCCAGGTGATTTGCTGGGCCTCCTCCCTTTAGAGGTGTTCACAATGAGTGTTTCACTCATATTCTGTGAGTTTTCAGTATTTCTAGTTGTATATTTAAAGGAAAAAAGTTCAGGCTGAGCAATCACTAATGCTAATTAGTGCTAATATGATTTTAGTAGTGACACAAACATTCCTGTTTCTTCCATTGCTAATGCTTCAGTGAAAAATATATAAAAACTTCTCTGTTACTGAAACTAAGTTGTGAAGAGGCTCTGGGATGACTTTGAACCAAGGGGGAAAAAAGCAGAATGAAAAAAATTCTTTTGTATTTTCCTTTGGTTGAGATTTTTCATTTTGCAGCTATACAGGGCACCATTTGTTCCTGCCACTCTTGAGTCCAGTGGTGTTTCAGTGTCAACTAGTTGATGATTTCTTTACTGTTAAATTCCTCTAGTTACCACTGCTCTTTGAACTGCACAAGTGGGAAGGTTTAATGGTAACAAGCACAGGCAGGCATGGAGGTTTGCTACTGTGCTATTGAGAGCTCTCCCAACCTGGTTAGATTATGTGGTGGTGGTCATCATTGGAGGTGGTTTAAATCAGGGTTCACGAGGCAATTGAAAGCCACATGAGAACTCAGGCCGACTTGCTAACTTTTGTGTATTGTTCTGTTATTAAAAGACTTGCCAGAGGTTCCTGTAAGTTGCTACTTACAGTAATTTCCCAAGCTTCAGAATCTGTTCTGGCTGTTGCATGTGAAAAATGGCTGGATTGTTCACCAATACATGAAGACTTCTTTATGCTTATTGTCCTTACTCATGTGAGCTCTTTAACTGTGGGACATAGGGAGGCGAGAAAATACTGATTTGCACGATGCTGTTAGATAGTTTCAAATCATAGGTCAAGGAGCCTACGTTCCTTTGGCAGAGAAAAATACTCAATTCTTTTCTGGGAAAAGATGGCTTAATACAGATTGCTAGCAACTAGGAGATTCAGTGATCTGAGGATAAAGATAGGATTGTTTCCTTACATTCTCACAGCCAGAGAATACTGTAGAATGTAGAGTTTCAGACTGATCATATACCTTTTAATGAGAAGCTAAAAAGGACTAAATTTACATTCCAAGCTGGTTTAGAAAAAGCTCTGTGGTGAAATCCAGTGAACTGCCTTTTGTGGGAAGCTTGGGAGCTGCAGAGTTTTGTTTTCTGCTGTTAGGGTTTTTTCCTAGACACTTAGGTCTCAGCTGCTGTTGAGGTTATTTTCTTTCAAGAGCCAATGCAGCATTAAGAGAGGAAGGCAGAGAGGATAAAGAGAAGGGAGAACAACAGCAGAAAAAACGTGCAAAGGTAAAATATATAGGAAAAAAGAGAGAATGGGATAAAACAATGAAAAAACAGTGAAGATTCATTCTATTATAGAAGAATACAGAAGAAGTGAGGTAAAAAGAAGATGGAAGTAGTGGTAGTATTAGTCAAACTGAAAGGATTTATTTTATGCATTTCTTAGAGATATTTTGATACAATTGAATTTAAAGCTGTTTTGAAGGAATTTCAGTTAATGAGTGAGATAATTTGAAAGTCAAATACATGCACAGTTCTAGTTTTTGTTAGGTGTGAGTTTTGTATTGTAGCTCAGGAGGAAAATCAAGGAGTTTCTTTGGATTGGTAAAGTGTCTTTGCTTTCATCAACAATCAAACATTGTTAGCAGTTACTGGGGAAAAAATAGAATGGTGTTACTCATTTTCTGTTCTGTCATGTTAAATCTCTGGTCTTTGAACACCTGGAATATTTCATGCAGTTCTGATTATGCAGTTTCAGAAAAGGATGTAATACAAGGGGAAAAACAGTATAGCAAGAATAATCAGAGGCTAAATGGCTTGCACAGGAGGAGGTCAGTAGAATTGTCTTGGCTAGGAAAAAGACTACTGAAAAGAGGTTTGGGAATCAGAGGAGTGGTAGGAGTGATAGTAATGAATGTTGGTGAAGTAGATGAAGGGAAATCATAAGATTATTTAGGTTGGAAAGACCTTTAAGATCATGGAGTCCAACCCTAAGCTATGAAGTCCACCAGTAAACCATGACCCTAAATTCTTCTATGGATGGTGACTGAGCCACTTCCCTGTGCAGTCTGTTCCAATGCTAGATAACCTTTTCAGTGAACAAATTTTTCTTAATTTCCAATCTAAACCTCCCCTGGCACAATTTGAGGCCATTTCCTCTTGTTCTGTCACTTGTTACTTGGGATGAGAGTTTCAGTGTGTTTTGTACTGGTTTAGGTTTCAGCTGAATTCCCACAAGATGCAGCTCATTGTGCAAGAGCTAATGCAAGGGGAGGGGACAGAAATGTACAGTTGAAAGGGAAATAATGTTTCAATAGCAGAGTAAACCTGTCATGAAATACAACTGAATAATTCAAGGAGTCCTTTAAACTAGTAAAAGCTAACACTGGTACCAAAAGAGTAAATCCAGCTGTCTTCTGTTCCAAAACCAGCTTTGTTCGTGCTGTTGGTCTTGAAGTGAACTGGCATAGCTGAAGAAACCCTTTATTTCCAGACCAGTTGTCAGCTGGATCAGTTCCCTACCCAGTTTCCTAAGTAGCTGCAAAAATTGTATGTAGGCATGAAAAAAGGGACTGGGAGCTAAGTAGGAGGCAAGTGCAGAGGCAGTCACTTCATTCCTGGCAGCATCACTTGGCCCACTTCAAGGATGATTGTGTGTGCTAAATTACAGACAAGGTACAGGCAATGGTGAGAGCTGTGAATATAGCAACAAATGAGAATTAGAAAGAAACCAAGTCAAAGTAATACTTACTTAGCTAGCATTTAAAGGTTGGCAAGAGCTGTCTTATAAAATCTGGCCTTTCTGTATAAAGTATTTGAAAAAATTTAGAAGATAATTACTATTACAATGTTTTAAATAACGTGCATGTAGTTGACTTGTGTTATGGGCAAGTTGTTGCTGTTGGTCAGCATAGATGAGGCTGGGATGGTGGTGCTAATGACTTGGGATGTATCAAAAAATGCAACTGGACAGACACTGTTCATATTTGACAGTATGCAATCAAAATGCTAAATAGGAACTGTTTATATAGGTATTTTCTTGGTTTCAATAGAAAGCTGAATTAAAAAGTTCCCATGCTTTATGTAAACTACAGTATTACCCTGTCAAACCCTACAGTGCCTCAGGACTCGGATTGCTTCCTGACCAACAGAGACAACTTCTACTCCATCAACAGCACCAGCAATTTCAGCAATTACTAAGTACGCAGCAACTCACATCAGTAAGTTTACCAGTTCATTATAACTTATTCCTCTGTTGTATTGTAAGGCATGGGTGGACTCCTCAGTCTATATAGATACTAGAAATGTGTTTAACTTGACATCAGAAATTTTTATTATATTTTACTTTTTCAGTTGCTTTGACCTTTTTTGGATGGGTCTTGCTAAATTACAGGATATTACTGGGTTTTGTGTGTTGCCTGGTGCCTTCAGTCCCATTTTGTCCCATGTGGACATAGTGGATGGTCTCTCCCAGCATCAGCTGTGGGCAGCAGTTGGGGCAGCAGTATCCTAAGCCATTAGCTGATTCCACCAGGACTCTAGCAACAGATTTTTGGGTATCACCTCATGAGCTGATTTTGCTCTGCCTTGCAGTATTCATATAGACCATTACAGAACTGGTTTAGCTATCTGCATTGCTAATTGTGTTGTTTTAGTACTCTGAGAAACATGGTTTGATATTCTTCTCAGATGTTCCTTCTGATAGAGACCTGAGGAAGACAGCAGGCTTAGCTGAGCTTCTGCTGAGCTACTGATTTCAGGAAATTTTATAGGTTCTTTCTTCCCTTTCCCACAGTGTCATGGAACTTAATTAGTGTAACCTAAATTAGCTGGGATTAGGTTAAGGGTTGGACTGACTGAAGATCTGGATAAGTAGGAACCCAGGGAGGAGCTGTTTTTCAGTAAATAATTCTTAATTATGTTTTTTTTTTCTCCTGCCTCTCCCAATATTACTTAAGGAACAACATCAGGCCCTTTTGTATCAATTAGTACAGCAACAACATCACCACCACCAACACCATCAGTCTGAAGTACAGCAGTTGCAGATCACTGGAGGAGCACAGATGCCCATAAACAACCTCCTTTCAGGCACGCAGGCCTCGCCACTCAATGCAGCTGCTACTAACCCGTTCCTTACAATTCATGGAGACAGTGCAGCTCAGAAGGTGACAGTAAGTATATTTCTCACCTCATTTTCAATGTAGTACCTCCATGAGGTAACTGAAAGATAAGAAGCAAGTTATGTGCCTATATTCACAACTCGAGGATGGTGGATTTTTTCTTAATTTTATTTTTCTTGAGCCTTGGGCTGCACTTAATGAGGTTCAGAACTCTGTGAACTTGTAGTCAATTACACCTCACCTGTTTCCTGCACACTCCTGCTTCCCTGGATCAGAACACCAACCCAGTGACCCTTGCCTACTGCAGCCTTAGTCTTCCTCACCCATCCCTTCCCCAGGTTTGTGTCCACTGTTTTGTAGATCATTCTTTTTATCACCCTGCTTGAAGACTTTGTCCTGTCGAGGCCTCAGGCACTGTGGAGCTGCAGAGATCAGTTTATTACTTGAGAGATGAGGAAGCCCATTGCTGGGAAGGTGAAATATGTCTTAGGAGAATGGGCTGTGAGTGTCTTGGTTCTGGGGTAGGAAGGTGAGGCTGTGCACTGGGAGGCTGAGCAACTCCTTTGCTTGATAGAGTAAGAAAACCTTTATTAGACAGATAAGGAAACAAGACGTTTTTCTTGCAAAGATGTTCCATTGTCTTCAGCCTTTGCCCATAACTTCCATCCCCTAGACAAGATTTCTTTCTTCAAGGAGTCAGAGAATAGACTTCAATCACTGAGGATCATACCAGGATGAAGGGAAGGAGCATGTGGAACTTGCAAAAACAAAGGATGACTAGAGCAGGAAGACAAAGTTCCAGTATTCTTTGGAGAAGACATCAAGTGGTGGTGAAAAAGAAAAAAAGGGAAGCTTGTCTGCACCAGGAGGCAGGAAGAGCTGGGGGTTGGATATTGGTTCCTCTCTCTGCTCCCCACTCCTAGAGTTTCCAGCTGCTCTAGGGGTGCAGTGGCGGAGAAGGACTTGGGCAGCTGGGCTTTTGTGTTACTTCCCAAATGTAAGGTGAGGCACAAAACATAAATGAGGAATTTTCAGGACAGTTTTCCTGTAAACAGCTCACTTCCATTAAAAAATAGCAACACTTCTATTAAATGTTGCACATGCTCATTGTCAATTTCCAATTTGTAGTGAATGGAATTGAGACCCTATATTTGGTTTGCACCAGAGCAGACTATTTCACATGTGACCTTATTTTCAGTATCTTGAATTGGCTATTGCTGGGTTTGCATAGTGTGACTGGACATGACTGGTGTCTTTTACAAAAATGCTGCTACAGTTTTAGGTTTTTTCCCTTAGAACAGCTAGCTGAAAATAAATAAATAAAAATCTCAGAACATCTTTCAAACTAAACCATTAGGAAGTGATTTCTTTTGAAATAGCTTGCTTTTTTCTCCCCCCAAGGTTAGAATTGAGACAGGCTGCACTGGATGATTGAATCCAAAAAGAATTTTTAATAAATTCTCTGTTTGCCAAAAGTTTGAATGTTTTAAACTCATTTCCAGGTTTTTCAAGCAGTTCTGAATGCTCAGTGAATGAGATGAGGTTTTTGCTTGGTCTTGTTCAGTATTTGCAGGAAATGTCTTTAGCAATTTATAAAAGAAATATAGTTGTGACAGGCAAAATAGAAATTCTATTTCTAGTCTGATGCAGAAGTGTAGAATTTAGCCCTCTCCAGTGGGTAAAATAGAGCAGAAGTCATCTGGTGTTTTGCTTGACCATCACAGAGAGACCAACAGCCAGGAGCAGCAAGTCTTGTTTGAATGAAAGTAGAAGCAAAATTCTAATGCTAGCTGTGAAGACCTGAGTTGCCTCAATGCAGGACTACTCCTTTATTCTTTCCCGCTCTTTTTGTACGATGCATGATTCTCTTGACAATGCAGAAGTTACTGTTTAGGTAGCTCTAGAACATGTACCTCATCTGCTCTGTCACTTGTATGCATTTTATTTTACTTAAATCTGTATTTTATAATCTGATTTTTAGAAGTATTTTCTCTTACACAGAGGCTCAACGATAAAACTGGACCAGTTGCGTCAGAGAAGAGTTGACATTTGAAGGGTCCTTGAGAACTGCATGTCCTGCTGTTATAGCACTTCATCTGGCTGCAAGCTGCAGCTTTCCTTTCTGCAGACTGAAGAAACGCAACAAGGAACTCGTACTGCACAACAAAACGTTAGGAATTTTCATAAGGATATTTTGGTAGGCTTTCATTTGCTTTCTTGTTGCACTAAAATGGATGTACTTTTTAATGTTCCAGACTGTGAAGTAGACAAAATTCTGCAAACCATAATTATTTTGTCACTATGATGGTACTAAGTACAAATTCAACCACAAAAAAAGTATGCTTGACTTTTCAGTCCTAATATTTTAAATTTTTAAGGCTAGCAAAGTGTTTGCAGTCAGGCATTACTTTAGGTTCAGAGCAGTAGCTTTAAAAAACAAACCAACCCCAGCCCTAGCCAGTCTGATCTTCTGCTGCAGTTGCAATATAGCCTTTCAGACTAAGCTTGTCATGGCAGCCTGGACTTGCTGTTTGTCATTTCTTTTTTACACATCTGTTTTGAAACCTGACTGATAAGGGAATCCACTTCTGAACTTTTTATTCCTTTTAAATTCCTGTTGTTATATAGTGGGAGTTTTTTCTGAGTAGGAATTACAGTCTGGACTCCAAAGTTTCTTAATTTTGGTGTAGGTTTTAGAGGTTGGAGGTTTTTTAAAGGGGCCGGTTGGTTCCAGTGACAGTTTTCTTACCAGATGAGAAGGCCACACTAGAAGTGTGTGTAGTGTTTGGCCTAAACCAAGTGCCTGTTGCTACCTCCATTTTGCTGAAATGGCTGCAAAGAGCTGATCATGCACTAGACATGTCCTTGTTAGCAGCGGGAATATTCTGTCTTGCACCAGCAGCCTTGTTGTTCTGCCTTTACTAGAGGTGTTGATACCACTGTAAATAGCTCAGGCAGATTGTTACCTGGGTCCCTTTTCACTAATAAATTACCAAAAAAGTGAGTATTTCCCACTGAAATTTACCAGTGGTTGAAACGGGTGAACTTGTTACCACACTTGGGACAGTAGCTGGTTTCATGGCGTGAGTCTATGCAGTATGGTGAAGGATGGTTTGAATGGGGGGAATGACCACTAATCAATAGTAGGGTGGGAATTATTAGAGGAAAAGACCCAGCTGTAATTAGACCTCCACTGTGTACTTATTTGGAAGAACATGTTAATTCTGCAATATGTTTCTTAGTTAAACATTGCACAGTTCTTACCTCATTTCTGTAAATAAAGTTTTGTGAATCTGTTTTGTATTGTGAAGAATTCATAAGAAAACATTGATATTTTGATTTGTAATATTTCTAATTAGTAGATTTAATTGAAAAAGTAAAAATAATTTATTTTTATATGTTCTGGGGAATTTTAAAAAAATGTCACAAATCACTTTTGTAGATACTTTACAAAAGTAAACCAGTGGTTTATTTTACTTAATCAACCCACTGGTGGATATTCTGTAACAATTTGTACAAAAGGTAAGATGGAAATGTGCTGTTATTTTGACTAGATGTAAAATTCCAAGTGTATGAAAATATATGTACAAAGCTTTTGTTAATAAACTTTAATAATGTTGATAGCTGTGTGCTGCTTGTGTGAACGTGAGTCTTGCAGAAGAAGGGATTTCTATTAACATCACCTGACAGGAAGGTTTTCAGTGGCAGGTAGCTGCTACACTTTGTTACAACAGATGTTTTTAAATGCTTCCTATGTAACTTTCTGCTTTTGAGAGAAGTTGATGCAGCTGCAATACTGTCCAGGTACATTTTTGCTTACTGGCTGTAAATATCTGAGTGCATAGGACACCTGTGTGTCCCTGCATCGCAGTCTATTGTGAGAGGTTTTTGCTTTCACCCTTCAAAGATAAATCAGGGTGAAATTGCAGGAGGAGGAGGGAGCTGTTGCTCTAATAGCCCCACTTCATGTTGAAGTAACTCGGTGAGAGTTCTGCAGAGTTGGGACAGGTTCTTTACCTAGACAGTGCCTGTGCTGAGGGGATCGAGGCCTTTAGGTGGTGCTGGAACTTACATAGTGTTTGCTGTAAAACCAGCTCGATGGTTTTTATCCAGGAATTTTGCTTATTGTCCCTGGGGCATCAGTAAGCACAGAGCTGAGCTCTTGGTCTTTCATTTCCCAGGCAGCAAGGAGGAAGTTGATCCTTCTTGCAGTGTCACATGAAGACAGAATGTGAGGTGAGTGGTGGCTCAGCTTTTGGCAGGCACAGGCTGCATTATGGCTCCCTCGCAGCTTTTGGCCCCTGGCTCATCAGGTGCTGCCTCAGGCTGAGACCAGCTTTCGGAATGAGCAGGGAGAAGACGGTGTTGTCCTAAGCCTGTGCCATTTGGGTATTGGTTCATCTGCTCCAGTCCTGAGGGCTGAGTATTTTTGTGTTTTGTTTTCAAATGGGGAAAAGTGGAGTCCTGGAAGAAGACAGGGAAATGAGCAAGCTCAGAACTAACAGTACAGGAATGTGGAACATCCTCTGGCACAACTTAGGGCAGCACTACCCCCCACTCTCCCTCCTGCTGATCCCTCCTTGGCCATCAGGACTAGAAAAACTATCTAACATTCTAGGGGTAGCTGATGAATGTTTTATGCTATTAGGGGAAGATGCTCTCAAGACTGGGCAGGGCTACTGATTAAACCTGTCCAGACAAGCTCCAGAACTGGGTACCATCCATCTCCTGGCTCTGTTGGGCAGTGACTGTTTGTTAGTGCTAACACTTCACTGATTTTCTCATGCCTGTTTTTCATACACTGCACTAACATCTCACTGTTGGTCCTGTCTAAAGGAGAGCTCTTTTGAAGTCAAACACTTGCTGTTTCTGTAGTTTTCAGACCCTGTCCTCTCATAAAGAGGTCACATTGCAAAATCTTCCCTGAAATTACTTTTTTTTTTTTTAAATTAGTTCATACAGTGACAGCTGTAAAGTTGAGAATATTTATCCAAACAGTGATATGCAGGGCATTGTTGAACAGTAGCTCCTAAATCAGAGCACTATTAACCTTTACAACATCTCAATCATATTCTGCACCTTCACTTACAGTGTCAGGTGGCATTTTACAGAATTCTGATGCTTTGGCTGTAGCCTCAGCAGGGTGTGGCAATGCTGCCCTCCCTGGCTCCTCTACCCCACTGCCCCTTTCCATAGTGTCTTGCTCATCCCATCCAGGGACATGCAAAGATGCTCAAAACAGACTCAGCTCTGACTGATGTAGGAGCAAGTCACAGGACAGACACTGTAATGTTGGAAGTGTTTCATGCACAAAGTTACAGTGCAGAAGGCACTTGGAGGTACAGCTCACAACTGCCCAGGAAAGAAGAAAATACTTTGCTAGCAGGCAAATGCTAACATTACTTAAAGGAATTCTGCTTTCCTGACTAGAACTGGAAGAAGTTGCTTCAATCCCAAGCTCAGCGTGCACTTGAATTTTGTGGACAGAAAGTTTTAGAAAACTGAATTTTGGTGGTGGATACCAGAACCACAAGAAAGCAAAGCCTGGCTGTGGTTTACCTCTTCTCTAGGAAGTATCACATCTGACCTCAGATATCCCAGACTAGATCCACTGCTAAAAGGGCCAGTTGTCTCACCATCCAGACAGTATCCAGCAACCCCAAGAGAGGGCCCTGAGGATCTCAGACTCTTACCCCTACCACCTTCCTCCCCACAGCCAAACACTACAGCTAAAGCTCAGGCTGGGCCAAGTCCTTTGGTCCTGAGGAACTAAAAAGGACATAAGATGGGATGAAGCCTGGACCAATTCTTGCCCATGCTGAAGGATCTTCCTTTCAGATTACCTATATTTGTCAGGAGCACTGTTTTAACTTTTTCAGGTGAATGTTCTTAAAACCAAAAACAAGAAAAACAGTTTCTTACCAGCACGTGGTGCTCAGCCTTCTTCCTTAGTGCCCATCCTGGAACTCTAGGGTGGTGAGAGGTGGAAGGTGCCCCGCAGGCACTTCATCGTTATTGCCATGAACACAGCAGTGATGTGGGCAAGTCTTGAGCAGATGCTCTTACCCATGTATGTTTTTAAAGATTTCCAATGCTAACAGTGTCAAGTCCTCCCAGATCCTTATTACATTTGCCACTGGATGTTTTTGCCTCAATATGTAACAAAACTATTTCTTGCTCTAATCTGAGCTTGCTATTATTCTTCATAGCCACAACGGACATCTAACAGTATTCATTGCAGCAGGGAAACACACAAGTGCAAAGTTCCTCTTTTACATACTTGAAGATTTATCTCCTTCTCTCTCTAATGTAGAGCAAATACTACAATTCCTTCCATCCTTCCTAGAAAATAAGACTTTGTAGACTCTGGATCATTCTCTTTTGGATGGTCGCCCTTTTCCTTGAAGTGTGATTTATGAAACCAAGCGCACCATTCCAGGTGAAGTCTTGTAAATCAGAATGGAAAGGAAAGATAACACCCTCACAGGCTACACTCTCCCTTCACTTGCTTTCTTTTTTTTGAAACAGCAGAAATAATCCAATTACCTGTCCATTTATTTCATGAACAATACATCTCCATTCACTCGTGTTCTTCTGTGTCAGCCCTATTGATGCTCCGGCACGTTAATTGTCACCAACTTGCCCAACCATTTCAGCAGCTTTTCTTCACAGCTATTCCAGTATCTGCTTTACACCTCGAGCCATCTATCTTTGTGTTCTAGATTAGTAACTAACACCTTTTACAGTTAATATTTCCTGATATCTCTTGAAAACACCTCACTTGATCTCACTGAAGACTTTTCCTTCATAGGTGCACTAGTAGTGGCAAGGAATTGCCCTGTGATCAGTTAGCACACAAAGGCCATAGCACAGCTTCTAAATATGTTTAGTTTCCACTGCAGTTGACCTGGGAAGCTCTCAGGGAAACAAAATTTAGATGCATTATTTGGTGTCTAGTACAGTTTCTGTAATACCATTTCTACTAAGATTAATTTTTATTATATATGAGAAAAAAACCCCCACATAGGTCAAAATGTTCCATCTGGTAAAGGAACCCATATGGAGCACTCATCTTCCCTACATACCTCTACCTTAAAGTTTTATGGGAATGGGATGTAATTTTGTGAAATGGTGATCTTGTCAAAAGCAACACAATTGGCAAAAACTGGGTAAAATTAACGGTGTAAGTGGCAGAAAAGTTGACACAGATGTTCAGCCACCAAGCTCTGTTTTTCAGTTTGGATTACATGGTCTTCTGGTTTATTTTTTTAAAGAAAAAAAAAAAGCTCAAAAACTTACTAGAATCCTGATACTAAATCAGAGCTTCAGTAATAAATAATTATTTTTAAAAATGCAAGTCCTTAATGTTTCTTGTAAGACTATGATCACTGCTCTAATTTACTGATATCATTAAGTACCCTTTATTCCAGGATTTTAGCTTTGTATAACTTTTCCAAAAGAATGAAAAACAAAATAGCAAATAAGAATAACAACCTTAATACTTATTCTTCAAATATAAAATGAAGCTATATTGAATCCAGGGTATAAAACACCCCCCCTATATGATAAGTCTTTTAAGTCCTATTCTGTACTTAAAAACTAGTCATGAAGTATATGCCTAAAGGCCTCTAATTAAGGCATGTAAGTGTTCTTGCCCATTACAACTTTACCAAATAATAGCACTACCAAAGATCACTGTGTATTAGTCTGCACAGCTGTAAAAAAGGAATTATATTGCAGGTGAATATAATGTCAGTGGAAGTTAAGATTAGAAATGCTGCTTATTTCACAGCATTGTTAGAATGAACAGACATTTAATGTAGCAGCAGACATGCTTGTAAGCAAATTGTCTCATAACTGCAAGAAAGCAAAAAATATCTGGAGTGCAGAGTTCCATTACTTATCCTTGCTTAACAGCTTCAGATCAATTCTAATTTTCAAAACACCATTTAAATTTTTTTATATGCTGGATACCCATTAGCTGTGAACCTACCAGTTCCACTATGCAATGACCAATGCGTCTTCTCCTGAAGGTCCACTTTGTAAGACATTGTTATCACACTTTGCACAAGCAGCTCTCCAACACAGACACCTTCATTCTTCAGCACACAAAATAGGTAAGATGGCATAAGATTTATTAATATTTTGTTTTACTAAGGCACATGACATACAGAAATACTGAGGTACAAAAGTGCAGTTTCCTGCATATGAGATTTAAAACCCCATTTTGACAAAGATGAGCTACATCTCTTCTGCTGAGAACATTCAGGTTTTTGCCATTTTTTTCTTTTGTACCAGTTCAACAAGCAGCTTGTATCTTGCTATACACTCCTCCTAAAAGGAAATAATAAAAGTTTTAATTAGAAGTTAGATATTTTAGAATTGCTTTAACTCCAACTATGCAATGTCATTCTAGACAAGGAGGTAGGTTCTGGGTGTTGTGTGTGGGTTTTTGGTCTTTTGTGCAGGGTTTTTTTATTTTTGGAGGTTTTGTTTGTTTGTTTTTAAAATTGCACACTGGATTTCAGAAGGAGAATCTACATCTAGCAAATAGTGGATTAGCATAATGAACTTGCTATTTATGTTTCTTAATGGTCAGGTTCATTAATGAACTCCCTTTAAAGACCAAAGAGACTCAGGAAACCAGTTGCCTGGTACTTCTTGACAAGGACTGTAAAGCAAATTAAACAGTTTTATTGTAATACCTGTTTCAGAACAGTTGTGCTGGTGTGAGCCACACTGCAGACAGGTCAAGAAAAGCCTTTACGGCCACTAGGGCAGCACCTCCGGACACCAGACGCTGCTGAGCAGCTTCAGGGCCAGAGAAACCCCTCCCATCCCTCAGCCCGGTTTTCTGCTCTGTGTTTGGCACAAATCAAATCAGGCTTTTCTGCAGCTGCCATGACTGAAGCAAGCAAACTAAGCTATCACAACTATTATGAAATCTAGCACAGCCCAACCGCATCAAGGGCAACACTATTTAAAAAAGATTATACTTACAAAAAGAACATTAGATAGATTATTGTGCATTTAGCCCTTGCAGGTGGATTACTTACTGTGTTTGTTCACTGAGATGGGTTGAGAAGGGTACTGTAAAAGTGTAAGCAAAGCAGCTCACCAACATTTGGTTACTAACTTATAATAAAAATTTATTTTCAAATCTAATTTGTCCTGCAATTGAAGATCTGAAAGGCGTATGACAGGGAGGTATTTAAAATGCAATAGGAGGTATTTAAACATTTTCTGTGAACAAACTGAATTAAATAAAAAGATATATTAAAATAGAAACAACAAACATTACAGTCATGCTCTTTAAGTTGACTGTATGTGGACTGATAGGCTAAGTAAAGACCTCACCTTTCTGCACAGACCCTCAGTTCTTAGGGTGATCATAAACTGGTAGAAAATGTGTTGCCCCTCAATTTCTCCTACAGCTGACACAGAGCTAAACATACCTTGCTTTTTCCAGGAACACATTTTGCTATTTTATCCCAGCGTTCCGACGTTCCCTTTGGATACTGCTGCAAGGCCATTTCGAGGAGTTTCTGTTGATTTTGAGTCCACAGTTCTTCTGGGGCACGGCTTTTCTCTCTTTTTCTGCTCTCATCATCACTGCCTTCCTCTTGCTCAGTGTTGTCAAAATCTTTCTGGCGCCTTCCTCTGCCCTTCTCTTCTGGCACATCTTTCGTTGCTGGTAGAGTCACTTCAGGTGCTTTGAGAGGTTTCCGTTTGCGGTGTCTAGTTTCACTTGCAGTGCTCTCTTTCTCATCTGTTTGGATATCCAGCTGCTCTGGGATATGGTTGTAGTTCCCCTCCTCCTCTTCTTCCTCCTCCCTTTCTCGTTGGGTGATTATGTCGTCTGGCAAATTCATGTTGACTTTGACATTCTTGGAATTCTGGGCCAACGTTTTAAGCTCAGAGAGCCTAATGACACCTGTTGGGAGTGGTGTTGTTACACTTCTAAAACATGGACACAAACCACAAAGAAGCAGGAAGCTGCCTGCCAATGAAAGGTACCCAGAATTTTGCAGAGAGAAGAAAAACCTGGATTACAACCTTAAGGAAAATGCTTATCAAGAAATCAAGGCGTTTGTTATGAAGCAATGAAATTTGCCAGTTATGAGCATTTCTGGGACATGTGAAGTACTAGTAAATTACCACACTGACATAAATAAACAGAACAGCCCAAACAAATTAACAAACCCCACAATAAACTGCATAAGCAAGCCTGGGATGTAGCTGAATGGAAACATTCCCTCAGAATACCCATTAGCTCTTACTTCTCTCTCAAAGTGAGGCACAGTTGCCAAAGTCCCTGTGCTAAGCATACCCTGAAAGGCACAAAATGTGCTGTATTTGCACAGCTACAATCCAAATACAGTCCTTTTGATAAGCATCAGTGAGGACCTAGGAACACACACCTGGTGTAGATGTAACAGAATCCTTCAGTTGTTTGGCTTTCATGGTAACCTGCATGAAAATAACAACAGAAAAAAGGACTTAAAATATTACATTATTTGCGCTACTGAAGAATTAATTAAGAGGTTAATGCAAAATTGAACACTGAACATTCATTAAATACAGTGAGGCTGATACTCTTCTGCTGGTTTTGTTCACACATGGATCCCAAACTGGCAAAAAGTAACTTTCTAGTCTCTGTCCTTTCTAAAACTCTTAGCTTTTTAAACAATCTAAGCAATGCTACACATTTCTATTACTATCACCATAATACATCACAGTTGATATTAAAATTCTGTTTTCTTTCACTGTTAGATCTTAATTCTTGAACTTAAAAATACCACAAGGAGAGGGGGAAAGAGGAAATTAGTGAGTATATTTTGTATATTGGTTTCTCAGTACTGAACAAAACAACAAAATAACCCACATAGGCCCAGAGGATGAAGGACACTAATGGGCAGGTGTTCAGCCCCCCCTCCCCCAAATCTAACAGTTTGACCACCAAAAGTCAGCAAAGACACTCCCAAGTCCTGGGATTATTAGGAAAGAGGTTTATTGCTGATAATTCAAAGGATGGAGAGCTGCCTGCTTCAGCCTCTCCGTGAATACTGAAATCTGTGTCCTGGGAGAAAAGTAACACCAGGTTTACCATTTTCATTTTAAATTAAGTAACAATAAAGTGGTTCTATCACCACCCAGAATGAGGAGCTTCCCCATCCCAAATGTCTAGACCTCACTACAGATAACAAAGAAGACTTAAAAAATAAAGATCCTTAGCATCTGTGTTATCTAGAGCCTCTTAAAAGTACCACATAAAAACATAAAAAAATGTAGTACTCAAAGAAATATACACAGTTTTTAATTAATGCAAAAGTTTTATGAATACCAGATTTTTTAAAATATTTTTTAAAATTGTTTTTAATATGAGGTCTTTGTGGAAAAGCTAGAAAATGAAATCAAGTAGTCTTAGCCACCCAAGTAAAATAAAACTTGAATTGTCAGCAGGCAATGCACTGAATCAGAACGGATACTATCTGGGAGAGTAACCTGTGTTCCGTGCTAGTTGAACCTGGGACCTCAGATGGCACCATCTGGTTAGTGCCAGGCACTAGGGCAGTGTGCTGCCCAGAGCAAAAATAAAAAAATACATCACCTACAAAGTCAGAAATTCTTCCATGTGGGATCATATTTACCCACAATATGGATCATATAGGCCTTCAGAGCCACAGCACAGACCTCTGCTGTTTTAGGTAACTAATTTTAACAAGAACAATTATCCTTTATGTAAAGCAGCATTAGAGAGTGACCATGCCAGGGGGTTGTACAGCTACTTGCTAGAAGAAAATATGAAGACTTAGAATTTTTGTTCTATGACAGGATTCATAAGTGACTACTCCAATAGTTAAAACACTTTGGCACTGTCTGCTTCTAGACTAGTCTACTTCGTTCCTTCCACTCACCATTCTGCCTGTGAAATGGCAGGACTTTGCTGTAAGAAGAGGCAAGTGCTGGCTCCCTTAATGAAATGACAGCAAGACTTAATAAGGCAAAGTGATCTATAAAAAACCTACAAAATAAGTCTCATTTTCTGTTACAATTAAGTTTAAATGAAAACTCTGTGAATAAAGTAATCTCAACTCCCATGAAACAAAAACATTAATCCAGAGGTAGACATCTACCTGACACAGGAAACTCCAGTTTCTACTGCTGCAGCATGATAAAGTATAATCATTCAAAGAGGAATCTCAGAATACTAACAAGAATAGATAATTTTAAGTAGCACTAACAGGTCTGTCCATGATCTGAATTGTTCTGATTTTGAAACAATGGGATGGGTCCTCCTTGAAACAGGTGATCAATCCACTAATAGAAATTGCCTTCCTTGAAGAGTTTATAGTCTAAAATAATCCAAATTAAAATGTCTGTGTTTCATTTCAACTATTAGCAGAGTGTCTCTGTAGAGCAAATGCTTTAAAAGGCTGAGTGGAGGGGAATCCATTTTAGACTCCTGGACAGAATGGATCCTCAGTGGTGCTCTGCTATGCATCTCTTGAATAGAAATTACATTATAGAAACTGGATTCTAATAGATTTATTTTTTTTTAAGTGAGAAGAACTTGTCATGCAAACAAGGAGCTGATCCTTCAGAACTTACTGCAATGATGCAGTGGATTCATTGTGAATACAAGGCATTGCCTATGTTCACATATTCCAGAGGACTATTTCTGAACCATTCTGCTGCTCCAAGTGCTTCTTTCAAAGATTTACAGCCAACTCATACGGCCAAGAAATCAGAAAAAAACCTAGAAGATTCTCTGAGCAAAACAGAGCAGAATAACTTGCAAGCAAAAACAAAGAGAGGTACTGAGATGCTATCTCAGTGCCCCCCCACTTGGCTTTCTCTATGTTGAAGCTCTGTTTTTGCAGGTTGGCAATGACTTTATCTTTCAAACTGAGACTGCAACTGCAACATGAGCTTTGCATTGGAAGTGGTGCAAATCATTAGGCTGGATTTAAGTTTCCGTTACAAGACAGACATTCCCAAATAAGGTTAGTGTAGGTGCCCCGTAATAGATACAAATTTTGCTCATCTCCTTGAATTAGAAGATAAAAACCAGCCCTCTCCACTGAAACAGTGAAGGATTTTGGTTTATTCCTAGATCTTATATGGCATTCTACATTTCCTCCTCCATGAAAAAAATTCAGAAGAAACAGTATTGCCAAAAGTTACCTTATTTTAGATAACTTCAGCCCTAATAACTTGGTGAACCCAGATGTAGTGTTTTCTGTAAGTTATTCCATTTTTCACACCTAATATTTCCAATACTCTCTCTTTTAAAGGCATTATGGTATCTGTCCATATTTTGATGGACTTCCAATTTGAACATTCATAAGGTAAGCTGGAAATAACAACTGTGTGTATGGTTTAGATATTGAAAATCTACAATTTCAAACACTGAACAAGCACCTGCGGTTGACATGTTTGACAACTCATCAAGCTTCTTAACTCACAGTTTTACTATCATCATTCACAGGTAACATGAGAAGATTACTTGTCTATTATGCTCTTTTTTTTTTTTTTTTTTAATCATCAGCTTTGTTCTTCATATGGATGATTTTGCAGGTCCCTTCCCAGGTGCTAAGGAAAGTTGGTGTTTACTCCAGCTCTTCTCACTTAAGAGTTCAGATACCACCTATTTAGACATCAGATTTATATGTCCAGTAGCTTCAGCTGTCATTGCCCTTGAAGATGCTGACACAGGGCAAGAATCATAACATGTCAGTACTAAACTACTAAGGATTATTAGGAAGCCAACCCATGGAACACATGAAATTACATTTCAGTTTGATCAGTTTGAGTTTAATCATTGCTCTTGCCACTCAAATTTCCAGACTTTTCTGCTGCCAGTTCCTCCATACTTTCTGACATCCTTAATATAAATTTAAATTTCCTCTCCTGTGGTGAGTACTGTTATCTACTAGCTAGTTCTTAACAGCAATAAAAAATAAAAAAATCACTGAGTTACATGAAGTAAGTTGTTCCGTTGCTTTCTCTACTCAATTTCATATAATATGAAATTCATATAATCACCTGCCTATATTATTTTTTTCATTAGGTAGTAGGTAACACACTTGGAAATACTGTTACTTAAGTATGAAGCAGTTGCAGAATTACTTTTCTAGTTACTCCTGCTGATTATTCCTTCATAATCCTTTAAAATTACAGTTTTAATGTATATTAAATTATTAGTTTTACCATGACTGTGTAAAGTTATGCTGAAAGCAAGCTGTTATTGACAACAGCTTTTACCAGAGTATTAGCAAGCCACTGAGAAATCCTGGGTCTGGGGACACCTTAAATTATAAGGATCAAGACTGTGAAATTGATTTAAAACAGAAGAGAGCAAATCTCATGTTCTTGCAAGTATTTTTTCTGCTGAACAAACACTCTGCATTATTTTATAGGAAACAACTTTAAACATTGCTGTTTCTATGCCCAGATAACTGAGGCATCCCTGTGGTCCACCAGAGATAACAGAAGTCACCAATGAAGTCAGGTAACCACATACACAGTGGAACAATTAATTTCTTAGACCTACAAAGATGATTTTTAAAGGTTGCATGACATCAATCAAATTGCTGAAGTAGAAGTCAAACCATCCTACAGTGGAACCTACAGAAAAAAGCCACAGGAACAGTTTGCTTCTGAGAAGTCCCTTCTGAATTCAGTTTCAACAGCTCTTCAGCTACAAACATTTTTCACTGAAAATAAGTGGGATTAGTGGGCTGATTTTATGCAAGGAAAGCCAGACAGAGCTGTTTTCCTCCTGTACTGCTAACAATTAGTCCAGGTCACAAGACTAGTTGCTACTCAACAAGACACCTAGCAGTAGAAAACATTTCTTATTGTAACCGTTCAGATGTTAAATCTCTTTTACCCTGAACACCTGTCCCCTCTTTCAGATGGCACAATCAGTGCTTCAGAGATACACAGGAGGAGGAAAAAAAAAAATATCCAGAGTTAGCTTAAAAGACTCTCAGTAGTACAGGCAAAAGCACATTTTCCTGCCACATGAATGAGAGGCTACTTTCCATCCTGCAGAGGAGGCAGGCATAAAATAGCACAAAACTGTTACAGATCTAGGGGGAAAACCCTGTAAAGTCAGGTGCAGTAATCCTACTGATGCCAAGCAGAGAGAAAGAGCCCTTCTGCAGAAGATGAAGAGCAATTCCCCATTCCCACAGCAGCAGCCACTAGCCCATCACTTCAGCTGACCCCTCAAGCCCCACCACCAGCCCAGGTTCACATGGCACGTGCCAACGGGACTTCAAAGCCTTTGTCATTTTGCCATCTCCTGGCAATCTTCTGTAGGCAACAATCTACCTTCCTTCTCTGAATAGAATCTATTTTGATCAGCATTGCACCAGATAATTACAGAAGTCTCTCGGGTTCCGAGAACATTCTGAGAAAATAATGTGGGGGTTTCTTTTTTTTTTTTTTTGTAGAGGAAGAGATAAACCATGTCACTTTGCTTCCCAAATGTATATACCTTCTTACAAAGGATAACATGTCATTGTGCTGCTGAAAATGGAAGGTTCTGATAAAATTGTTCACTATTCTTAGCATCTTTCTGAGCAGAAGTTCTCTAAAAATCTGCTAAAGCTGCCATAGATTCTCAACATCAGCTCTCAGAAATTTGCTGTCCCAGTTTCAGTGCTCTGTTCATCCAGTTGTTACCCTCCTGCATGCTCTCCCTCTAGTTAAGTCATGCAAAAATGCCAAGGTCTGTGAAATTATGGAAAAAAATAATGTGGAGACAGCCTGTGAGTAGCTAAAGCTAATATGCAGCAATGAGGAATTTCTTGAATCTTTGAGGGTAATTTGAGGCTAATTTGAGTTATAATCACAATTTGCTCATAAAGAAAAGCCAGAGATGGAATGGTTTTAATGCCTTTCTGGAGGTAGTTTGCTTTTGCAGATGTAACCTTCTAGGACAGCACAGAATCAATTGCCAAATTTGAAGTTTTTTCCTATAACCAAAATATTACCTGCTGCAACTGGGTTCTTCTTCCAATCTAGATCTAAACAGCTTTTTCATAGCAATCACATCGTATGAAGAACTCTTTGACCCAGGTCAGACAACAATAATGATCCATTCCTTTATTTTCATGTGACAGACTCAACATTTGTTGTTTTGCAAACTGCCTTCCCTTACATATGCTAAAAGGGCTGCGAATATTGTCTTCCAGTTACACAGATTGGTGAAACTTCAAATACTGAAGAATTAAGTCAAATCATTCTTCATTTTTGCAAGTATCCTAATTTGCAACTTATGAGTAATATCTCTGGAAATGAAATCTCTCAAATCAGAAGACCCACCTTTGTTTTGGCATTGCTTGTGAGAGTTTGCTCAGCAGACTGTTACCCAATGTCCCAAAAGTATGTAACAGAACTAGCCTTTATCCACTGTGTAAACTACATTTTGAATGTAATACTAACATAGTAAATGAGTATTTTAAGGACAATGTGCTTCTGTTCTTGAAGGAACACAACTTCTTTGGGCAGCCTGTTCCAGTGTATCACCACCCTCACAGTAAAGAATTTCTCCCTAATTGTCCAATCTAAATCTCCCCTCTTCCATTTTAAAGCCATTACCCCTCATCCTATCACTACAAGCCCTTGTAAAAAGTCCCTCCCCAGATTTTCTGTAGGCCCCTTCAGGTCCTGGAGGTCTGCTCTAAGTTGTCCCTAGAACCTTCTATTTTCCATGCCAAACAACCCCAGCTCTCTCAGACTGTCTCATCATAGCAGAGGTCTTTGTTACCCTCCTCTGGACTCACTCCAACAGCTCCTTCTTCTGTTGGGGACTTCAGAAACGGACACAGTACTCCAGGTGGGGTCTCATGTGAGTGGAGTAGGGGGCAGAATCACCTCCCTTGACCTGCTATCATGCTTCTTTTGATACAGCTCAGGATGCAGTTGAATTTCTGGGCTGCAAGTGCACATTGCTGGCTCATGTTGAGTTTTTCATCACCCATTACCCTCAAGTCCTTTTCCTTAAGGCTGCTCTCAATCCATTCTCCACAAAGCCACATTTGCTTGGGATTTGCAGGATCTTGCACTTGGCCTTGTTGAACTTCATGAGGATGGAATGGAATGGGCCCACCTCTCAAGATCCCTCTGGATGGTACCTCTTCCCTCCACTGTTCTGACTGCACCACACAGCTTGGTGTCGTCAGCAAACTTGCTGAGGATGGACTCAATCCCACTGTCTATGTCACTGAGAAAGATGTTAAACAGCACTGGTCCCAGTAAAACCACCGGTCTCTGGTCTCCATTTGGACACTGAGCTGTTGACAACAATTCTGAGATGCACTGTGCTGCCCAATTGTGCAAAAACTGTAGGAGTGACTGTAGGACTGCACATAAGAAAACTTTGTACAATGAGGGAACTGTAAATAGCAACCACCCTTTCCTCCCCTCCAAGTATCAACAGAGACATTCTGATGTGTCTGTGAGACTAGACAGGTGTTTCAAAGATCTCACTCCCAGATTGAGGGATCTGCATGACCTATATACAATCTAAATCTCATCTTAGATATCATAACCTCTTTTGGACCTCAATCCAGAGCTAGGTCTTTATACTTCAGTAAGCAACTGGAAGAACTACTTATGAATGAATTACTTATTGCAAGCTGCTAAGGATGAATGTTTCAGAACATCCACAACTGGAAAGCACAGTAACTAAGTTAACACAGATACAGTATACAAAATGAAACGTAAAACAGACTTAGGAGAACACTTAATCTCCAGAAGCAAAAAAGCCTAATAAATTAATGAACTTCTACATATGATCATTTATCACACATATATCTTCTTTCTGTCAAGGTATTGAGCTTCATTTGTCATAAGTAAGAAATCTCTTTCAAAGGCTGAAACTGTTGGTCAGACATACAAGAGCTACAAGAAAACCAGCTCCCTTCCAAACATTATTTGTTCAGGTTTCATGAGAATTTCACATGTTCACCTGACTATTGTTTTGCTGTCTACCTTACTGTTTTTCTATACAAGCAGCAAATCTCAATCAGTCTGTTTTTGCAACACCAATGCATGAGATTAGTGACTGCAGGAGCAAACAGAATCAGCTTAAATCCTGTAAGACAAGTGAGTGATATTACTTCACAAGTATGAAATCTGAGATCTCTTTGCCTTTAATTTAAAAAACCTGTACCTAATAATCACATTAAAGTCTGTTTGGCATGCCAGACAGCTTTTACTTCCTCTGTTATTTTTACAATTTGAATGTCCTTTGTAGTTACTGAAATTAATTTATGCCTTTCAGCAACTTACACTTTTAAACTTTTTATCTATAAGGGCAGGTATTATCAAGCACATACTTCTGTAATTTCACATGTAAGTTCTTCTTTTCAATTTTTTAGTTCAGCAAAAGCTGACAATCATCATTATAAATCTTCATAAGGGTTAGCATTTGTCAAATCAAGCAATGTATTTTTTTCAGAAATAGTAGTCTTCAAACTCCATTCCATTCATTATTTATACTATGTTATAGGGTGTTCACAGTGCTTAGGAAATTCAAACATAACTTTTTTTTTTTTTGCTTTAAAAGGTCAATTATTTCCTTAAGTATCGGAGGACAGCAATGAGAACTAACCCTAGAGCAACAAATTCAGCAAGGAAAATGGGTCAAAGAACAGATGTATAGAGGATGACAGAGAGCAGTGGTACAGGTAATCAGGTCAGCCGGCAGGAACTCTGATTAAAGTTAACTGAACTCCATTTCCCTTTCATAATCAAAATACTTGAAAATCTAACTTATAACACCAGCCAGTTGCAATAAAAATAACTTAAAAAGCTATACAAGCCTTCAGTTGTGAAAGCAATAAGATTTCATTATACTAAGCCAGTTGAAAATCATCTTTATGGGAAAAGATCGCTAAATTCCCAATATGCACATATTAAAATGACAATTAGAAATTTAAATAATTAAACATACTGATAAAATGAGCACAACTTAACCTCATCTATTCTGGGTTGATTATTCACTGGCTGTTAAAAGATGTCTTCCTGAAGAATATATCCTATACTTAACATGACAAAAGTTAAAGTAATAAGCCTCCTGACAGTACGTCTGCACGACAGCTGCACCCTTAGCCCTGCTCTGAGCTGAAACACAGAGGAGTATGTTGCAAAGACATTTATGCTGCAGCATAAATAGAAGCAGCAGAGCTAAATGAGTTCAGGGGCACTACAGCATAGCCAGAACTGTTTCCTGTTGGGTTTTGGCTTGCACTTTCCCAGTGGCTGCATCATGCCATGTGGATGTACCTGTTTGTACAGAGCATCTGGTAGACATACCCATACAACGTGTCTCACAGTAAGTGAGGGAGGTAACATGTAACAAACTTAAATGTCTACAAACCCAATCTGAATAGTAGTAGAAAAGAAAGAAACATTTTAAAGACTACTTTACGAGTTAGAGAGTCAAGCTAAGGTATACACAGTGATTACTAACCAGCTACAATCACTATCTGGCTTTAATTTTATGTTTCTGAAAATGAGTTCACACATGTTTCCAATTGTAGGGAAGGTTTTGTTTCCTCCCCCTTCTTTCCTAGATAGCTTGCACTTGCAAATCCAATCATAGACCATATGAAGAGAAGGACCTAACCTCAAGCAGGACCACTACACTGACATTGTTTCTTGCAGATGTTTGTCTACTGTCTTTTCTTAAAGACCTGCAAATATGGAGACTCCACAGCAGCTTACTCCACTGCTTTATCATCTCAATTGTAATTCTTTACCCCCTAATATCTATATCTGCAGCTTGTGATAAAATCTGAGGTAATTACTTCTTGCCCTGTAAAACTAATACACTGCACTGTAAAGTTCCTCTTTACAGTTTTCTTTTTATGTAGTTGAATCCTCAGTTCATCTTTTCCCTCAGTTCAACAATATGAATTCCTTCCATTTTTCCTTCAGGGTCAGAGACCTATTACTCTCTTCATTCTCATCTAGACTCTTTATATTGAATCATGTGTTTAAATGCAATACTGAAAACTAGACACAAACTAAGGTTGTAGATGCAGGTTTATCACACTCCTATTTGTACATTCTCAGTAAGATGTTTGCTAAGAGAAGAAGCAAGCAGAAAGTGGTCTCAAGTTTCTAAAAAATATTTCCTGTGACACAGAAAATGTCAGAAAACAAATTCAAATTTGCCCTGATTTTTTTTTTTTTTTTTTTTTTTTTTTTTTTAATCTAGTGCATTTGCCAGATAGGACACACTTCAAACTCTCTCTGTCTTGACTAACGTTAGATTAGCTGTAAGCAAGAGATTCCCAAACTCTGATACAGAAGCTATTTCAAAACAGCACCTCAGACACCACAACTTGTCACCCTGCACCTCTTCCAGTAGAAACAGGAAACAGTTGTTTGGGCAGCAAACACTGCCTGCACATGCAGAGACCTCTTTTTCTGTGCACAAAATTTAGAAGAACCCAGAAGTTTTTCCTGCAGCTTTAGCCTAACATTTCTTATTCAGCTGTGGTGATGCCCAAGCAAATAAGAATCCTTTCTGTAAATTTAGATGCCATCCCGTGTCACTTTCAGCAAATGTGTCCCCTGGGGATCAGTACTGGGCCCAGTTCTATTCAACATCTTTACTGATGACCTGGATGTGGGGGGATTGAGTCCACCCTCAGGAATTTCACAGATGACACCAAGCTGGGGGGAGTGTTGATCTGCTGGAAGGTAGGAAGAAGCTGCGGGAGGAGCTGGACAGACTGGATCGATAGGCTGAGGCCAACAGCATGAAATTCAACAAGACCAAGTGCAGAGTCCTGCACTTTGGCCACAATAACCCCAGGCAGCGCTACAGACTGGGGGAAGAGTGGCTGGAGAGCAGGCCAGCAGAGAGGGACCTGGGAGCACTGGTTGGCAACCAGTTGAACATCACAGCTGAACACAGCCAGCAGTGTGCCCAGGTGTCCCGGAAAGCCAATGGCATCCTGGCTTGTATCAGGAATAGTGTAGCCAGCACGAGATGTAGTTCTCCTCCTGTACTCAGTACTGTGTCCAGTTCTGGGCCCTTCACTGCAAAAAAAATATTGAGGTGCTGGAATAAATCCAGAGAGCAACAAGGACTAGAGGAAAAGTCTTACAAGGAGAGGCTGAGGGAGCTGGGGTTGTTTAGCCTGGAGGAGACTCAGGGGGGACCTTATCACTGCCTACAACTACCTGAAGGGAGGTTGTAGTCAGGTGGGGACTGGGCTCTTCTCACAGGCAGCTAGTGACCGGATGAGAGGGCATGGCCTGAAGCTGTGCCAGGGGAGGTTCAGGTTGGATATTAGGAAGTACTTCCTCACAGAGAGGGTGTTTAGACATTGAAATGGACTTTCCAGGGAAGTGGTGGAGGCACCATCCCTGGATATGTTTAAAGAAAGACTGGATATGGCACTCAGTGCCATGGTGTAGACAATGTGGTGTTGTTAGGTCATAGGTTGGACTTGATGATCCCAGAGGTCTTTTCCAGCCTCAGTAATTTTGTAATTCTGTGAAATACAGAGGATGAGATGTACATCTTGTTCAATAGCTGAATGGATATATCTGAAGTAGTTCCCAGTTTCAACATTTCTGATTTTGATGCAGTAACAGTTTGAGATCCAGAGAAGTTTCCAGGAAGCTTTTGTGTGTTTCCTCTTAAAACCTAATTGCTGTAACTCTGTGCAATGTGATGATAAAAGCAGGAGAAACTCTAATAGGCAGCCTGTGTCAGGAAAGCTGACCTAGCATTATCAGCAGTGGGAAATTTTCAGAGAAGTAAAAACTTGTGTGGAGAACACTTACATTAATCATATAGTTGGAGGTCACTGGAAGTAAAAAGGATTACACTTAGACCTTTCTCCACACATAAAAATCCCTGAAAATCCCTTTTTCATACAAGGAAGTGACAGCTCTTAGCATACACACTTTTCTTTCATTTTCCTTTCCAATTCCCTGAACAGAAGAGCAGGTTGCTCAAGATTTCTCAACTAATGGAGGGAGAAAGGAAGATCTGTTTTTTCTTTTGAATACAGGATGGGTGCAAGTAGGATGGCCAAGTATGTTATGCAAAGGATTCTTAATAAAGAATGCTTTTACACCTGCATCAAGGAATAGAGAAGAAAATGGGTACAAAAGGCAGACTTAAGATAATGTTAGTTCTGTGATGAGCATACGTGGAATCATTGCACATGGTTGCATTATCAGTATCAAGCAAATTAAGCAGTTTTTCCAAAGCAATCTCAAAAGATCCTTCCCATGCACACTGCATACTACCAAGCCATGTGAAATATTAGTATCTGCTTAGTAAAATGTATCATCTTCTCAATAAACTCACTCCCCTTTGGTAGTATGAATACTTCAGGAGTATGATAAACAACAACGAACAGAATAAACAAAAGAGGACAATTTCATTTGAACAGCAGGTTAGTAATTTCTCACTTGCATCCACTTACTTGCAAATAATGTGTTGTTCTAAAATAGTAAGAATGCAACTGGCTTGTTTTCTGGTATATGTGAATAACAGAACTGTATACATACATTACATCTTTAACTTCTAAAAATATATTTTTGTGATATATCAACAGTGAAAAAATCCACCAAGTACTCAAATTGCCCAGAAGGCTACAATGGGTCATGTTTCACTCCAGACAGAGGCTTTGTTTCCCATTATTTAAGATAATTCCTGAAATACAATAAATAAAGAACATCTCATCTCAAAACGTATAGCAACAGATTTAAACATTATTCTCATTAACCCCTCCAGAGCCTATAAAATAGGGTCATCTGAAAGGGTTTTCAAATGATCCTCAGCAGCCACTAACATCATGTTCTAGTGATCTATTGCTTGAAAAGAGAAAGTCTTTTACAGCCTAACCCCCAAGGGTTTTAAGATCATACCACTTAAAAGCCTTAAGTACAAGCTTTCTTTTATATCTAGTACAACACTACAAAATAGGAATTAACAAGGATATTAATAATTTTACACAATATAATTATTAACCATGCCATAATCCAGAAAAAGGGACTGAAATGGTATCATATGTATAACTTGTTTTAAAGTTTGTAAAGATATTTCAGTTTAACTAATGGAAACCACCTGTCTAAACACCGTTAGCTCATCTACATTTTTTAAGGAGAGGCTTGAAACAGCATTGTAATCTTGAACCAAGTCACACAAAATTCTCTTGCAGTGAAAGGAGGGTGCTACAGAACCCAAAGCACATTGTTTTTCTCTTATGGGGTTACAGTAGCTCAAGTCTGTAAGCACTAGAAACTGCCCCCCAGCTGATCAGTTACAGCTGTTAATTGTGGGGGGAGAGACTGGCTGACATCTGCTTCTTGCATAGTTAGTTAATGGTTCATTTCCAGGTCCTAAAAGGATTGTAGCCTCTCTCAAAAGACAATGTCGCCCCGCACACGTCTGCCTTCTACACTGCCTGTCTTGTTCTGGTTTGTCACTGTCTATACAATGCAAATCTGAGTTAACTCACATCTGCCACTGATCGACCCAGTTCGTGAGCAATCTTTTCCCATCGACCTGGGGTCCCCCCTGGGAACTTAACCATACTTCTTGTCAGCTGGCTGAGGTCCTCCTCTGTCCATTCAGGTGCCTGTAAAACATTTGTAAAACATTCATTACACCGGGATATTGGACATACTCTGAGGTAATATACTGAAAAAAGTCTTCTAACAAATTAATCAAATAATGTAAAAAAATAATGTAAATTAATAGTTTCAAGTATCTGGGTGCCATCTCCCTGTGCTGTTGCATAAGATACATAAAAAAGCCCAGACCAACATAATACATTAAAATACTTAACACTCAAAAAATGCATTTTGCGTATTATATATATACACCAACACATTTTATTTCTATCAACATTTATACCATGTACATAACACTATAAAATGCAGTAAAGATAAAAAGCAACAATCCCTTTATTAAAGAATAAATCACAGTTTAAGATGGAAATTTTTAGAGATTTAATTGCACACGAGATTTTTTTCAGCAAAGACAAAGAAAATATCTTCCTATTTACATTTTTAAAAAGCTTCTAAAATAAAATGGAATGGTCATTTTAGCTTTTGCCCCTGTAACAGTACTATGTTTTACTATTCTAGGATGATTCAGGAATGAAATCTGTTGATTCTAATATTCCATTAAGGCTATTAAGCAACAGTCCTTCCCCTCACCACGTTTATGCCACAGAACTGAACCAGATGCTTCTACCATCCAACAACCAGGAGATACTAAAATGTTTTGCTGTAGCTACATGAAATAATCTGTTAAAAATAACTGTCTTCACAACCACCCAAGAAAAGTGAAAAAAGCAAGGAGAACACACCATCAGGAACACACCACACAGCATCGTGCTTGCCTCGGAAGGCAGACACAGAAACCATCTGACGTCTGCAGCATCTCTGGCCAGGACTGCAGTGCCCCATCTTTGTTACCATCAGTAGTTTGCCATTTTATTTATTTTTAAGGAATTCTTTACGGCATACCTCTTCTAATCACCGCATCCGATAATGAACAGGCACATATCAAGCAGTTAGCATTACAGAGCCATCAGCACAGAACAACAGTCAGAGGTGAGTGACCTCAGGGACCATCTCCACAACTACAGCAAAGCTTCTCCCTGACACTAATCCTGCCTGTCATTCTCCCACTGTGCTCTAACCACACTGACATCCGCCTGCTGCACTGCAAGCTTAACGGGGCCCTTCCTGACTTTTTACTGTCTCCCCCAATCAATGGTTCAAGCGTGCTCTTTTCACCATGTCCAAATGGAAGCTTCACTCATAATCAAAGTGCATTGCTCCTGTTAAAGGGCTTCCCGAAAGGCTCTACCATTTGCATTCATTTGCAAAGCAAACTACTTTTATTCACTTTGTTCTGCTATCAAGAGTGTTCCCTGAAGCAGATAAATTGGCATAAATACAACCTGCCACTTAAAAGACAGTAAATAATAGCCAATAGTAGCAAGGATTTCATCAGTCGTCCTAGTTTGTATCCATGTAGTCTTTTATTCAATGCTGAAAGCCTCAGACATTCATATTCGGATAGTTTTTAATAAAAGTATAAAATTAATTATCTATGATAATTCAAATACATGATGCTTAAATGACTTGTGCTTATGTGAAGATCTCACACATATATTACATGCATTATCATACAATTATACTCTGGCCTACAGAGGAAATATAAATACACAGGAAGTCTCCACATTGCACAGTAACCTTATTTACTTTTATTGTATTAAACAAGTTAATATACTCCATATATTTATTATATTATACACCATATATATTTTTTGAGAAGGGAAGATTTGGGGTACTTAATGTTCTATTCATAAATATTCTTCACCACTGTAATTTAAATAATTAATCTTCTAAGATTTTTTGTTAAAAGTCTTTTGTTCAAAATTAGTCAAATTTAATACTTCAACTTTTGCCTTAATATATAGAGTTTACTGTAATATTCTATGTAATTTGTATTTAACGCCTTCTGGGGTTTTCTTTTGTATGTTTGTTTGCTTGTTTGTTGGGGTTTTCTCCTGGTTTGGTTATTTATTATTTTTTTTTCAGTTTTGTTGCTCTTGTTTTGGATTTGTGCTTTTTTAAAAAAAAATAAAAATTGACAGGTATTCTCTCTTACCATACCCAAAGCATATCTAAGCAATTACACACAGAAATCAGGATGATCTTTTCAGTGATGTACACGTGTCAGAAGCTTCCTGGTAAGTTATATTTTCAGACATTTTCAGTAAGCTTTGATTTTCCTAGGTGCTCAAAACTTTTCCCACTATTTGTAAATATTACAGAAGTCCTGAGGTTCTCTTCCCAAATAACAGACAAAACTACAATCATTCTGCATCTAATTATATAGTTAACTCACACCACAGGAATTAATTAGCTACATTAAAATATCAACTTGTTAATCTTATTTCAAGCTGACTGTAATTTAAGAATGAGAAGATCTAAAACCTTTATAAATTTGGAAAATCTTTGAAAAAGCTTTTAGAAAATCCACTCTCAACCACGAAAGCTGTAAGGAGCTTTTGTGAATTTGCAGTTCCTCAGCAACAGTTAATTGTGTCTTTAGATGCAACAGTGCCTCCTGTGACCCAGCATCTACAAGCAGCTCTGAGGGTGGCCATGGTGTGAATGTATTCTCCCTGTTCTAATCTGCCGCACACTGTAACTGTGAGAGTCCAATGAATGCATAAACATACTGCTTTGTCACCTAAAACCATGTGTGTCCAATATTCCTGAAACGCTGGGCCAAAATTCATCTCTACAGTAAAGCAATGGAAGACACCACATGGTGAGGGGACAGCTGTTGTTACTACTCAAGCATTCAGATTTTGCATCAAAAAAGCCCCGTTCTGGGATTAACTCCCCATACTGAAGGCAAAATTAAAAGTACAGAATTATGGTTTATGGTCCTTAAAATGAAAATAAACTACAAGCACAGATAAAAACCATTCATCGCATTCCCATAAATAATAATCCTTTAACATGGTTTATCATATGTAGCTGGCAATATTGATGGATTAGTTCACCCAAACCACTATGCACCTTGTGTAGAAGAGAAATATGAATGTGGTTTATTGTTCATCATCACTCTTACATGTGTATCTGTGCTTAGTAACTCCATACCAAAAAAACTATTTTCAATTACATTAAAAACAAATTTTTAGACGAAAAAGCATTGTTTAGAGCTGTTAACACAAATAAGTATAAAACTATATATCCCTTTATTGATAAAACTGGGAAGTGGCTACTGTTTGAGGGTTTATAAAGAAACTAAAAGTTATTTATATTGACTTGACAATATGAGATAATTGGATTTTTTTAGATTAAATTTTAGCTTTAGACTGTTTCTTCCTGCCATCAATATACTGTAGATTCAATTAAAAATCACTGTTGTATGGAAGTTTGGATGGTGTTTTCAATCTGGCTAGGACTTTGTGCTATGCTTCATCTAATTTTGGTGATTCACTGATTGGCTCAAGATCTTGCAAACCAACCATGAGGCAGCACCTAGCATCTGTGCAAATGGTTGTAGAAAAAGGGTCCATTTAATTCCCAGACAATTTTGCAATTCAGGTTACCTCTAACCTACAAGAAGGTTGTGTTTCTGTCCAGTAACTGTAAGAACAGAATACAAAAAGTATTCCTGATTCAATTTCTCACCCATAAGGTCTCATTTTTCCTACATTGTTCTTCCATATTCTTACAATTTCTTGCTTTACCTACAAGAATTCTTAAGTCAGTCTTGTTTCATCAATTCTAATACACATCTGGTATTGTGATTCAGCTCTGTCTGAACACTAAGGACCTGCTATAGTTCTGAAGATCTCTTGTGAAGATCTAAAGATTTGCTAAGGGGTATTAATGGTCTGAACTCGTACCCAAAGCCACAACATGTTCACAAGACCCTTTATTCCTTCCAAGTCATTACTGAAATCCCATTTCCACCAGTAAAATTTTTATTACTTGAACCAACAAAACTGTAAGGACAGCTATCCTGAGTCAGACCAATGGTCAAGGTAGACCAGTAAGCTCATCATTTGGGCTCAGGGAGTGCAGCAACCTAAAACTGCACTACATACTTTGTGATAACAAGGACTATATTTATTATCCATCCTTTTGAGTCCCACTCTGCTTTTAAAAATCAGGGGCCATATGCAGATACTAAGTGGAAGACAAGCATATAAGTTATCTATATTTCCCCTAGGTATTTTCCCTAACTATTTTCAGCTCAAGGAATTTCTCTAGGCTGCTATTTTTTATCTATTTAGTAACCCTTAATGAATCTCTCAGAGTTTTTTCCCAGTCTTCCCTGAAACTATATAAACCTGGATTTGCATCATCATCATGAGGAGTTGCACCTCTCTGCTACCCATTAGACAAGGAACTACCTTATTTTGTCTGTTTTGAACCTGGCTCCTGCTAACTTTGATGATGCCTAGCTCCTGGCTTTGAGTGAAACACTAGCAAATAGTCTACATCCACTGCATTCCATGTCACTTACAACCTTGTTCAAAATATCGCTCTATAGAATTCCCTCCCAGTTGTCTCTTCCTAGCTAGGGAGTCCTAGACTAGTTTGCTGGCATAAAAGCCATTTTATGTACCATACTGTCCATGATGTCTTTTTCTAAACCACCTGCAATTCCATTGTACCGAACTGCACAAAGCAGGATTAATCATGTTTATGCAGTGGAATAAGGATTCATTCTTCTGTCTTGCTCTCTACGCCTTTCTTAACAACTTCTAAGATTTGCATCTGTTTTTTTGAATGATACTGAGCTGATGTTTTCGATGAAGCCAGTACTGATAAGACCTAAGATCTAACTCCTTGAAGATCACAGCATCTTGGTCATGAAGTTAGGACAGTCTAGCTACATCAACATTTGCATAACCTCAAATTTACATATCGGGAAGTTCCCCTGCCATCTTATTGCCCGAGCAGTCAAATTCATAAGATCACTCTGCAGTTCTTCAGTGTCTGTTCCCATCTTCACTACTCTAAATAATGCTCTCATTGATAAACTCACCTCAAAGCTCACTTTTCCACCATATTACCATGTTAATTACACTACATGAATGTACTAAGCAGCACAATTTCTAGCAGAAACCCAGCCATTTCTACCCTCCATTTCCTATTTTTTTAACTATTTATCTGGGAAGAGATCCTTCCTCTTATGCCATAACTGCTTTCTTTCCTTAAAAGCCTACAAAAAAAAAAACGTTCGTGAAAACCAAGCGGACAATCAGACCACCTTCTTCAGGCATATTCATTAATCCTTCAAAGAAGTCCAGAGGGTTTAAGGCAGGACTTTCTTTTATAGTAGCAATGTTCAGGACTACACTTAGGTCATATTTACCAGGTGCCCACTAATTCTATTATTTATTTCAGTTTTTGACAGTTTTCTCTAAAGAGATGTCAGATGTACAGACCTGTAAAGGTCCCTGAATTCCACTGACAACTTAATAAATAGAATGACACATTTGCCATTTCAGCCCTCAGGCACCCGAGAAAATAAAGAGTTAATTGAATGATTCCTTAAATTTTCTTTGAACTCTTGGTTGTATATTCTCTGATCCCAGTAACTTAAATACTTTAATATTAAACAATATATTACATAGGTCTAAAAGAAGAACTAATTATCTTTGCTTACATTGTAAGTTCTCGAGATATTAACCTAACCATAATAATTTTGTTTATACTATTCCTCCCACTGGAATGCCTTCAGCATTAAAAGCATTACAATATTAAAAAATATACATAATGTAAGTGGACAACAGCTCTTAGAGAAGAGCAAGAACCTAAGGAAAGAAGCATGAAGTCTCATTTGCTTCAGTATCAGGTCTTCTACCATGTGCAGCAGCAAATGCTGTAGGACAGAGAGATTCTTCCCCTCACAGCTGCCCCCAACCTGGATTAGGGACTTCTGAAGCATTAAGTTGAATCCATTTCTGTCACAAAGCAAACAATGAAGTTGTCTGCTCTACTCATTTTTTCTCTTAATCAACATTATAAGCCAGCTTTATACACAGTTTCTCACTTCTTGCCATATCCTGCTGCTTTTTTATTTCTCCGTCCAATATATTTCAGCTCTATACATAATACAGGAGGGAGAAAGCAAAAAAATACCCTAACCACTACCAGTAGGCAATGTGGTTTCATTAATTTCTAAACACACAGGTGAAGACAATTTTTTATGCAGTGGGAATCTGCAGGAAAAGACAGGACTCCTCAGGAGAGATTTTTCTAGACCATGCCTGTTTCAGAATGAGGATTTTACAGACATTTCAATTAGTGCTGCCCTGAATAATTCTGCATCACCCCTTGCAATTCACCACACTATAGACCATTTCCAGTACAGAACAGAACCTTGCAGATCTCCCTGAAACTCCTCTAGTGACATTTTGCAGTAACAAAGACGTACGTTTCCTGTTCCTTAACTAAGCATTCCTCTAAAGCTCTTCCCTCTCATCATTACTTTGTAACAAGGCTTGCTGACAGAACCTGTCAAAAGCTTTATAAAATCCAAGTAAACTGTAAAGCTCTAATAATAAGGCTTAACTTTTTTTTAAATCCACACTGACTTTTTACTATTATTTTTACAGATGGCACATCTAATAGTATCATTCATTCCATAATTTAAAAAAAATTAGCCAGTATAGAATTCATGCTAACCAGTCTGTACTTCCCAGAATCCTCGATGATGCTAAAAAATTAGTATCCTATTTCCATCTCTCATTTCCAGGCTCATTTAAGTAATTGCTAAAATATTAGCAGCAGTATTAAATGAATTTAATATCAGAGATCTTTTTAGGTCAACTAATGGTGAAAATCATTGTTCCAAGCAATTTCTCATTTATCAACTTCCAATGAGTGTTTCAATCTAAAACATTCCACTTGCCTTCAAAACAAGATGTTAAAAACTCCATAAGCTCCTTTGTAGTAAACATGGATAAAAACTACTTTTAGCCCCAGCATCTGCTTGAAACTGTTTTATATTTTGATTATCCACTACTTCAACAAAAGCTTTGGCAGTGTTCCTTAATCTACTTTCTCTGACAAAAAAAGCAGTAATTTTTTGGTCTTGGATTTGTATCTGATTTTGGATTTGTATCTGATTTGCAAATTTTCTGCTCTTTTGCATAAGCCTTTCCCTTTTTGAAAGTTTTTTCCCTCAATTAAGCAGCTATCTTTGCTTTTTAGTCTGAGATAAGAATAACTTAATTCCAGGAAAACGAGTATATTTGAGATTGTTCCACTGGCTAACTGTGGTGGTTATTCACAACTTTGACAATTTCTTGTTTAAACTTCAAGCTCTCTGTTAACTCATCCTAGTAGTATGCCAACAGATAATTTTTAAACATAAAAATTTTTTAAATCTATGTTTACTTTGAGTGTTTAAGCATATTAGAAACCAAAATGCTAGTATGTCCCTAACTGTAGGATGTCATTATAATAGCTCCCCTGTATTTTTGGAAAAGCAACAACAGTTACCATCTATTCAGAAACATCACCTAAAATCTATATATCTTTATTTACAAGTACCTTTCACAGCTAATGCAGGTCAAAAGGAATTATTATTCACGTTTCTCATTCCTAAGCTGTGCATCTATATGCATATGAATATTTTATATATATATATATCTTAATTAATCCCAGCAGGAAGCCTAAATGAACCTGAGTGAATAACAGCTTCTCCCACTGCCACCTTTGGCAGTACTACATGGTGCTTGTCAGGCCATTCCTAGACTTGCAATAGGCCACAGCTTAAGACTGAAAAATTTGTGTTCTAACAGACAGACAAAAAGCAGGGGAGGAGCATGAGAAGTCAACATAAATCAAGTTAAGAACCAGCTACATGAAGCAGCAAGACATTTTTTTAAAGTTATGACTACATTCAGAAAGTTGTAGATAGTCGAAAAACAGCATTAATCAGTCATCTGACAGAAAAGGTGGCAAATGGTGATCTAAAAAATGAAGTGTTGGATGAGGTATATACTTACAAGATTATTGTTATTATACTACATTAATTTGAATGTCTCTGGCTTTCACTTCTAGCCACTGGACCCTCTGAATCTTCCTCCCAGCCTGAGTAGCTCATTAATAACAGGTATATTCTCCCATGAAGTCACCTGCTAAGTTAAAAGGTCACTCTCCAAGTAGCAGTAGATACCATTTCCAACCCTTGAGAAATTCCTATATATTTTCATTATGTCTATTTTCCACTGTTTTTCCCGTAAATCCCCAAATTACAAAAAGCTGTTCAGAGCTCATCTTTCCTCCCCTTTCCTACTCATTATTTATTCCTACTTCAAGAAATCAGAGCTAAGAGTGGCCTTTAATACTTCCTCTGAAAATGCTCCAGTTCTTCATACAGAATCTGGAGGGGAAGGCAATGCTGAGGGGTATCCTTCAGGTTTTGCAGAAAAAAATATCTCAAAAAACATCTCTAAATTACATTAACAAAAATATTTTCTTGTCAATACAGCTGAAATTGCTCTAAGATATATGACATGTTAATGACTACTCATTGATATGAAAGATCATCTAGTTAAAGCTACATCCTCTGGAAAAACAGGGGAGGAAAATAATGAAAACACTTTATTATTTTATTGTTAAAATCTTTAGAAATATGACAGAAAAAGTGTGAATTTTTTAACAACAGTCTGTGGCAAGACTTTGGTAGCTGAGGTGGCCTCTCTGAATGGAGGTGAGGGCCACAATCCCTGTGGTGGACACAGCAAGCTCCAGTCAGCTATGACAGACCCACTGGAGAGAGACAGCTGAGCCTGTCACTAAGCTGGTGGCACCTCTGGGAGAGAGACTCCAAAACCTCCCTGGGAAATCTGTGCCAGTGCTTTGTCACTCTCACAATAAAAATATGTTTCCTGATGTTCAGAGGGACACTCACTTGTACCCATTCTTCTATTGCAAATAACGAAGCATGTTAAAAGAGTTAAATTTGAGTGAAGGTCTAAGTTAATTCATAGGTAAGGAAATCATTAACAAAGATAAATGATTTTTCAAGGTTGCACTTCTTAAAATTCTACATGGCTTGATGAAAAAATGGTTATCTATCAAAGCCAGTGTAGAAATGTATCCAAAATCCCAGAACTCCTCCATGCAGTTACAACACATTCGTGGAGGAGCAGCCTCCTATAATCTGCTGTTGCACTTCTAGAAAATTTGAGTTTTGTTTTCAGAAGTCATCCTTCCTATGGTATGAGGAATGACATTTCAGATGATACAGATCTCCTAGTACCCCTCTCAGTATCAAGCCATCACATCATTTATTGAGATCCTTCTCCTGCTAGCCCACTCACATCAAACTTCAAAAACCCCAGAACAAAAAGTGTAATTTTTTCTTACATTATACTCTTCCTCCTTTCTTGAACAGACCCACCAGTCATGCGGACACTGGTGTATGGAAGACACTGAGTTGTGAGGTTAGGACAGGAACTGAAAGACTGTTCTGTGATGACTTCTCCAACATGGCCTAATTACAGGATATCAAGAACTTTTCTTGGTAGCAAAGCCGCTATGTCCTCACCAAAATGTGGTATATTCAGCATCTAATCAAGGCACAGATCGCTGTAATACCTGAACTTGTTTAACTGGAAGAAATACAACTAGATGTCTTAAGGTTCATTCCAGCCCTAAGACATAACTTTTCATGAAACAAGTATCTCTTGTTGTATACCCATCAGGACTGGACATGGAAAAAAAAAAAAAAAAGGTATTTTAAATTCTGGTTCTTGGCAAAAATCATCATATCTAAGACCTTTACAAGTCTGGTAATATAAATGGGATGGTATTAAATAAAGTGCATGATCCTTTCTATTTATATATAAGCTGGAAGCTCACGAACTGGAACAGACATAAAAAGAGCCAGGTTTACTGGTAGAAGGGTGACGATAAACTTGCAGTTATTATTCTGAGATCAAAAAAGCAACAGATACTGCCAAAAGGATGAAATTAGGTCCTTCCAGAAACACAGAGGATCTAGCTATAGAAAATAAAACAAACACACGCATTCACTTTTCAGACCAGGTTTTGTTTTGTTTGAAAGCATTTGTCAGAATGGTTTTCTGATCCTGTTCACACCCCCACACTACATGAATGTAACAGACTAACACATTACAGAAGTGGGACCTGAGCACTCAGATGTTAATTTACCAGAAGTATAGACTGGAAGTTATGGAATGCTTCAAAGTAATTTTCTGCATGCTAAAAGGACCTGAAGGCACTTGGGTTAGAAAGTCCTAACCCATTCTAATACAGAGCAAGTTCCCTCTAGTATTAATATAAAATATATTAACTAGTTATTTACAATGCATGAACTGAAATAGCAAAATGTATTATTATTTTAATATTAAAGTACTAAAGTAAAAAAGTAGTAAAGCATCTGTCTCTAGTAAAACACCTGAAAAAAGCCAGTTCTCCACAATTAATGTTTCCACATTTCAGGTTCTACCAGGCTTTCATTGTAGACTTAGCACAAAGCTTTAACCAAAAGCCCTTAACGTGACCAAATACATGCAGGAGTGTTTCAACAACCTACCAACACTACTATAAAGTAGATAGTTTGCAAAAACATGAAAATAATTCAAATTATGATGTATTATTACGGCTTTTGAAATTCAGTTTTTCTGTCATATTTACACAAAACCCAGCTAATTTTATGTTTTTCTGTTTATCATTACAGCAAAACATAGGGGCAAAGATGTTACTTCTTGCTGCCTTCTCAAAATCAAATCTGATTTTGCATCACGCAAGCTAGAGGAAAAATGTCACAATTAAATGATTCATAAATATAGCACTAAAATTACTGTCAATGTAATTGAACAGAAATTAAAATGTAGTTTTTAATTGTATGTTACAACTTAAATGGTAGCACTTAGCAGAAAGTGTTAACTCATTTATTTTTAATTGTCAGCTGCTTCAAGGCAACTGTTTTATTGCAGGAAAAAGTGAGAAGCTCTTCAGTAAATTTGATTGTAGGGTACTCAAGCACACAGATCAAATAAACTATAGGTTGAACCGGTAATTAGGTTTGGCCTGTGATACATTAATGTGGAGACAAATTCCCAAAGAAAGTGAATAAATGTTCTTAATTTAATTCTCTCTCAGAACACCATTCTATTTGGACTTTTAAATGCAGTTTGAGAAGTACTTCCACTTAATAGAGAATACGAAATGGCAAATCTTCTAGAGCACACAGGTCAATTAATTCTTCAGGAAAAGAATGCTGTAACTTTCATAAACTTCAAGAAATAAGTATAGAATAGTAAGTCCTGAACAGATTGCAGGTGACAACTTTTTTCATAATTACTTAACACATGAAAAATCTTTGGCTATGCTGTTAAATTCACCAGAGAAGATGAGCTCAAAGCCATACAGACACATTACAGCATATGATTAGTCTTTATCAGTAAGGAGTGCTTTTCCTTGCAAGGTTGTCTCACAATATACTACCAGACTAAGCAAATGTCAAATATTTAACAGTATTGGGCTGATATATATGGGCTGTAATCTCTTTAATCCACTTCAGTATAATATAGCATGTTATGTGTATTTTGAAAACATTAACATATGGTATTAATAACATTCAATACACTAAACCATCCTCAAACTTACAAACTGTACCATCATGAACAAGATATTACTACATGACTAATCCTGCTGACTGACTGCTCTGTAGTGCTGTTCTCTTCCACCTCTTCTGTCCTTTGTCCAGTTTTTCTGTTTTGCTTCCTGGCACACTTGATCATAAGATAAAGATCTTATCTCAAAAGCTTTGGGATTCTTTTTTCTACCTTGTCTGTTGCTGGCAACCTGTTTCACCTCCCTTCATGCACCTTAAACAGCTTATTCAAAATCAGGGGTTTTTGGTTGCCCCTTGCCTTCCTTCATAATATAGTTTCAACTGTCTCCATCAGAAGTATTTCAACACCACAGTTAATGTCTACATAACATTCTTCCTTTAACATCAAATGCAATTAAATTCTTTCACTGACAATGCTACATTCTGATCTCTCAATTTTTAACTCAAATGCAGGAGATACTCTGCAACCCACAAATGCACGAACACAGTGCACAATTACAGAGTAATTATATCCACCACTAGTATTCACATACTACTTCTCCACTAAGTATGGCTCATCAAGTTATGTCTATCATTATGTTAAAACTCAAAGAAAAAACCCAGCACTTTTCTCCAAGAGTAAGCTGTCCGAAGAGGATAAAATTCTGCTAAGCAGAGTACCAAAACTAAGATATTTGGTTTCAACATACAAGTTCACTTTGGTAGAGAAGAAAAATAGAGAATAGAATCGAGCCTACAACCTAAGAGATGTTTTGTCATGGGCCTAGCCAGCTACAATTTTTGGCCATGAAAGGGAATAAGGAGAATAAAAACTAAAAAAAAAAATAATTAAAAAAATCAACTGTTCCACCAGAATATGCCTGCAAGAATCAGAAAATATATGTATTTAGGACCCAAAAAAAGGCTACTTGGAAAATGTCATGAACATGGCCCATGCTAAACTAAATTTTCAGTTCTGTTTTCCAACAGTCCAAATTTTCATGTAATAACACCGGGGAGTTGAATCTGAGAAGTTTTCACAAATTCACCGTTTCCATCCCATAATTTGTAGCCATTTGAAAATATATCATCAATGTCTGTCTCATTCTTCCTGCACTCACTTTCACTAAAGTCTTCCAAAAAAGGACAATAAAGAAAAGCCCTGGGCAGCAAAATACTGCTAGATATCCAGTTGAGATGAATATAGTGAAAAAAAAACAACCCAAACACATACTAGCAGTTACTAACTTATTACTTAGATTCTCTATTGAAAATATTTTCTTTATAGAGCTGTTCCAACACCGATTTTTCTAATGTGAATTACAAGTATCACCCAGTAAAAACTGAAGTATTGTTTTCTGTGTTAGTGTGTATGTTGTACCAAAGTAACAAATTCAGGCACACAATTTACCTGGGATTAAAAAGAGAACACTACTAGGAGAACTTTGGATGGTCAGGTTCCCTAAAGAGGTCTATGTAAAAAATCCAATGATGTACAACACATCCAACCTGCTACTTTTTAAGTAAATGCATGTTGTAAATCTCTGCTTATGTTGTAGAAGTCCAAGGGCTGCAGCAAAACACAGATTTTCCATAGTACTTGATTGAAAGCAAGGCGAGAACCTCTTGCACCATTTGCATCTCAAGGATAGTCATCGTACTTAAGAAATTCTGCCTTTTGGAAATTTTGGGAAGCACCATTACTAATATGACAAACAAGCTTCAATTGTAATGAACCATTTCTCATATTGTGCCATCATTATGAGTGCTCACCTCTCTGGCAAGTTTGGGTAAGTAAAATACTGTCCAGTAGCACTTTATAAAGAACGGCTCATGCCAAATGATTGGCATCTCAATTCTAAGTGTACTTAGATTCAAATATGGACCCAACCCCTATTCATTTAAATGAAAGGCAACTGCATGCTCAAGTGTGCTGAAATTGAGGGTTTGAAAACTAAAGGTGATGTTTTCAAGACTTCATCCTGCCTGCCAAAAACTACACAGAAAATGGCTAATAACTAGATTGAGATTGTCTGAAAACTCTTAAGTGGCAAAATTCTTGTATTAGTAGCATGAAATCATTACTTGGCAAGGCAGGATTACTTATTTATCTCTACAGGGAAAACAAAATCTGAATATCTGACATTTTTCAGTTTCTTAGCTGCTGGAATTTACCCTAGATTATAGTTTCTGGGCAATTTTTATACATAAATTTGACCAAATCCCATTGTAATCATGGCTTCAGGAAGAAAAGGAAAGCAGCAACACCGAGCATTGTGGAAGAAGGTAAGATGCTGAATCTAACTAGATTTTAACTGGTTTGTCTGGAAAACATTATATAGAAACAACAGTATTTATTTACATTAATTAAAGCTAGATTTATCTGAAGCTAACTTTATTCTCCACTTTAAAGGTAGCTAGAGTTATACCAAGAAAAGTAATTATTTGCAACAGTCTGCACTTTTCAAATTCACATTAAAAAGCTGAAAAGAGCAGCACAGACTGAATTGCACTACCAAAGATGGTGCAAATTTTGATCCCTAAGTTGGATATCCTGTGAAAATCCTGTTTCAGGGATTTTGCCATCCTTGCCTCTCATTTATTGGCAAAACACTGTGTCAGTGCTCTCCCTCCCTTCTGTTGGATGGGCAGGAGTAAGTGGAGAAATTTCACAGTGGTTAACCAGCTTTCATATCTTTTTCCAGCTTCTACCCCTTATATATGCAACTACAGTCTCTTCCTTCAGCTTCTCTGCTCTTCTCTTCAAAGTTGAGACAGCAGTAACTTTGTTTGGGAGGTGACAGGGAGGAATCACTGCCAAGGAAAATCAGGTTTTTCCACCATCCCTGACTCCAACTGGGCTAAACTGGATCAGTACTGACAGATGTTTTTCTAGATCTCTCCTAGGCTGAGAGGCAGCACAAGACAGACTAATATTTACAAACACACTGCACAGCCTTCTTCGAAATTTATGTAAAATGGGTATCAGCTTCAGGACAGAAGAAACACTCTTAGTGAAGAGTCAAATTTTCGGTGGTTGACTGGGAAAGACTGAGGTCCTGTTTCTCCTCACAGGTAGGAGGTTTCTCTTTATGCCCACAACCATGCTTTTCTATGATAGACAACTATCATGTCAATCTCATGGACATGATAGTTGAGTCCTCAACAGGACTCAAGACCTGAGGTAAATTAAGTCCAATCTGAGTTATAAAAGTTAGTATAACAGAAGCTACATAGCCCTAGTTTAGACCCAGGCAGATGTCTAAACCAAGCTTATAGTGCTGCCCAGTGCAGAAACAAAGCTGCATTAAAAAAACCCGTGTGCTTGTCCATGCAGATTAACAGTTTGCACAATTAACTTTACCACTTGGGTAGTTCTCAACTGACAGAATTGAAAAACTGAGGACAACATATAGAAAACACCCCTGTAAAACCAGTCAGACTGAATTACAGCAGCAAATCACTTCAATCACTTCTTCTGGAATATGGATTCAGCTGAAAAACTACTGAAAGCTAGAATTTGACACCACAGCATCTAAAGCATGGAGCTGAAATCACTGGTTCTTCTTGTCTGTACAAGACAAGAACCTATGGTACTATATTTACTTAGACAGAAGGTGTAAAAATTCAGTCAAGATCAGGATATATCAGGCAAGTGTCAACTGCACTGCCTTAATTCAATACACATACATGGCCATGTTTTATTTTTATTTTTTTTTAACTACTGTATAAGTGTTTACATAACATATTGTTACTATCTTTAGGAAATATCCTTATGGAAATATATTTTGGCTGTTTGTTTCTTTTGCAGTCTAGATTGAATTTTGTCTGTGCTGTGAGACATACTGCTTCCAAAAAACTTTTTCCCTGGCTGTCATATCAAATTATTTCCCTGTATCATTTAGATGCTTTTTAATACTCTCTTTAAAGGTTCATGGCAGTACTTTCCTGTTTGCATAGATTACAACACCTCTCCATCCAAACCAGTTCTAACTAGCCGTGCATGGCACATTTGAGAGCAGAATATTATTGAATTACGTATATAAATTGCATATATATATTCCATATTCTTACTTAGCAGTTGTTCAGTTTGTATTTATTCAACATCTCTATATATTCACAGCCTATTTTAGGAAAAACTGCTTAAGTCTTGGTTCAATGCTCGCTACTTCTGGCATTTGTCCCAGTTGTAACAACTATTTTCTCTGAATCTATCGCTAGGAAAATTTATTTTCTTTACTTTGTATTTACAAAGACAATTTGTTCTCTGATGTACATCTGCCACAACACAGAAAACACCAACTTGAGATGCTAGTTGAAGAATATATCATCACCATCCTGTAATTTTATTCTTCCTTAAGAAAAGCTGAGGATTAAAAGCATCGCATGCTTAAAGCTGCAGATGAAATTAGATTTCTGACCCTAAAGATTTGATATTCACAGCTCAAAAGCAGAGAGGTCTTATTCTAGATCTAAAGATGTGGGCCATTCTCTCCAAGGAAAACCCAATAACTAAAAATAGGTGTTCTTTAAAAAAAAAAAAAAAAATCACATTTATGCTCTCCTTAAAGATATTCAAGTCCAAAATAAAGTCCATAGAGGCTCAAGTATTTAAAACAGAAGCTTGAAATTAAGGTTATTGTCTGCATTTAAGGAAAGTGATTCAAAGAGTACGTAAGTCTATTGTTTCTAAACAAAACAATAAAAAAACAGTTGGCTAGAAATATACTAAATACACTAATTTGCTAGAAATAGAATGCACTGGTTTAGCACTCACATAAAGAAACAAAATTATTAGCCATAAAACCAACAAAAAGATTGGGTGGTAAGTTTGCTCCTTGACATTCTTCCTGTTTTTTTTGTTTGTTACACTGACTGACTTGGTGGTGAGCAAAAAGGAACAGAAAGAGGAATAGAACTGCCAATATGTATGTAGGGACACACAAAAAAAGTATACAGATGTTTCAGAATAACCAAAATACCTGTCTACTCCTTTGGTAAATCAAGTCCTGTTCTCTACTTCAAACACAGTAGATAACAAAAGGGTGCCTTCCACACACTGTCCCAACTGTTAGCATCAATATATTATCAACAGAATTCTGCTGCACAGAAGAGACATACACATTGTACGTTGCTCAAGTATAGTAGTAGGCATACCTGAACATCTATTTTTAAAAGTATGTGTATAGGACAAAAGTAGTTTTTTCATGAACACTAAACTGCAATGTAATGCAGTAACTGTAAGAGTTACCAATAGGACAGAAACTAGAGAGCTATTTAAAAACACAAACCCCAATATTCTTCTCAGGCTGAGTGCTCTATATTTGCAGTGACACGATGCATAATAAACCACAGGAAGGCCTGGAGTCTGACTTAACACTTTCAGTACCACTCTGATGAAGATTTTGGGGTGATTTTTTAATATTTTTTTTTAATTATTTTTTTTTAATGGAGTATTTTTTCAGTGACACTACATTGCTAAAGAGTTTGGTAATAGAATACTGAGATTTTCACCTCAGGGTTACTAAATTCAATATGGCCCAGATCAATAGTGACTCAAAGTCATCACCATTTGATGAGAGTTTGGAGCTCAGATTAAAATGTATTATGAGCTTAGACTAGCTCCTAGTGAATAGCTTCATAACTGACACTAACAGGTATGGTTGCTGGCAGTCTTAATATAGGGCCTTAAATTCAATGGGCACACAGTGTGATTTACTTTCTCAACCTACAGCAATCCCTCTGGGTCAGGGTCAAGGCACAAGCAGGACACCACAAGGAACACTGGACTGCTAGTTGCTTGCTTATACCTGTCTCAGGAATAAAAGAGACTTAGAATATAAACCTGCTTTTCAGATACCGTATTTGTTTCACCACTTAAAAAAAGAAAATTAAATTATTTCAAAACTAGATGACCTCAGGTAGCACACTAAAACAAAATAACCCTTCTCATCAAAGACCAATTTATTAAAACATCTGGTTAACACAGCACCTTAATCCTGATAAGATACAAACTGCTTGCGTAACGAATTAACATTTTTTTAAAGCCTGGAAACTGTATTCAGGTAATCCGACATATGATGTCTGATTAGAACAAGTACCATGTTATTTGCTACTAAAGAAAAGGCATACTCAGATTTCAAAGCAGCACAGATGTGGGAAGATTCAAGGCAGAAGAGAGCAGGTGGCAGGCTAGCTGGCAATTATGAAATGTTCAAGATCATAATATGACTAAAACTTAATTGTCAAAACTATACTTTTTAAACTAACAAAACAATAATTTAGCATTTGTATAGCACGTTGCCTTTTAATTTTGTACATTTAAAGTTATTTTACATCATTGTTTCATAGCCAGCTTTCAAATAAATCTTTCATGACTAAAAAGCTCACTTTGTTATCAATATCCTACCTATGAAACACAGTGCTTTGATGGCCCATGCTGAGAAAAACAAAACCACAAACTGCACTTCAACCAGAAAAGAGTTCAGCACAAGGTGACTACAGCCTGCAGTTCAACTATTGGAAAAAATGCTCACTACGTTTCCAGCATTTATCAATAAATTGTGTATAAACAATGCTGACGTATACTTTTGTTTTGTGTTATTAATAATCCTAATTTGAGGATAAAAGTAAAGAGCAGCAAATACAGGAGATCCACGTAATCTACTCTTCCCGAGCTCTGTGTACAAAAATAGTTTTTACTGCTCCTGCTTTAGTAAAATCAAGCCAGGTGCTCCTGCAATATAAAAAAAAACCCAAATGCCAAGAAGTGCCGCAGCACAACATGAAAAACAAAAATAATGAGAAACATTATTTTCTATCCATACATCTGGTCCAGCTGGAAGGGATCAGGCACTGTCTTTTTCCACCTTTATCTTCCCTTTACAGAGCAATCAAATATCAAAAGGTCAAAAGTATTCACCCCTCATTGAGGCAGAACTTGGAACTCTATCTTCAGAGAGGAATGAATCAAATAATTATATGGAACAAGGAAGAAATTCCAGTGGAACAAGATGAGCAATCTGTAAACCAACAGGAATTATAATCCTGGTCCCACTGAAGATGATAAATCTCCCATTTATTTCTCAAGGGCTAAGATTTCCACGCAACAACAACGTTATTCACATAAACAATGAGCTCTCATGAAAACAACGTGTATTACAAATAGTGTAAAATCCCACTGAGAGAGAAATCACTTGGCACTGATTACAGAAAGGGTAAATACATACACTGTTGCTTGAATATTTGCAGAAAGGACAGAACAAGATCAGATGTAATAAAACATGTCCTGTAATAAGTCGCTCTTTTTACTTCCAGCTTCATGTAATAGGTTGCTCAACAGGAATGTAAAGAGTTAAACAGCTACAAAGAATTAGCAGCCTTCCCTTACCTGAGGGGGGCCTACAGGAAAGCTGGAGAGACGCTTTTTACAAGGGCATGTTGTGATAGGATAAGAAAGAGGGTCGGTTTAGACTGGATATTAAGAAGAAACTTCTTACTGTGAGGGCGGCGAGACAAAGCAAAAATAACTTTATAAATAAACCTTTTCAGTACTTGCTTTGAAGAGCTTTGTTATCAGCATGAAAATGAGCTTTTAGTAATTCCTCTGAGCTTCCTAGTCATGCAGTTTGCATTAATAGTGTAAACAGTGCTATGTGAATATACAATTTAGTGCTAGGCAAGTATATGATTTCCTATATAGAAAAAACTCTCAAGAGTCTCATTACTTCGTTTCCATGCTCTCAAATACAATAGAGTCTGCTCCCCTCTATTTTCAACTGATAGAGTTTAAGAACAGGATAGATGGCCAAAGATGAATAAATCACAGAATCACAGAATGTTAGCGGTTGGAAGGGACCTCAAAAGACCATCCAGTCCAACTCCCCTGCCAGAGCAGGATCCTCTAGAGCAGGTTACACAGGAACGCATCCAGGCAGGTTTTGAATGTCTCCAGAGAAGGAGACTCCAGAATGCCTCTGGGCAGCCTGTTCCAATGCTCTGTCACCCTCACTATGGAAAAGGTTTTCCTCATGTTTACACGGAATCTCCTATGCTCCAGTTAGTACCGGTTGCCCCTTGTCCTGTCATTGAACAGCACTGAGAAGAGCCTGGCTCCATCTGCTGACACCTGCCCTTTACATATTTGTAAACATTAATGAGGTCACCCCTCAGTCTCCTCCAAGCTAAAGACTGTAACATGCGCTGGTTATGTGTCTGCCCCTACATTTGTTCCCAAATCTGAATTGGAATTAAATTAAATATTTCTTTTTCTCTAGATTTATGAAAGGTAGTAAGTAATGATAAATTATTATCATTTTACCTAAAAGAGCCTGGAATAGACTGGAAAAGCTATGCATTCAGTTATTCCCCAATAGCTTCTCTCTTCTGGTCTAAAACTCCATCTATTTAACCTTTTCTCAGAAATACGACTTTCTGATTTTCTTTTTATTGCCAATCTGGTCTTCCTGTTAATTTTTCTTTCTTTCTTTCTGAAAAGTGCCATGTTCTAACTATACAAAAAATCCTAAAGGTGGATGAATCAATGCTGCAGAGAAATGCTGAAAAAATGCCTCTCAGTTCTGTAATACTGAATATTATCTGAGTATCTCCCAATAGCTCACTTTAAATACTCGGTTCAAAGCACAGAGTAACAACATAGTACCAGCAGTACCTTGTGGACCTAAACTTTGTGTGTTCTCAAACTTATACCATCCTATAAACACATTTTCAGCCAGCTATGCAACCTTAGGAAAAAATCAGAACACATTCCTCTTACATCTTCCCTTGGTAGATCATTCTACCTTGCCTAAGAAGGAAGTTGGTTTTTTCTCCTTAGTCTGTTCCTTATCTGCCTCAATACTTAAACCCTATGGAAACAGTAATCAACAGTATATTCCATATCATAGTCAGACACCAAAGAGAAAAGACTCGGATGTTTCTAAGCAACTATCAATAAAAATTAGTAGACCAATCAAAAACCGCACTGATACTCCAAACTGCATTTTATATTATTTTTAATGTTCTTTTATACTGCTGCTATTTCATTTTGAACTGGCACTTAGGTCACTTAATGAGGTGGCAACGGTGTATATTTTTTTTCCTTCTTAAAAAGGACAATGTCTGCTCTTTAGTAGGGTGATATTTTAATGAATTCTGGGGTGAGGACTAACCTACCAGTGAGGACTAACCTACCAGGTGTTCTGAATTTGAAATTAAAACTTTACCTCTCCATCAGAGAGGGCAATTCTCACATTTCCAAGCAGTTTTCATTAGCCTTTACTTTCAAGAACATCTTCAATAAACACTGAAGCAAATAGTTTTATTCCAAACCTATGATCATAATCAATCTTAATTCCAGCCTTTCTGTCCAATTCCTCTTGACCTATTTCTTTATGTCACCATTTATCTTTCTATTCTATTCATTTACAATATCCAAGAGCTCAGCTTTTGTCAAGTTGCATTTTATTTCTTTACCTTCTGACTTCTCAGATATACTGGAAAGATCAGCAAAAAGTAACACCTTTCAAGGTTATCAAATGTATTTTTATTTATTTGTTTGGTTCTGTTTTTTCGGAAGACCCAGGCACTGGCCTCTGAAGTCACCACTTTTAAATCCAAAAAAACATTTGACAGGAAACTCCCTTTTTTCTTTAGATATACAGAATTCCAGTTATCATCAATTTTATTAAATTGGGCACTCTGCATGGGACAGCACTTAAAAAACACTAGTCCACAGATTACAGGCACCTCCTGAAGCACAAATGTCAACAGTGCAAAGCAGCCCACAAACAGTATGAAATGAATCGTAATAATCTACATTCAGGATAGCAACATCAGGGACAGCCACCTCCTTATTTCTAGATGGATGACATAGACTATTTTATTGAGCTACTTTGATCACACCAGTAACTGTTCTCATGCCTGGTTGACTGTACGTAGTCCACACCCCTGAGCTATCAGGAAAGGAAAAAAACCCACTAACAAGCTTTCTCATGAGCTAAGCATGACAATCCCAAGAAAAAGTCTGATGGCAAAATTATTTATGAACAAGTAACTTTTTCCTACGACAAGCAGAACTGAGAGGTGAATGTTCACACATCACTTTATTGCTTGTCCATGCAAGAAGCAGAAGTGGGAGGTAGAAGAGGGATATACTGTCCCAATTCACATCTATGATGTGTAGTGTGGGAATACATCCTTTTACAATGGAAAATGTGTCAAATGACAGGAAACTGCCCTTGTGGTACAACCATTTTCCCAATGAGCTCTTACAAATCATATGATTCTCATATTGACATAAAACTGGCTCTTAAAAGCTACTAGAGTCAGTAACATATATTCTCTGTTTCTTTGTACCGTTTATGAATCTTTTCTCTCCCCTATTGTACTACATGTATATTGTGGTAACACAGTAGCAGTCAAGGAAAGGAAGCACAACCTCATAACAGTTTGCTCAGGCCAAGCACTTTACCCAGACAGTGTACCTTCAAATTGCCGGATTATCCCTAAAATGTCACCCTATTTGTAACAAAATTTAAAAAATCAACTCATGAATCCAAGTGACGAAATGCAATACTGAACCTCTAGGTGTAAGCATAGAAAAACAAGTTGCTCATCTTCTAATAGCAGTTCTTTGATGTTTTAATTTCTGTGACTCCCGTTTCTGAAAGGATGCTCTCTTAATAGTGTCTCTGAAGACATAACTTTTATATACTCTGGGTAGGTGGTATATAGTTGGTATACAGATGGAATAAGCCCAGTCTTACTCAGTTTCTTAATTTTCATGGAAATCTAAAGAAAGACTCAATTTCCATCTGAGGGGAAGATGAATTTGGGGATCCTGGTAGTCAAGTATGCAACCAACCCAAACTATTGTAAACAAACATACATCTTTTCTCCTTTAATCACTCGCCTACATGGCTTCGTAAGTAAAGCTGGTTCACAGAGATGCAACTAACAGGACTCCAGTCCACGGGTGCTTCTTCAGTTAAGGTAAACAAAAGCAATGACTGTACATATGCTCTTAAATCTCAGGCAACTCATCTGTAGAATTAAGGACCTGAATTAAGGACCCATGTGTGAAAATATGCTCTAGTGTTTAAAGGATTCAGAGTGCCAAACCCTTACACAGAAGTCACAAGCTAAGCATATTTGCAGAACAGATTTCTCAAAGAAATATAGAAGTAAACATAATGCAGATGTGCTGAAAGAATACAGAGAGATAAAAGTAACAGCAAGAGAAAACTGGCAACTGGGAAGTCATGAAGCTTAGGAATCCAATAGTGGTAGATGTAGATGATTAAAGAGGTTACATTAAACTGTCCTTATTTCAGTAAAAAACTTAGGTCTGTACCTAAAAAAGGAGAGTATTTTTCACAGGCTTCAAAACAACTAAGGAGCAGGCATATCTGCAGCACAGAGGAATCAAACAAATTACAGCAGGAACTTTTTTCAGTATTTTGCAGCTGAAGTCAATGTGTTGCCCTAACTTCACTCCAAACACATAATTCTTCTCTTCTCAGTCTCTCATGCGAGGCAGATTTTAAAGTTGGGAGACCAATTTATAACATTTCTTCTGTCACCTATGCATCTCAGTTCTAAGATTAAAACTATGAATTTTCAAGCCAGTATGTTTTAATAAAATTTACCAGAAGATAACTGCCACTAAGAACCCTTACCTGTAAGTAGCAAGAAACTTCACAATAGGCCTAAGTTGAATTATTAGGACTTTTGTGTAAAGTCACGGGAAATGCACAAAATACATAAGCAGTTCCATAATCAAAAAATTCTACATCTGGATAGTAAGAAGCTAAGATTTCTTATTTCTTCTTTATTTGCTTTTCTATTTTTTTTAAATAGAGAAGAATCTATTCTTACAAGCAAAATGTTAACTGCAACAAAAAGAATCAAGCCTCATGTAACTTGACAGCACTAATTTCTAGTGAACAAGAACAATATTTGCATGAGAAACTACAGAAATTTTTCATATATTCTAATCAACAATATCCTATTATAACAACATTGCCAGTATCATTACACAAGTTACATTGAGCATTGATATAATATTTTCCATTATGTCTCTGCCAGACAATATTTTTCTACAATTCAATGGTATATTAATACTGTGGTGGTATACGTACATTATTCAAGTTTCTTAAGAGGCAAGCAAATGAATCAATACTTAAAATACATAAGAAGATGAAAGATTTTGAACTTACCTTCTTTTTTTGTGTTCTGTTCCTGCCTCCCAACCAATCATCCATCTGTTCCTCAATCTCTTCAATTGAAGTTCCATGATCATATGATGGTATATATGCACTTGACTCCAAAACGGTGTATACAGGGAATTCTGATTTTGGTTTCTTGACTTTAGGTTTCTTCTCCTCTATGTGAAAGTAAAAAAGAATAAAAAGTAATGCTACAATACTGCAGAAAAGTATAACTCAGAATCAGGCTTAGCTCCTCAACTCCTAATGCTTGTAAAAATTTCCACTGAGGAAGTGGCTTCAATTTCTTTGTTAATAAGAGAATTACAGTTTTGCATAATAATTTACTTTTTATGAAAAGTAAATAGCAATGTACTCAGCTCCTCTTCTATCTGAACTATGCCTTAAAGGGCCAAATGAGGAGCCCCTCAAAAACACAGCTCTTGTTACAGCTACACCACTTGGCAATTAAGATTAGTACAGGCGAAAGCACAGGGAGCTGTTAAAAGATTTCAAAAGCCCAGCTGGCTTCAAAGAAACTGGCAAAGATAGAAAGGTGAGTTTTAAACAATTTTGTATTACTTCCTGGTCAGCTGCGCTAAGTAAAAGCTTCTCTGTTCTCAGATTTCCATAAGTACAAACAGCTCTGTTCTAGCTCTTAGACATTTAGGAAGATTTAAATGTTGGATCCCATTTCTAAACTGATCACTGTGTTCCAGTCTCTCTCCTTCAAATGGTATTAATTAGGAGCAGCAAACTTAGGGGACAGGAAGAAGGAGCAAGAACCTAAACCCCAGCAACTGAAAATATAAATTATATAAAATTATCTAAAAAAAATTAAATATTCTAAGATTGATTGAAAATTGCCAGAACTTCAGGAAAGACAAGAGTTAAGACAAGAGTTAAGAATCATAAACACAACCTTGAACACTCAGAAAACATCCAGACACCTCAAGTATGCCAAGTGAGGCAACAAAAGTCTTGTTTTTTTCCTCATTGTTTTAAAAATGTGCTGTATTCACAATAACTGGATGGTCCAAAGGATGCTACACCACCAAAAGAGCTGTTCTAACGGCCGGCTACAGCCAAAAGAGGACAGTTCTACTTTGCCTTTATCTTTCCACTCTCCACTGTGTGCTTAGGTGTTCTTCTCTCATCTATTTGTGCTTCAACAGTCATCCAAACACTTAGCAAATTAACTCAATTAATTAATCTAGTAGAAAATTACTCCTTTACAGTCAAGTGAAAAAAAAAACCAAGTAATTTAAGGGTGATGGAAAAGAAAAAGAAGAGACACTTCTCAGCAGCAGTGGAACATTGTCCAATTTGGTGACAAATTTTTTAGTAGGACCTGTTGTGATAGGATGAGGAGTAATGGTTTTAAATTGAAAGAGGGTAGATTTACACTACATACAAGGAAGAAATTTTTACAATGAGGGTGGTAAAACACTGGAACAAGCAGTGGTAAACGCTCCATCCCTGGAAACATTCAAGGTCAGGTTGGATGGGCTCTGAGCAGCCTGATCTAGTTGAAGATCTGCCTGCTTACTGCAGAGGGATTGAACTAGATGACCTTTAATGTTCTCTCTCAACCCAAACTATTCTATGATTCTGTGACTAGATCAGCTTATCTGCTTTTGCAATCATGCCCTAATACTCTTCTGAGCATCAGAAGATAAATGTCTGTTTTAGATGAAAACGACCTTAAAAAAATTCCTGAAGAGGACAGGACTGTTCCCTACAGACTTTGATGCAGAATTCATTTGCCTAACAGTACAAGTGCAGGAACAGCACACTGAAAAGACTCCACAGACCTGACAAACTCCTAGGAACTGACTAGTTAAGTAAACAATAGAGAGAGAACTGTTTCTTGGCACCTTTCAGAAGTCCAAAAAAACCAGGAAATTCATACAGATGTTGAAAGTTATCAGAATAACTAATGTTCTTTTAAACTTTAAAATATATATTGTTCAGAGAACTGTTTCTGTGAAAAATCTCCAACTTTGTTTGTAATTGTCAAAATACTCTCAATAAATGAAAGATTAGGTTAAAAAAAACTGTATTTTGATTTTTTTTTAGCATCCTTCTATAGGTATGCATAGTAAATGTCAGGAGATGACATATACTCCCCCCAAAGAAACAAAACTAAAAGAAGACCTAAAAGTGTTCAACAGCATTTCTCTCATTGTTCAGATGTAATTAAAGACAATGCTGGTGCTAAATTCTTTTTGTCTAATTCAAATGGTAATTTTAACAAGCAAATCACACATAGTAGCACATCTCATTTTTCTTTGAAGCTGCCTCATGTAACAGTTTCTGGAGTCAGACTTAAGTTTTGCAAGGATAAGCCACAGTAGCTTCACCAGCTATTTACTGCAAACATATATGGGCAAAAATATTTTAGGTAGATACCTTAAATGACAATTTTTACTACTTTATTTCAATCCTGCAAAATAATCAAGCACCCTGCATGTGTCCACATGGAATTACTTAACAGAGAAGACACATTGAGACAGTCAGATTTTCCTGTATCTTGCATCCCATCAGCTACTGTTGGCTGATTTTCCCTCTCAAAATACGCAAGTAGTTAAAGCCTGAATGCATCTAAAATTTAAAAACTAAGAGTCTAGGCTGCAAACAAGTCAACTAGGCTCTTTCTGTAGTTTTAGAAGTAATTCTGTACAATATTTTCAGAAGGCACTACACCCCACTTTAAAATGAGGTATCAAAGATGGTATTTAGGCTTTCTTCAGGCAGTTAAATGAGAAAGGAAGGCCTAAAATAGGTGAGATACATTGCTGTTTGCTCACGACAAAGGAATGAGAAATCCCACCAAGAGAAGATGGCTGTACAACCTCAAACAAGGACTCAACGAGAATTAAAAAACCTGTCTCTACTGTGTCCTGTGCAGAGAAAAAGATGAAGGAGTTCTCCATATCCTTTGCATACCACAATTGCTGTCATACTGAATTACAAAAAAAAAAACCAAAACACAACAGAATTGAAGTAATAGCACCTCTTGAGCATCCCATTGAGGACAGTTTCACCTCAGAATTTTTCAAAAGGCACTTTTTAGAATAGGAAAGCAAATAATAGTGGTTTAATGGTAACACCATAAAAGCATTTTAGATAGAGGAAGTTGAGAAGTTACCTTCAAAAGTAATGACATACACTAAGAAGCCTCAGCTTAAGGCAGCCAAGCACTGTTGTTCTTCAGGTGAAAAGGAAGAAAGCAAAACACACCATTGAAACTACTTCACCTAAACAATAGAAGTCCACAGAAGATACCTAGGAAGAAAATGTCTCTCTCCATGTTATCTTTTCATTACCTGCAATAAAAGTCACTTCCAACCTGATCTGGTGTTTTCCGTTGAAGAGAATAAGGATCAGGTTTTTCCAAACAGTAGATGATGCTTAAATAGCTGAACCCTACCCCTGCTGAGCTTTGCTGACCAGCCAGCTGCTGCCACCATCCCAGCCTGAAGCAAGGATGCGTTTGATGGTGCTGACAGTAGCAACAACTGCAGCAGTAATTCAGAGCTTTGAAACACAAGTGGTCCCTTAATACTTGGTCTCATCTTCTAGTGGTGCTGGGCTTAGACTACAAGGCCACCCACTATAACAGAACAGGCTTTTAAAATGCATTTTCCTCCTCCAGTATGAAATATTGTTCAAACATTGTAGTGCATAAACCTAACCAAAACCCAGGAAAAAAATAAAGAAAAATATTTTGGAGGTTCCTCCCAGTTTTGTAACAGCCTACTCACTGTTCACTGGAGACCAAATCAGACCCATTATGCCCTGTGCAGACACCAATATCCAGCTGATCTTAACTGTGACCAGGGTTACGGGTGCTCATACATCTAAACACAGTGGAGGGAAACAGTCTTGGTGAAACCAGAAGCCTCCTTCAAGGTCAACAGGGTAAAAAAATAGCTTACTCTCACTGCTATTTTCTGGGAACATTATATATTTTAATTGCAAAACTACAGTAGAACTTTTCCAGTTTATTAAATAGAATTTTAAAAAACAGCAACATCAGAAAGTAAATGGATAATCCAACATCATAACCACAGTGGAAATTGTTTGATATCTACTACTCCAATGTAAAATTAACAGCATTTTACACAAGTTATGACTTTTATAGAGTTCTAGTAGCAGGAGAAATTGTTTCATCATTTGCTGAATTAATACTGCAAGGATACTAATCTTCTATGAGTATTTTCCACCTTTAGAACTACCAACTAGAAGACTTGATTTGACTGTGTATTCAACAACTTAGAGTTAAAAAAATATGTAATTTTTCCCTTATGTTGGAACAGCACACAAACACACCCATCACTGGAATCCCTAGACTTTAACAGATAACAATTAGCTAACTCTCTTAAAGCACAATATTTTAAGTTTCTAAAGGCCTCTAAAACCATTGCAGTACTAGCTATACATTTTACTAGTTTCTGGTGCCATGATCCAGGTTTTAAAGTTTGATGAATCACCTGTACATAATCAGGTACTTAGACCTTCCTCTTTACTCCTTCCACCTTGTTACTATATTAATTTTATCAGTGGCAGAATGGCTAATGGCTATTTGCTTTAAGATACATCAGGTGTCATCTTGAGATGGTATTTCGGATCAAGTGCCATGTCATAAAACAGTGGTGCTTTTACCATAATAAATATCAGAGGTCCATACTTTAAAGTTTTCAGAAAAGTATACACTGATTTTACCTGACAGTTGATGTAAATTTAAATAATTCTGAGAATTTTTCACAGTAAAAATGACCATTTCACATAGAAAAAAACCCCAACAAAATAAATCAAAGCTAAGTCCTGAACTTCAGCAAAGTGTGACACATTCAAGCTGGTTTCCATTTCTCTGCAAGGCTTCTAAGCTTTAAGCATGAACAAGAACTCTCAGAATTCAGAAAATATGGCCAAAAAGACAGTGATGACTTGAAAATCACAGAAAGAAAAGGGACAGACTGATTTGTATCTCATGCATTCATAAGCAAGAAATATGACCACACATAGGGGCAGAGAGAAAACATATTTTTGGCAACTCAGAAAGATCCTGCATTAAGAACTCCTTTTCTTTCAATACTGTTTAGCTACCTACAAAACTATGACAGACAACCAAAGCATTACAGCATTAAAATATGTTTAAAACATGAGAGAAAAATTCCCTTGCATGTACAGCAAAACAGATGGAATACAACAGACCTCAAAGTCTGGAAAAATATTGTACCGAGTGGAGCAAAAAAAGGAACAAACTATATTTTATATCAATGCAAAAATGGGGCAAACATTTATATGTTTTAAAACCACACGTTTCTGTACTTTTAATAAAGTCAATGGGTTTGTGTAATTGCACCACAAGCTAGAGACAATGATATAGATCTGCTGTATTGAGACCTAGTAGCTGGCTTATTTTTGAGTAGACTGACTAAAAATATGCTCAGTGATGTATACAACCTTCAACTACAAAAAGCTTCTCACAAGTTGTAGAGCTTGATGTCTTTAATCTTTTTCTTTGAGTATCTACCCCTCCTAACACTTCCTATTCTCCCAAAATACCTCATCCCCATAAAACAGAGATAAACCTCCAAAATTTGGGAGCTAATCTGCCTTCCAACAAATATATAATGAAACACACACCTCCTTCACATGAGTCTTATGACACTGTCTTGGTGAAAGATCTCTATAAAATCTGAAGCAAGTTCTGTAGGGTAAGGCATCATCTAGCCTAACTGAAACAAGCTGAAAAAGGACGTGAGCTTGCAAGTTCAAAACCTTTTCAGCAAGCCTGCCAAAACAATCAGTGAAATGGATGATATGCAGTTTGCCATAATAATAGAAAAAGTGTGTAATTGGTACAAGTCAAACAAGTCAACTCATGAGAACCATTATTTTTCACTGATTTTTGCCTACACGAGTCTCAAATAAACACATTATACTGAATAATCTAGTAATGCCTTCTATCCCTAATTTTCATGGAACAATAGAAAAAGCTACTCACGCAATGTGCAACATCCCTAACTGTTTGGAAAGGGAGAACCACCAAGCCTAGCCAAACTTAATGAAATGTGTGAAAGGTTTCACTAAAGCTCTGGATGTTTATGGCAGACACTCAAGGAAGACATGTCTCACTATAAAGCCCCATACAGAGATACAAATACCACTATAGGTACCAACATAAAGTCCCAACACAGAAAGGCTAGTCATGCAGCCATAAGGATAGTAACTTTGTATTTGAATGATGAGGGTGAGGGAAAAAATCCAATAAATTAGGTACTATTCAGCACAGTTTATAACTAGAAACAAAGCAACTTCTTACCATGGATTGTTTCAGATGCTTTGTACCTCACGGCAAGAATTCTGGATTTACAATGAAAATACTTTTGTTAACTGGCATGTCAGTGAGGAGTTTACTTGCAATATCTAGTGGGTGCTATTTCTTTAAAAAGGCATATTTTAAAAATAAACTTAAGTAAGGGAAAATAAACATAAGAAGAACGGAAAGTAACAGAATTTCCAAGGCTAAGTACAAAGAAAGAAAAATGGATGCATGTTCCACTAAAATGGATATGATTCAAAGAAGTACTTCATGCAAGAAGAAGACCAGAAGAGCAGTTAGAATTTGTTTTGGTAACTACTCAAACCTTGCAATTTAAGTTTAAATGGAATTCAGTCATCTGTCCTGACAACGTATGCCCAGGTCTTCTCAGTTTAATGACTGCTTGGTTCAGTTAATACATACTTTATTTTCCTTGACTATGAAGAACAGAGTTAACTGTTGTCACAGAATCATTCCCTGATGCTGGAATTATACACGTGACTGTACAGGAGAGGAAGAAGTTAAAACAAAGTTTATTAATTAAAGCACTTTCATTTTCAAATAAATTTTGTGTTCTGGTATCTAAAAGTGAAAAGGGAATCAGAAAACATAAGGCAAACCATTTCTATTTTTGTACATGAAACATCTGTAATTCCATACAAAACCTCATTTCCTAGAAACATGAGGTCTTTATTTTAAGTTCCTATATTTTTGTATGGTAAAGTTGCTCTGTTTTACTATGATAGTAATGAGAGTTTTGAATGGATTAAGAAACACTGCAAAAGTGCCAGAGAAATAAATAAAAAACTGTGCATAATATCAACTTTCTAAGAAACTACTTTTTCACATACCTTACCAAATATAGCACTTTAATGACATCTCAATTCTGTCCTCTCTTTCTCACCTTACAGGTTATGTTTTCCTAGTTCAGTACCCTTCTCTGGTTTTAGTTCAAGCCACCTACAGAATACTGCACAATTTCAGTAGGAAAGCAGATAGACATAGGGGTAAACTAGCAATTAAGTAATGAAAAAACAAGCTATTGCTAATCTGCATGAGATACATGTACTCAATTAGATAGATGGAGCTGTTGTTATGAACTCACATTTCACGCATGGTCTCTTAAAATGAAGAATGGGGGCAAACAAAATGCACCTTGGTGATTTCAAACCTTTGTATATTAATTATGAAGTGAAAATACAGAATATAATGGAATAAGCAAATTTACCAGATGCTTTTTAAGCAAGCATCAGGAAAATTTTACCTTCCCCCCCCCTACAGTAATGTAGATTTATCTCTAGTTCTTCTCTTGAGATTTTTAATTCATTTTAAAAAAGGTACCTGACAGCTCATTCTGCTGTCCAGGGACAGCACTGCTATGGCTACTAACTGAATTCCATGCCAAAATTCCAACTCTGTGAATTACAGGTGGTGACTCTCAATCTTTGCTCTTGCTCCCTGCCAGCAAGCCTGCCAAGGGAGGGCAGGCTGCCAACCAGTAAGACTGGTGAGGTCTGGCTCCTGCTCACAGAAGTGATACTAGGTCACCTGACAGACACGGGGGTCCACATGCCATGTCGCACCCAGCAGCATGACAGGGGGCAGGATGGTTCTTCTGTGAGACGCCAGGGGCATCTGGAGGGGGAAGAGTGCCAAACTCATACCTCTCACATGCAGGCACTGCAACTGGAGGTAGCAAAACCAACTGACTCTTGTGTGACACCTGGCAGCGGAGAAATACTGAAGAGTTCACGTGTGGCCTTTCAGTGAAACACAGAAACACACACACTACAATTCTAATGACTTCATCCTTTCATTTGCACTTCTGTTTTCCAAAGCTACACAGTAGTTCCCAGATTTCAATAAAGAATGTATGCCAGCTATTTTGAACAATAGCAACACGTTACTATCTGACAATTTAACAAGTTTTTAATAACCTGAGTCAAGAGCCTTTTTAAGGGCCCATTTTGTGGTAGGTATCTCAAACCTAATGGTAGGTCTCCCTAACAAGCATTAAATGTACTATTGTGCAAGATTTGGCCTCAGTCCACAATGTTCACTGAGCTGCTGAATGTTATCAATTTTCTTAAAAAAGGATTCAGCTACAGATAAATTAGGAATTATTGCAAAACTGGATCTCTTTACTGATGTTGCAAAATTAAGCTTTTTTTGTAAATATAATGTTGCTGCATTTTAAGTGCCTAAAGGCTTATGCATACTCAAAGCTAGTAAATTATTGTAAGACACTCAATGCACTTGTCAGAATAAAGGAACTTAAAAGCATGCACTTAAGTACAGTAAATAAAGCAAGCACCCACATACAAACACAGACAAAATCTTTTAAAATTGTCTTCAGTAGAGGGTAGGTTTAATTGTTGTCAAAAGCAAATAATGGGAAGAAGAAAAGAAAAAGTCACCTATAATTATTCTGAATACTTTATTAAGGGAAATGCTAATTGCTTTTTCTGGTCTTTTATAAGACTGTAAAGACTTTAAGGCATTTAGTTCAACAATAGCCCGATTCCATCTCCAAAGTCTGAATCGATGCTTTTGGAAATTCAAATTATGTTGAATTTCTAAACACAAAAATCAACTCCATATGCACAAAAGAAGTATTCAAATTATTATTTAAAAAATATATTTATAGATAAAGAAATTTCAAAAACACTCAAAATGCAAGAGGAGACTTCTGAAAACATGTGCTTCTAGACCTATGCATTTGAAATTTCCCTCTCCTGTAAAGCAACATTTCTAGTAAAACGTGCTTTTGTTACTCTTATACAACTATCACCTGAGTTTCATGCTTCTATAAGAACAACCAGCAGCCTACTGGAAAATTAGTCATAAAATTAGGTGCTTATATACATTTAACAGTAGTATAGAAAAATATAAAGGATATATTTCAGAAGATCATTAAAATGTTTGTTCACATACATCCCACGTAGTAGATATATCATATTACATCTTTGGTTATTAAGACAGTGGTAAAAACTCACTCTGAAGTGTTTCAAGTTCAGCTTTAGCCAGGGCATCTTCTTTCTCCTTCATTTTTGTTTCTTTATATTCTACATATAATTGTCTGGCATCCTTTAAGAAAATGTTGCAATGGAATTAGCATCCTTATACAAACAAGTTATTGCAATGGCTCTGCTTTAAGTTCTCAATTAACCTTGCAAAAAATGTAAGATACATTTGTTTCCTTGAGTTACAGCAATTTTCAGCATAAGTAGTATTTGTTTAGAATGTAGAATATTTGTGTAACACATGTTCAACAGTAACAGCATTGATATTATGGACTATGATGCTCACTAACAACTTGAAAAGCAAAACTGTTAGAAAAACATTTCTGACCATTACCTACAGCTTTTTAAGAGGCCATTTACCCACTTTGCTCACACCAGCAATCTGGGAGTTCAAGAAAGAAAGAAAAGTTTTCAATTAGAGTAGTGTGTGCAGGGACAAACAAAGGCAATTGCTAGGCAGCAGTCTTAGTGTGAACTCATTATAGTAACACTAACTGCATTTTCCTAAACCAAACTTGTCCCCTTCTCCTTTTTATGTATTTATTTTTAAACCAAATTCTACATTTTTATTAAAGTGTTGAAAATATATATTAATTTTTTTTCCCCAAGGATTAGATTCTAATCTGAAACTTATTTGGCAAATTACGCATTAAACTAGAAGTCTTGTCACAAGTCTTACAACTAGTTACACGTTTCCAAAATCTTATTAATTAGTAGTTATTGATACGCTTTGAAAGCTTTCCAATATGAACAACCAGATTGCTGAAGATGTATGAAAAGCTTCTTTACTCCCACCAATTTAAGAGATTTCTATATTCATTCAAAAACAATGAATCTATAGTAGAAACGGTGAAATAGACAAATTATTATTTCTAATTTCCAAGCATGCAGAACACCTATTATGTTAATAAAAATTAATTATAGTATTAGATAAACCTCATTTTAGTTCTTTATAGCCCAAAATAATTTTATTGTTATTACATCAACAGTCCCACTTTTTATAAATATAGGGTAATTCAAATCTTAATGCAGAATATATTGTAAAATGTTTACAAATATATTGTAAAATGTCAGTAAATATTCTTATTTCAACTATAACCCCCTACATTTGAAAAAAAAACATTTTTAAAAACCTTCATGAAAAATAAGACACCTTAATAAATTTTGAAAATAAAACCTGAGTATTTTTAAAGTCATAATTGCTACCTCTAATGGTAGAAGTTATCAACAAAATACTGCTGCCTGCAAGGATACTACAACACAACAGTTCTTTGTGTTATACTGGCATCTAACCCTTCAAATCTACTTGGTGGAGGTGGGACACCACAGGTCAAAATCATGGTCCGCCTCTGAGCGGAACTTCGTCACGTTTGGGAGACACCTTATTGATACATGTCAGCACCCCTGAAGAACAACTCTGACAAATTTCCACAGAAGATCAGTAAGATTTCATCTCTTTCCCGAATACCTCTTCTTATACCCCACTTGTCTTTACATTTGCATACAGGAAATGGGAAGTGACATTTCTCTGCCAGGTTTATGTAGGAGATGACGGCACACAGAAGAATTTAAGACTACAAAAAGTTATGTGAGCAACACAGCAGATGAGACCATCCCACATCCTTACAGTTTTGGTTTTGGGTACAGGGAAGAGGGGGAGTTTAGTGGCTTTAGTAGAATTGTGGCTAAAAAAATGTGTATAGATACAGGAGAACTACTGTTAACAGCAGATACGAAGGTTTAGAGGAAACATACTCAGTTTCTAGGTTGTAACACTGAACGGTAAAATTAGGATCAGCAATGGTTCTCTTTTTGGCTTATCTGAAATATTAATTCCCTACCACATATTAAAACTTTCCTTGTATTCTCCAGATTAAGAGTATTTGCATCCTTAAGAAACAGAAACAGCCATAAATGTAACAGTTAACTTCTGCTGTAAGTTTGAGACATCTGGGTTCTGGGGCATAAACAGGACTCAGACGGACTGATATCCAAAAACTGCTTTTGTTTAAAGCCATGATTCCAAAATAGCTACAATTAACCAGCATTTAAATTTAACCCATTTGACACTGAAAGCCAATATTTGATGCTAAATTCTGGTGTAAAATCCATTATTGCTTGCGGGATCTCCAGACAGCAGGCACTAGGGGGTAACTGTCAATCTCTCCAGCATGTCAATCACAGAACAATTGGAAATGTGGCTCAGATGAAAATGAGACACAATAGCTGAACAACAAAGAAAACTAGTCAGAAGCACACAAATGTAATTGAGTAGTATTGTTGCTTTATAGATATAAAATGGATTATCATTGCAAACGGAGTAATATATGTCCTTTATAATATAAATCCTTTACCTTATTAATCACAGTTTATTATGGCTGATACCATAATCACAAAAAAAGGGGACTGAACATTTTGAAGCACACAAAAACGTACACATCAAAAGAGAAAAAAAAAACAACAAAAAAATTTAATCAAAATGGACTTTGAAGATTGGAAAATCAAATCCTTCTCACAAAAGCACAAGAAATTACTCTACAGGTTGTAACGAGAAATTAATACCCGAGTAAAGATTTTAGCCACAGACACAAACTATATGGGTCAAAATGAAAGAAACACTAGAAAGCAGTTTATTTCTTTAAAGAAAACTTCTGCCTTAACATAAATAAGCATATTTCAATTTACTCCTCATTACTTTTCAATTGTATCATCTAAACAGGAATATTTGTTTTCAAGCATATTCAGTTTTGGTAGTAAGAGTATTTAAAAATGGATTTAAGTTCCAGTTTTTTACTTTTCCAAAATGATAAAACTAGGGAGACATTTTGCCTCAATACATTTTAGGGCCCTAAAAACACTGGCAAAACAGACACAGCCTCTTCCGAGACATCACTTAATGAATGGCTGGCTGACAGTTGCCAAAAAATCAAACTCAAACCCAAGAAATTCTGCAGCTTTTTTTCTTAATGTCATCCATATTGGGCAAACACAAGATAACAGATATTCCAAACAATGAACATCATTAATAAGATGGAGATGTCCCAGTTCAAAGTCAGCCCCAGGTGAGCTGTAACAAAGACACTCTGAAGGCTGATAAATAACTTAGGGACTACACAGCTTTCTTTACTTAAAATGTCTTCAGTTGTCAAGCCCAGGTGACACTCCTGAAGCAAGCTAGGAAGCACCCTTCCGATCTAATGCTTCTTTCACAAGACTCAATAACAATTTTCCTTTTAGAGGATTTTTTCCCAAACAGCTCAAAACATAAGCAATGTCAAAATTTTATACCTGATGTATACTTCACCTTCAATAGTTCATAAACATAAGAAAAGCAACTTTTTTGTATTTCTTGGGGTGGAAAGGAATAGAGGAAAGAGACACACAAATGCAAAGCTTGGATATGTTCTAACTAAAAGCTCCAGCTTAGCAAATCAGAAATGTTTTGTTCCCATTTGCAGGAGTTTGAGAAGCTTTCAAAAAAGACCATCAATACAAATACATTACTTTTCTTCACCAATAAAGAAGTAATATGCACGTTGTTAAGCAAAAAGAATAATCAATAGGCCTAATGTATGGTGGTTTATTTTACTATCATTTCAAAAAAATACTTTCCCAAAAGGTACAGAATGAAAAAAGAATGTATTAGAAATAAAAAATTCTCTATTAGTGTATCTAAATTATATTTCAACTGCAATATATAGGAAGTTCCTCTGATTGCCATAATTTTTACCAAAAAATTTCAAAAAGTGTTGTGGAAAAATTAAAATTGACAAAAACTTCATTAGCATATTCTCAATATTTAACCACAATTAAGACCCAAGAATATGGAAAAAATCAGTTCTTAACATCAGTAAATATCATCTCATGTCAATAAATTTGAGAATGCCCGACAAAGCTGCATTTGAGTTACACAGAAACACAAATTCTTGGTACTGGACTTTTAAGGAATTTCTTCTTTGATTTATTGGGGGTTTTGGGTTAGGAGTTTTGGTTGGGGGTTTTTTATGGGGTTTTTAGTTTTGGGGCTTTTATATATTATTATTTTTTGTTTAGTTAGTTTGCCTTCCATTTTAAAATCAACAGATACATTTACTCAAACTGTACTAACTCTGGAACAAAAAGCTTCAGTTGTGAGCAAGACAGCCACTCCGGCTTCTCCTTGACTTTTGGGAAGGATGATGAGGTTTTGTTGGTTTGTTTGCTTTGTGGCTTTTTATTTTCCCTCCAGTTAATCTTCTTGGCTTTTTGGTCTACCTCAGAAAGACTAGAGATTAGAAGAAATAAGGCAAACATTGGAAACAACTTGCTATATTGATTATATGTGCATCTTCATTGCAGATTTTGCGATAGAATCAGCTTCACATCTTATTTCTCTGGGTGAGTGGGCGAACAAAAGGCATCCACTCAGAATTTCCAGGTAAACTTTCCCACAAGCCTTTTTAAAATGAGAAAATTTAAATAAGAATTAATGCAAAGACAATTATTAATTCAACCTACAATCTGAAAGAGAATATTTGTATGAAGTTCTTGGTTTTTTCTCTTTTTGAGTATAGCATTCTTGTACAATTTGTACCAAAAAAAACCCATAAGAAAAAAAACTGTTAAATTAAATTTACTGCAACATCCGACCTTCAGTTGCTATTTCTACACAATAAAAATGCCAGCTGTTATACCACAGCAAAACCACTCTTTTGTTGTGCTTATAAACTAATAATACCAACATGTTATGGTAAGAAATTATGTAAAAAACAGAGGAAAGTTAAACATTGTGATTTCTATTTCTCTTTGCCATTTTTACATGTTTACTCAAAGGCAAATCAGTAAATAGATAGGAATTGCATTAGTTCCTCCTTTATAATCAGAAAATCATGATTTGACCTTGGAATACCAGGTGTGGCCAGACTATTCAGCTGTGTTTAGCCTGTGGGCAGTAGAAGTGTGCTTTCCAAGCCTCAGATGCACCGTCTGGCCAGCAGCAGGCTGTGCTACTGCAGTATCTGCTGGGCATTCCACATCCACAGTGGTAAAATTCAGACAGCCAGAAGGAGGAACTGAGGCCAATACTGCAAGGCCTCCCTGGGATCAGTTCACACCCTGTGAAGCCTCATATCACAACAGAGCAGTATGATTAATCGAGAGCCAGTATGGCCTTCTACACATGAGCTAGTCTTGGAGCTACACTCCTCTAATGTGCGTGCTGGGATACAGAGACATACCCAGAGTGATCTGGAGGACAAAACTGGCTGCCACAGAACAAAAGGCAATTAAAGGCAAATTTCTTTAGTGTCTTACCTTTACCTAAAACTTTTACTATGCAGGAAAGTACATTTTGTCCCCAGAGCCTCAGGCAGCAAGTACCCTGTTAGATGCAAATTATTTTTGCTCAGTTGCATACAGAATACTTCTTTTACCATCCACTTTCCTCTGACCTGCTTCTAAGCTTCTAATTGACCTCAGGGTCAAGAGCTTCATCCCTACTTTGGTTCTTCCAACAGCTGCAAAATAGCAAGAAACAGAGCAAATGGGCAATCACTCGTGCCACATATCCTGCAATTACTGGCTTCCTACAACTTACATCAACATTGGTGCTGTACAGTAAGTTGGAAGAGATATTTAACCTATTGACATGAATAAACCCCTTTAAAAAAAACAACACACACAACTTTTTAAAGGCATATGTTATTAAATGCAATAAACTTTTACTCTTGCATTTTATATATAGTCAGATACAAAAACAAAACCAACCCACACAAATGTTTGCTGACCTAATCAAGTCTTGCTTAAAAGCTAACTTTGCCAAAGGAGATGCCCTGCTGGCAAAGCCTCTTGAGTTTAACAACACATTGCCAATCCGTTTAAGGCCAAAGCTGAACCATCTCTAAACAGGTGTTGAAATGTAATCATGGATTAAAAGAAAACTCGAGGAAAAAATGCCAAGAAATTAAACACCTCTGGGTCACTAGTTTGAATCTATTCCAGGCTACTAAATCAGCTACAGTAATTACCATCTGGTAGTCTACATAAAAATAAATTACTGGCCTTTTTGTTTTAATTCACTTCATGCTACACAAAGGTCTTTATAAACAGAAGTTTCAATTGTAATTGAAAGCTCTGCTGATAATTTCACTAGGTTATACCCAGTGCAACTACATACGGAGCTTGAACTGCCTTCTCATTACTGGTGAGCCACCAGAACTTCCAACAATTCACTGCTAGGGTGTGTGCTACACCTACACTATTACAGATAGAAGATAAAAGGAAACTCTCTTTCTTAACCATTTCTGTCTGAAACAAACAAAAATGCTTTCTGCTTCATTAGATTCAGGACAGCAGCAGGCTCATAATTTAACTAATAAAAAAAATTCCTAGTGCTGACTGGCATTAATGAAGTTGGAAAAAAAATAAAGACATCAATTATTAAACTCCACCACATAAAGGTGGAAGAAAATTAGTTGACAGGAACACAAACAAGCACTCCTATCTTGCAGTTTTCTGATGTAAATGTTTTGTGAAGAATAATTAACAAGATTTTTAAGAAAGATTACTTTTCTTAGGTTGTATGTTTTCACGTCCAAAGACAAAACTCTAGTTGGTTGTTCTGGGAATAAGCTGCAATTTACATATAATTGTTCTGCTTTAAAAGTATACTTGACACAAGTATCTGTTCTGCATTACATTCACCATTTGAACTGAAATCCTTGCACACTATATTTATCTGGTTTATTTCGTTGTAAGAACAATTTTCAGTTCCACTAAACATTTGAATTTAGTTTTGTTTCCTTTTTTTCCTCCTTCTTGTATTTATTTTTTAAAATATAGCCTTCTTCCAGGTCATTGCCATGAATGAGTAAACTATAAATGACCTTACAAACAATTTCATTCTTTTTCTTTTTCTTGAGCCTACATTATAAGAATTAAAATTGGTAATAGTCAATGTAATTTACACTCCACTTAATGTTTCTTTCACACCACAGATATTTGATTTATGTTACACTGTATGTATTATAATCCCTTTGCTCTTCAAACAAGCTTAAAGATGCTGTTTTCACTCCCAAATTTAACTAAACGCTTGGATATAAAATCTAGTCTCTCTCAAAATACATCTGTCAATGGTTTTTTAAAAAATAATAATTTTTCAGTTTCTCTCATCCTTCTCTCGCTTATTTTTCTTCCAGTTTCTTGACATAAAACGCAGACTACGATAAAATGGCACAGGCCATCACAAGGGCATGCAAACAAAGCATTTTTCTTCAGTAAAGGCCCACCTTAATTATTTTAAGTGCCTCCTTCTGAAATCTGACATTTTGAAGGAGGAGGGGAAGTAGGAGAAAGACACTCAATTGGATAAATGAGAGCCAGGCATGGACAGAAGCGCAGCAACCTGAATCCTCAGACAGAGCTGTTAAGTAGAATATCCGCATTAACTAATGGGGGGAGAGATAGATGCTAGATATAAGGAATCAATACACAAAGTGGCAAAGTTTAAATTGACCTCACCCTGTGGTTTTTGTGTTGTTTTGTTAGGGTTTTTTTTGTTGGTGTTGGTTCGGGTTTGTGGGTTTTAGTTTGTTTTTCATAAAATTTCCTTTGAGGAAGAACTTATGTACTCAGGCAAGTGGTTTCACTTGAGGAAGCAGTTCACCTGTTTCACAGACAGGGCTTTGAAAAACTCAGTGGCAGAAGCAAGATTTAGTTAAAAGTGTAGCTAACCTTTACACTGTTCTATCCCCAAGCAGAGTTCATTTAAATATGGATGCATTTTTGGAAGTTAATCTACATTTGCACTAGTTGCGGATCAAAAGCAGCTAACTTTGAAAATAACCAGCTGGCTCTTAAATGACTAAAGAGATAATTTAATTAACTCAATGAACAACTCAAATGGCTGTAGCAGCCATCCTTATGTCAACCACTGTAACACCTTGTTAAATAATTTGCATGTGTAACTAGCCCATAAAGCACAACACAGTATCTATAGGACTCTTATCTTCCAGATAAGCTGCCCTAGTGATGCTGCTTATACTACAAACCTGAAATACTCAGAAATCTTAAGCCTATGTTAGTGTATTTTTTAAGAGAAAAGCACTTATATTAAAAACAGGATCTCTCTAGCAGGGTAAAATAATGTAAGCCCAGCCACTTTTTTGCTTTATGTTGGTAGTTGCAGCTAAGGCAGAACCTGCTAAAACCTTAAATACAACTCAAGAAGAGCCCAGAGGTCTCTCTGCACAGCTTCCTACAACACACAAGGTACCTTCGGTGCTGTCATTTCAGAAAACACCTCCAACATGTGGTCACTGCTGCTCTCATGCTCTTCAGAAGAGGTAATACTTCTTGTAAGTATTGTTAACTATTAAGCTACGGTAAGTCATTTCAGGTACCCAAAGTCCTGAATACTATTAATATGGAAGATTATTTATCTTTCATTGCATTTTAACTTACATAATCTGCAGGTCATCTTAAAAAACAATACAAGAAACCCTGGAGTTAAGCAGTGCTATAATTACGTATGGGACAATTTACTCTAGAACCCTATCTCCTTGCTTCCTCCTTGCTCCAATGCCTTCCAAAGCTGAATTTCACTATACCCTGCTTATCCTGCCAACAAATCCCTGCTTGCTGTTTTCCAATTTTCTGTAAGTCATTGGATAGCTTTTTTTCCCCACTACCATTAATTTAATGGATTTTAAATCCACAGCAAGTGGTATTGGCTTGGTGTCTACAAAGCACAAAACATCATTTTTGTTGTAGTCATCCTTTCTGTCTATTCTGGCAGACACAGGAGCTGCTTTTTTAACAGAAAATCTGAAACCTGGTACACTGACTTCTTAACAGACTATCTTAAAGTCATAGAAATGAGAAGATGACAGCTTAGAAAGACTAAGTCGTAGTTTTAAATTCTTCATGAATCTTACTATATTCTGTAACATTTTGTGATTAAGACAATGACAGATCAACATCAAAGCTTAGTTTGGACACAACAGTTGAGTCAATTAAGCATAATAATTTTTGCTTTAAAAACTTGCCAAAAGAAAACTTTATTAAAATAGTCACACAATTCTGAAGAAACTTTTAAAAGAGCAAGCAATACTAACTTTTGCATCTCTTTGTAGGAAAGTTTCAAGCTATAAAAATGGCGGTTGAAAGGCCAGACTCTATTGCATTTATATCTTTTAAAGCCTTTTGCTAACAGATTAGGAATGACAAATGATAGGCTTTTTCCAGCTTGAACACAGACAGAAATTGAATGTCTTTTGTATTATTTCTATTTAAGAATTATAATTCAATACTTCTGTAAACCAAAGTAAAATCCACTTGCATTCCCTGATCTACCATCATTAGCAGTGACAAGGGTATTAAAACCAAACGGGTGTATTTAAGGGAAATTAAAAAAAGAGGATGTGATACTAAAAGAACTGTGCTGATAACTGTTCTGACAATATTTACAGTGGATGAGTATCGGGTAGATGTTACAGCATAGATTAAAATGCCTGCAACATTTATGCTTATAAAATACAATCATACGTTTGCTACTTTACCTTAGTAATTTCAGGCATGAATTCATATCATTATCCAGTGACTTAAAAAAAGGTCACTAAATCAGAAAAAGACATCTCATTCTTCCCCCAAATTTAAATGATATATTAATATTCACTATGAGAACATAGCATTTGCCTATTTGAGATAAAAATGCTTTTGTTATCAGATTGCTTGAAAGATGTTTGTGTTCTTAATTAGATGTGTGTATATATATATATAGAGATATATATATATAGATATATATATCTATATATATATAATCCCTCTCCCATCATTTATTCTTGTAGTTTTGCCTAGCAGGAACTGCTGCTGAATTCCCTAGCATTAATATAAGTATAAAATGTATCCATATTTTGTTGATCTTCCAATATTAAATTTGCCTTCACAGAGTTTTGTTTGGTTTTTTTTAATATATATATTGGATATACTTGAGCCAGAAAATTAATAAGAACAAGTGCTACATAATTATGCATAATCACACAATCAAGAAAAATAAAGTAATATAACTTAAAAACATTTCTATTACCTGGAATAGCTGAGGTAAAGCTTTCACAGTGAGGCAGAACCATATTCCCAGCTTGCATGGAAGTAAGTCATGCCATTGTGGTTTGTCCAGCACTCTGCAGTCAAATAAAATTGCAAGTTTTTCATCACTGCCACAAGGTCTCAAAGTCAGAACTTTCCCACGATCTCCCTTTCAACATCTATGAAAATATGTAACTATATAAGATACATTTTGAATAATTCAAAAAGTGTAACAGCTAACTTCTAATAATTGCAGTGGTTTGATCTCTTAAAAAGGGCTTTTTTCCAGGAAAGTAAATTTATAAGCCACATACAGACTTCCATTTTTACAAAAAAACAAAACTGAAAAAACCTCAAGCCTCAACCAAGTGTTCACAAGTGCTGACAACCAGATATGAAGATTGAAGCATAAACAAAACAACACAAAAATTAATGTCATTTGCAGTTCACTGGAGCATTACTCACTGATGTCATCAGGAAAGGCAACTGGCAGAATGGTCTCTGATCTCCATCCTGCATTGATCCAGTTCATGCCCTTGCTGTGTGAACTATTGAAACCCTTTATTTCTTTCTATGAATCAATAGAAGAAATGGTATCTTTTGGAGTGTCCTAAAAAGTCACTATTTCCCTACGTGTTTCTTAACAAACATTGGTCTTAGAAGCCTATAGTAACATGCTTGGGTTTAAGTTAATCAGATAAAAAGCATTAAATCAGACAAGCATTAAAACCTCATAAGAACTCCTTTGCTTGGTATGGTAATAGAGTAGTGCTTAAATAAACTGAAATTTGTTAATTGTAGTCAAAAGCAAAAAACTTCAAATATGGAAAAAGATTTTAAATCTTCTAAAATAAACTTGTAGAAATAATAGCCTTCTATAAGCCACATGCCATTAATTCCATCTTGTACTATCGGTTTTTGCTGATCTGCTGAATAAACACCACACATGTATTTATAAATCAAAACCTGAAAACACATTCACACTGGCACACTTTGTATCAACAATGGCTGTTTCTACAGTTAACTTTTTCATAAAATATTCCAAAGATGCCAGTAGAAAATGACAGAACTAAACCAGTAGCTGATAAAATGTTTAAAAACACAGAAAACAAGCAAGTTCCTTCCCACCTTTCATTTTTGTCAAGAGCAGCAAGTTTGGTTTCATCTGTGTTCCTGCCGCCTGTTTTTTTCTTCTTCTCCCTTTTTTTTCTGCTAAGCAGTTCATCCTTGATGTAGAAAGAACTACGGTTACAGGTTATCATTAACATGTAAACCACAAATGTTACTGGGACTCTTCTGTGAAGGCTAAACAGTAGAGTAGCATTTATGCAAATGTATCTAGGGGTCCTACATGATTAAGTAAAATGATCTATCTTAACAATAACTGTTGCCATGGTATCCAGTCTTTAAACACACATGAAGTCCAGTTCTGTCACTCATGTGTATCTCCATAGCAATCAAAGTTTTCTAAGAGGAGAAAGCATTCAACTTGCCTCTTTTCTCATTCATCAACTTCAATAATGCAGTGGAAAATAAAAAAAGTAAATAGATGCTAATGTATGAATATTTTTCAAGTTTTGCTTTGTTTTTTTCTAGTCTACTAAGTGCAATAGATTTTTATAAGAAAAAAATAATGTGGTTTATATTGTTCACCAATGCCTACCTATCCTGCTAACAAAAAATGCCAAAACAAAAAAGCACTTAGCTAAGAACAAAGGCAAAGCAAGTATGACTTTTAAATGAATAAAAACTGGTCATTTTTAAGCAAACTTTGGTGAAACCATAGATATTACTACAGTAGCATATGATCATGCATCCATAGATAACAAAAGGGCTTTTATTCCTTCTCCTCTTTCCAGTTAAAAACCAAAGAACCATATCTTGCTATTCATTACCAATTCTGGAAAAACTGAGTAGTTTTTGTATTATTATTTCTGATGCTTTTAATGTCTCATTCTATAATTATCACCATTTAAAATATGATAAATCCACATTTGAAACAATGGAAGTGGTAGAGATTGCTATCATATGCAAAACTTCTGCAGGAAATTCAATACTAATAATTGAAGCAAGTTTCATTTATTACCAATACTTACCAGCTGTTTTTCCAGGTAGATTGACCAAACCACAGCATAATGACCCACTGTGAGTATAATGAACAAGAGTAATGCCAGCTCAGCATTGCTCATTTTTCTCACCCGCCTGTAGTAGAACACAGGCTGTCGCCAATCTGGTAGTCCATTGATCAGAATATCATCATACCTACAGTAGCAAATATAACAGGCTTTCATGGAGAGCTAAAAATGAAATAAGCCAAACCATCCAATTATAAACCAGAACAAATTATAACCCAGACTGCTTGAATAATACACACACACAAGATCATTTAGTAATTTAATTTTATTTATAGAGCAATGCCTTGTTTTGTCAGCTGCTAGGCCTGCATCTGTAAACAAACAGAATCCAGAACCAAGTACTGGAGAAACATATCTAGTCCTTTAAAAAAAAAATAATAAAAAAATTATTTTTAATTCCTCCTGCAACACCCCCCTTCCAGTTCATTCACATCTGAAATAACAGGCTTCTAGAAATGTAGATGTGTCCTACCTGCCTAGTAAACAGTGGGCAGGTCTCCATCATAGAAATAACTAACAAATAACAAACTACTAAAAGTGTAGCAAAGAACAGAAGTCTCAAACACTACAAACCCTTTCTTCTTTAACAAAATAAAAACACAAGTGCTGGGGGGAGGGGAGATATATCTTTGCTTTTGTTTTGCTCTTTAGTAGCACAATATCCATTAGGTAAAAAATGGTGCCAGACTTAACATCCATTCTGTGTCAGATATGAATTTAAGTTAAAGGCTTGATTTTGATGTTAGAAAACAAAGTTCACCACAGCTAGATGACTTTGATTTTTTGTTTGAAAAGCTGTCTCCAAAAATCAATCTTTTCTTTAATGGTTGAAGTTTACTCATACTACTGACTGTACAGTAACCATTTTATGACTATTTGTCAGTTTTTCTTCACAGCAGTGTCTTGAAATATCTTTGTAAATCTGAGGTGTTTTATTCACAGTATGTCATAATCAATTTAAAAATAAACAAAACACAGACATGTAAAACAGATTTTTCTATTTGTTAACTTTTCAAAGTAAAGTTTCAAACAAAAATCTCTATGGTAAGCTCAAAAACCTATATGTTCAAGATGTACAACCTGTTAATCTTAAATTGAACACAACTCATTACATATTCTAATCACACCATTCCCAGAATTAAATCTGCACTGAAAGGCCTAATTTGGTGCAACACATTGACCAAAATATTTTAATTAAAAATATTCTGAGTTAGTCGCAGGCCTAATTACAGGAATAGAAATAGGGCCTATATTGTCATGCAGGTCAGTAGAACTCAGTAGTAGGTTTTTCTCAAGTAAATTGACCGATCCAGGAATAATAGCGCAGCTGCTAAACTGCCAGTCTTGACATGTAAATCAATTTAAATGCAACAACTGCACTAGCTACTTTGATAGTTATTAAATTGATACCTTGGAGATGTACTAAAAAAATTTTCCCCAAGCAAATTTATTTTTTAAAGCAGAAAAAGAGGCAATGGTTTTCAATTAAAAATGTATTTTTTAAATTCAGCACTAAACTAAAAATCAAAAGCTAATTTTTGATAAAACACATCAAGTTGGCACCTTTATTTCTATGCAAAAGATTTACCATCTCAGTATTCTGCAGTGTTCTGAATGCTACCAGAAGCAAAATTAATATTACAAAATTCATGTTACAAAATTCTACCTTCCAGGACCATTGTTAGAATACTAAGATAAATATCCATTATTGCAAAATTGGAAATAATAACTTTTTTCCTTTTTCAGTGTCAGAACAAATTAACTACTGATGTCTTAACACAAACTTTGTTCAGAAAAATTGGTTAGCATGTTATGTCAAAACTTTGACTTAACTTCTTTTTACGTATTACACAGAGTTTTAGTATTTTAAAAATAATGCTTTTGCCACATATTATTTAGAATACAAGAAACTATACTAGAAACAAATCAGTCAAAAAATGAATTAGGTTGATACAGAGATTTCACAAAATTGTTGAAAAGCTCCAGAGAAATATAGTTAGCATCCAGGAAAAAAAAAATTAATACTACTGTAAATTTATTAAGCATTTGCCTTTCTTATCTACTAAGGCCTGTTAATCAATGTACTGAAAATGTAGCTACTGATTAAATAAGGTCCATATATGCTAATGGTAACAATACAGTAATATGTAAAACAAGATTGCAAAGTAACATTTGGCAACCAGGTTCTATTATAAATTATCTGTTAAGAAAAAATAAATTAAGACAGCAGAATCTCTTGCATTAAACACTTTAAACAGCACTCTGTATTTACTAGGCTATGTCCGCTGTTCTGAACAACAGTCTCCAAGGATTAAGTCTCAGAATCAATGCTCTATTGATTTTACTATCAATGAGCATTATGGCTCACACGACTGGCCATTTTAAGGGAAGATAGCTTCTATTATAACCCACTTTTTAGAATATATACTGTTAAAAGATAAATCACTGCTTTCAATAGTAATTAAGCTCTGTATTTGAAAAATAAAGATATCAATGATTTTTATGTTTTCAACTAGAAAATTATCCTACTGTAACTCAGAAGCTTCCCAGAATTTTTAAATCTTGATTTCCAAGTTTAGGATGTGGTTTAATTGAAAGCAACTTTCTCATTAAGCAGAATTTCTTTATAGAAACCTATAGTGACTGTGAAAGATACATAGCTAATCCACGTGCATCAAAAACTACATTCAAAATTTAATTACAGAACATTCTTCTTTTGGCAACCTGTATAAATTGTTACCCTGTGTCAGAAGAAAAATAATAATAAAAAAAGTCAAGCTGAAAAGGAAAAATACATCTGCAGTATTTTTTACTCAGACATATGTACACAGAATGCAGTAAATCTTTGACATATGAGTATGCCTGCTAGATGTCTCTGAAATGTAGTAGTCAGCAAGCTAAAAAACCCCAATGCACCAGTACAGAAACAAAAAGACAAAAAAAAAAAATCCCCGTTTATCACTTAGGTTGAATTTTTATTTTAAAACTCAGGTTTCTTTGCAAGACTTGTTAGGTTTGTGCCAACAAGTAACCAATTGAATTGCAAGATTATTAACATTTAATTCTTCTGTAAAGTTTGATTAAATAGTTTTTACAGCTTTTTTATAATCAGCTACATTGCAAGAAAAAAAAATAATAATCCATTAGCCATAGTAGCTAATTAAAGCATCATCTATTTTAATATAATTATAATTTACTTTTCCCTTTAAGAGAGGCCCTACATTTCATATTCAAAATAATTTTAGAGATTTCGTATACTTTATGTATTATAACCATTGAATTAATTAGATCTATTCTGAACTACAGGAAGATTGCATTGGCATTTTTTATTTTTGGGTTTTTTTTCCCTCAAGCTGTCAAAGACATCCAGTGCAACATCAGCCAGAACAATTTATACCTATGAATACAGACATTTAATTATAATGAGAGCTAAGATAAACACCTTTCTTAGTCTAAACAAGTATATCTTGATTCCTTTGCAAATGCTTCCTGTAATCAAGCCCACATTGTTACAGAAGATAGTCCTGGTAGGTAAAAAAAAGCTCCTTAAAATGGTAACATACAATGAAATTTAAATATAGGATTTTTGCCTAATTACAATTAATACAAGTGTGAAAAACTATCTACATTTTCATAATTTTAAAATAATCAAAGGCTAATAAAATTTATCATCATCGAATTGATTTACCAATAAATGCCTTAAAGAGTATTTCAGAAAATATACCTATCGCTACAAACCCTAAAGATAAAATTTTCTGTAGAATTTCACACACTCTGCTGTGTGCATATGAAACATAAAACACTATGTTCTTGTCCTGGTTTGAGCCAGGATAGAACCAATCTTCCTTCTTGTGATTTTACTTTTTGGTTAAGTTTCTTCTAAGTAGCTGCACTTGCTATAATTAACAGCGTGTTTCTCAGTCAGTGTCTGCTGCACTTATTTTATGTTACACACTGCCACACTAAACAATGTTAGAATATCAGAATGTTTTGATTATGTATTATTCAATGTGAGCAAGAGAAACGTACAACCATGGCAATATTCCTATATTCTGCAGTATAACTAATAATATTAGTATATTTCACATGCAATTATATAATTGCCTCAAAATAGCAAACCACATTTTAATTATAAAACTCTATTACAATTGTCTGTAGAGGAAATATACTATTTTAATAAAAGCTTCTGCCACCAGATAAAGTAAAAATTCACTGATAAACATGAAAGTACAAAGGTTTTAGAAAAATAATAACATAGAGTTGGCCAACAGATCTGCCTTTTTAGAATGCTGTCCCTGTACACACACAAACAATTAACACCTTTGACATTTACCAAGACATGGACAAAGGGTGTCATCAAACCCAGTCTTACTAATTCAAAATGCCTTAAGCACTCACTCGTACAGTGCAGAGCCTGTGCTGGCTCTACAGGCTGTGAGCACATAGGGACCAATGCTGGGCTCCATCTCTTCCGAGATAAACAGTGAAAGGCAGGAACAGTTGACTTCACTGTCCAGAAGCAGAGCCTGCAGCTCGCTCTTCTCGAGGTGATGTGATCCTGTGCCCCAAACCATTTAGATATCTGGTTTTAAAGGGATTCTCAGCTAAACTGCCAGTATTCCTCACCAACTCATTTGTATGAAACAGTAAGTAATTTCCATCTCATCCTATCAGGTCTTTAAGTGACTTCAGAAATAAAAATTATCAAATCAGCAAGAGGAAAAAAATTATACATAAATAAAAAAGTAGAAATATCCCAAAAAGCAAAAACTTTTCTTTTCCTCTGCTGTACAGTTGCAAGAGACCCCTGAGTTACCTCACAGCAGAAACAATACTAAAGGGGAGCAGGTCCTAGCACACTTACTTAAGACTTGTCTCAAAGACATGCGACAACAATGCCTTACAGGATACAGGACAGAACACCCACCATTTACAAGCTCAGCTAAGAGTTTATCATTATTCTGTGTAATGAATCTGATCAATAAGGTTTTTCTTAAAGAAAGGAGATCATACAGCCCTGCTACTCTACATGTTATTTCTAAACTCCACATATTTTTTCCAGAAAATTTTCTGAAGGTAAACACTATTTAATCAACTACAGATGCACTATCAACCACACATACACACTATGCAAGAAAAATACAACACTGTCTGTATACAAAAGTTTTTGACAGTTAAATCAATCTAAGCTAGAACAAATCTACTGCTGCTTGCATGTATCATTTGTAACTATTGTGCTGTACTAATTTATATTCTCACAAACTAGTTGGTCATATTCGGAATGCATACAGGGGTTAAAACCCTAATTTTTACAAGCTATTGCATCACAGTTCCATGCAAAAGGCTGCTGTTACAGTAGTAAGGAAATTCCTAGGAGTTCCATGCTGGAATTAAGTTCCAGCAACATCACAAAGAGTGACAATATCACAGAGAATGACAACATCACAAAGTGTATGTAAACAATTATTGAAACAAAAAGGTGGGAAATTTTTTAGATTAGTCATTTTTCAGGTGGTCTGAAACAATTTGTTATTTACAAATTACTAGAAACCATTAGTAAGTTGTTAGTAAACAACTTTAAAAATTTTCCTTGAGTAGAACTTCACAATGCAATTCTCTTCTGAGAAGTGAAATTAAAAAAAATGAAATTTCCAAAGGTATTTCTATGAAGTACATTTTCATGACACTTCAAGGGAGGATTATGAAAAAGTAGCTAATTGGTACTATAAAACCTGCACTCCAGCTAAGACATCTACAAAGCCAAAAACTCAAAGAAATGCCTTATGAAGCCCTGCTAAAAACCTGTAAGCTGAAAGATAATTTACCAGAACTCCGTCTTAAAAGCAAAACTTTCAGTGGCCCAGTTTTCCTGATAATCATGAGTTTACATATAAGTCCTCTTAAAAGAAAAGAAAAAAAAAAAAATCAAAACAGTCCCTCAGAGCAGATCAGCCACAGGTTTTCATTTCTTGATCCTATTCCCTTAAGGTACTGCTAGACCTGCTCCTGAAGCAGCAAGCAATAACTATAAGCTAATGAAAAAATTATACTATGTACATCAAAGTTTAAGTTATTACAGAAAATACACCTGAAAGAAATAACAATTAACTAAGCAACAGAAAACAATTTTGAAGAGGACACACCCTGGAAATAATCCCTAAATATCAGGCAACAAACGTTTTATTGATATAGTGAGACTGACGGTTGAATTGGTGTCTATTTTCAACCACAGCTGTAATAAAACAAGCAATGATAATTGACACAATGCACCAAAAAGTTAAATAATTGTTAAGTGTTTAAAAAATTGCTCCAAATAACTGCAAGCTTTTAAAGTTCTTTCAAATACTAGTTTTTAAAGCAGAATAACCCATCTATCACACAAAAATACACACCAGCTTCTCTTTAAAGTCCTGTACAGTGTTTAATTAAACAGCTACATAGGAATCACACACTTTAAAATATCAAAAAAATAATCTGAAGAATTTCAATTAAGTCAAATAAGATTTCAACATATCCCTGGCATGAATATTTTGTATAAGAACCTGTGAAAATTAACTAACCTCTGCCTCCTTTCTTCATCCTTTAAAACCTCGTAGATGGCCACCAACTAAAACAACAGAAAGAGAAAAAAAAACACACACAGGGGTTTACTTTAGGATTGAGTTTATGAAGTTCGAACAGCAGTATCACATTTTACATTTACCAACTAGTGGCTTTGCTAGTTGTCACTTTTCCCTATAACACTACAAGCAAACTCAGTATGAGAAAGTTACATGTTCATATACAAAGTATCACAGATATACAAACAAGCAACTTCAAAGACTTTTTTTGCCCCTCCTCAAATCTGTCAAATGGAGCCTTGTCTCTGTTACACCTTATAAAAAGAAGGTTTAATTTGTTTCACTCTAAAGATCTTACTGAAACTAAGTAGCCTGTATTTAGTCATTGTAGTATATTTTTAAAGGCAGTGCTAATTGTAACAGTCTCGTGGCTTCACTCTAAAGATTCAAAAGGCTAAAATACAAAAAATTAAAATTAATATTTTTCATTAAATTTTGCCTACATTTGACTTGCATTGAGACATGGTCAGAAGTTTTCCCTACTGCTTTAGAAAAGACTTATAAACAGTATTACATAAAGTGCAAAACATATTTTCTTCCTGAGAGCGTAAGCTGAAGTATTATTTTCAAATTACTTTTTAATACACAGGTAAATATTAAATCTGAGTTATTCAACAAATTAATTCCAAAAAGTGTACTTGTTTTCAATAAGGAAACTGCAATTAAATGTTCAACTTAGTAATCTGAAAGGTGTACTGTTGTTTTTAATAAAACAACATCATCGTAAAAGATTCTTATAATATTTTCCCTAAAACTTTTATTTCCACACATTGAACTTACTTGCCTAAACTGCGTTTCTGCATTTTCATCTTTATTCTTGTCTGGGTGTAAAATCAGTGAAAGCTTTCGATATGCTTTCCGAATGTCTGCAGATGAAGCATCCTGAAGAAGGAAAACAAAGCAAACCATCAGAAACTAATTCCCAGAACTTTAAGAGCTGAAGACAGACAACCAAGTGCAGGAGCTAAGGCAACATAATTTGAGACATTTAACGACCAAACCATGCAACTAGCCTAGCCTAAATGACTGAGCAGTCATTCAGTCCAATTCATCTTTCATCTTAACTTCCTTCATTACCATACACTCATTACAATGACATTTGCCAAAACTTTTAAACACTTTTGAGCTTAAAAGCTAACCCAGCCACCTTCTGCACCATTCAGAAGTTCAAATCAGAACTGAAAATTATTGCCTCTGCTTATTTTCAAGACAGACATTATTTCAGCAAATTATCATGCTCAATTTCCCAAATTCAGGACTTGCAATGAACTCTTCCCTTATTAATATATACATGTAATTCACCACTAATAGAACTTTCATTCAACTTGGGCTTCATCATGCCTAAGGAATTGTATTTTTCTAAAGTAACTTCAAATTGTAGTCTTGAAGCTATATTGTAGCACTGACATCAATCTATACCTTAATCATGGTAAGAATTGCATACATTTTGGGAGGAAAAAAACAACTCAGAACATAAAATGCATCAAGGATATACCAACCTAGCTGTACAATGCACAAATTTCTGAATTAAATGACTGCTGTTCAGCACATGCCATAGAGATATTCAGAAATTGAAGATTTTGAGAATTGTCTTACATAGTATATAGCTTTTATTCACCAGAAGATCCACAAAGCATCACATTTAAATAGAACTACTTGCATGCTATTACTAACATGTCTAAGGTAACATTTTAGAAATCAAATGTTTATCTCACTATTTTTATTTCTTGATTTTATATATATTGTCCCCCAGCATATTTTCTCTCTCAAATTACAGCATCAATAGGGATTAAAAAATGCCAAAACCCAAATGTGAATGAGCTGTGAGAGGAACAGAGCTGAAATAAGATAATAATTAATGCAATACTGTAATTAGTCTGTCAGGATTTTTATTACAAATAATTATTTTAATTTTAAATTTTTCAGTTTTATAACATGAGGCTATAATAATGCTGCAGACAAGTTTGGGCCAGGAGTGAACAAAAGAAAGACTGGAGGAAATGGAAGGGGAAAAGGATAAAGTGGGAAAAAATGCAGAATTGGAGAAAATTCAGCTTTGAAGTTGTATTTTAAGGGATTTGATATTATCCCCTACCGCAAGACCAAAGTTCCCATAGTCTCTTGGCTGTCAAAGGAAGGTGCTTTTACTCTTCATAGGGAAGATTTCTCCTGAATTTTTTTTTTTAATTGATTCTTTTTTAAATTTTCCAACAGCTACTTTTAAGGCATGTGCATACCAATGCAGAATTCCTCTGGTTAAGAAACAGCTTCCTTCCAGCTTGATTAGTATCAGTGAGTTGTTTCATACTGCCATTGCTTTATAGCTCTAACTCTTAATTAGGAAGAGACAGTGAATAAATATCTATACTAAGTGCAAAGAAACAAAATTCTTGAGATGTAGTTGTCATAGAATTATATTAAATAAATCTTTTAAAAAACAGGGAGACCATGATAACCTTAAGAAACTAGTAGCTCCAGACCATGTATATGGGGTAAACAACAGCTTATTCCTTCTCCACCACACATGTAGATGTGTTTGGTATTATTTTTTTGAACACTCCCGATGAACGGTTAAAAGCCTTATAAAACATTAAAGAGTTATCCCACATTATTCTTCCAGTTACTTCAAAAGTAAACAAGCAAAAAAATAGTATTTTCAGTTGTGCCCAAACAATTTAAACTTTAGTTTTATTTGGGAGCAACATAATTGTTAGTGTAAAGGTCAGGACAAAAGGTAATTTCATCTGTTTCATGCTTAAGCAATGCAAGAGATCCTAAGTCAACTCTGAAAGAATAAAGTTCCTTGAATATTTATGTTGCTTCACCTTGAGACATTGAAACAACAATGTATACATTTACACAAATTGTTCATCTTAATTAACAAATACAGTTCAGAGATCGATTTCTTTGTCCTCCACTATACCCAATCAGCCACTGCATAAAACAACCGTGAGCTTGTCTTCAAAACAAAATACAGTATTTCATCACTACTATAGCCAATAAAAATCAGGAAATAGTTAACTGGCCATGGTTTTAACTAAACCATGAAAGTGATCTTTATAGATGTAACAGCTAAATGTAATTAAGCCCCTAAAAGGTTAAGAAGGGGACAATAATAGTAATAAGTAATTAAACATGGGATGTTGATGTAAATTATTTAATCACCCTGGTCCACATAAATCTCTAAAGCTACAGTAAGTCTGCCAGCTAACTGATTCTTCACAATGCTGTCAAACACAACAGAGGAAAATGTTATATGTTCCAAACATTTTGCTAATCAGTGCTACCTTCGGGTACTGTCAGGCATCTTCAGACCAGGTGCCAGATCCTCCAGGAGTTGTCCTAAACAAAAGTGGCTGGTTTTTGAGAGAAGCCTCTTAACACTACACAACTTCCTAGCAGTGTATGACCATAAATAATCTACAAAGAATTATAACTTTCAAACTAAGAAAGAAACATCTATCATGTGGAAATCAGTTGTTGTAAGAGACTTCCATTTAGAGCTAACTGACTCCATAGGTCAATTTCAGTAACATTTCCATAAAGGCCAAGCAGCAAAACTCTGCATTAAGAGCCAGTGTTTTCTACAAACTAAGATAGTATTTTACATATTAGGACAGAAGTCCAAAGATTAGAGAGAGAAAGCCATGACCACATTAAGGTTTTGTTTTAAAGAAAAAGCTCAGAAGATGTGTTGGATGGTTTCATTTACAATTCAGAAATCTCCATCTCAGTTGCAGCTTAGGAGGGAGAAATGCAATCTGTATGGGTCTATCAGTTAATAGAAGAAGCTGGTGATACAAACAGCTAGAGCAGCTAGTGCATTCAGTGATTTCTCCAATACAGTACTTCAGGTTGGCGAGTTTGCCACCAATTAAGGTAAATGAGCCTGTCACACTGTCTCCCTCATGTGGATACAAACATCAAAGGCATCATCCTATTTCCTGATAACTATTTTTTCAAAACACTGTTCCATCATACTTCCAGGATTGAACACCTCTTTAGACACCCGTTTCCAGTTATCAAATCTTACAAGTTGAGAACTACCCTCAATGCAACAACAGCTCCTGCTTCCATGCCCAGCATCTAAATCCACTTTCATATGAGTCACTGCTGTTCAGGAGGGAAAAAGGTAACACCCCGTCACATGTATTTTGAAAAACAAAGTATAATATAAGTGCTAATACTAAAAAATAATACAAAATGAATGTTTTAAGCTAAAGTAAAAACTCCTCAACTGCCAGCTGCATAGCTGGAAAAAAAAGGCACATATTAGACAAGTCAATGAAGTAAAAGCTTTTGCTTGCTAGAATTACCTCAGAAATACCAAACTGCAAGTCTGTATTTAGAGTTTGGCCTCCTATACATCCAAAAATGCATTTATTCATGTGGGGCTTTTAAAATTGCTAACACTTCACTGAACAAGCAGAGCGTCCATGATGTGTCTTGTTCCATGACCTCTAGGTAGAATTTAGAAGTTCAGTGTTTTACACTTCTTTGCATAATCCTTTACACTAAAACCAAGTATTTTAACACAAACAAAATTACCATTTCAAGGAATCAACAATGTGTCAAGAGATACACATTTTTCTTAAAGTACTCTGTAGGGATTTTTTATTTTTGTCATCAGATTTCCAGAATGGGGGAGAAGAGGAAACATTCTTTTTGCTATGTTGATTACTTCTGGCAGCTTGTTAAATTCAGACAATTAAAAATACATTACTAAATTTTATTTTTCTCAGCATCATTTTCATATTCTTTTGTATTACCAAGAAAATGTTCATCATTCGACTAAAAATACATAAGGAGAAACAAGTAGAGGATTTTTTTTACAAGTAAAAAAGGAAATAATTTAAATAGGTATTCGCCTTCCATTTTTTAAAGTTAAATTCTTGCTGAAAGTGCACAGAGATTGAAATCTGATCTCCTCCTCTGTCTGTACAAATTCAGACCCCCACCTATAGAGTTCCCTTCCACCTTTACAATAAATACAAAAACTGGTGTCATACCATACATTACTCCATTGCCTTCTAGTCCTCATGTAACCATGATTACTAATGAAGCTAAAAAAAAAGCCTCATTGTGGTCCCAAGACAATTCTTGGTGAACACATAACGTATCAGATATTGCCATAGGCAAATAGTGATTAGGTCAAGGGGAAAAAAATAATCAATGTCTACATAGTTTTCACTTACTAACATATACAATTCAAAACCTAAATTGTTCCCTAGAGTACAATGCAGTTATACAACAAGACTTAGTTACTTACAATTTAGCAACTGCTTCTAAGGCAGTAAATGTGCTCAATTCATCTTGGGTTTTAAATATGCCTGCTGATGCCTTCAAATAGGTGGTATTATCTTTATTAGCAATGGGAAGGTACATGGTCCAAAAGACCAAGTATGCAGATAGAAATCACACTTCTATTCACTTGCAGGTCATTGCAGTGCTGCTGAATAACTAGAATTTTCCACAGCATGTTACTGAAGCTACAGAGCAACCAAAAGTGTCAATTCTATAGAGACCAACTGACTGTATTTCCAAGTGTGAATCTTATACTCAGAAATAAATGCAGTGCATGCAGGCCTCCATGAGGCCTTTTTCAGCCTTCTCAAATTATAAATCAAACTTATATAACTCTTGCATTGGGTTTTTTTATTATTCAAGAACAATTTGAATGTATATGGTTTCTTCAACAAAATACTCTATTTAGAATTTTTATGTAGAAGATGTAAGTTACTACTTTCCTTTTGGCAACCATCATGTATACCAGCTGAAGCAGAATGGTACAGAGAAAAAGAAACAGAAAGTAAGCTTCGTAAATTTAAAGTTGCATATTTTTCTTCTGTGGTTAGAAATGGCAGATACACAGGCTGTCCCATAAATATTCACAAAACAAGCAGGAACAGATAACTGGACAGAAACTAAATTTGTCTATTAAATACAGTGTCAACACTGCTACTTTCTACCTAGCTGTTTTCATGTGAAGTCTGCAGAAAACTAATATCCATAAGTGCCAGAGACCAAACAAACATGACTGTAGACCAACAATTAAATATCCACAGTCCTCATTCCTTAAGCAACATCAAGGAACACAGTGTGACCCCACCTAAGTGCCGCCTCCTCATTCAGGGACAGAAAAGCAACCACTGTTGCTCCACAAACCTTCTCTAGGTAATCCTTAGGATGAAAACCCTTAAACCATGGCCCTTCTTCCAACCTCATTCTCACCCCCACTTTGGTTCAACATAGGCTGCCACATACCTCTTCAGCCTGCTTGAAGGCCACTCTGACTCTGGAAGTTTACCACCAAAACTGTATAAATTCAAATGCATTCACTCTCAGAAACAAAAACATTCCTACGATCAGAACCACTAGCCTGAAGTGTCAAAACACATACCTTCTGTGTGCAAACACAAGCACCCATTTCCTCAAACACCTTCTCAGAAAGTAATTTCCCTTTAAAAAATTACAGCAATTAAAAAAAAATAAATCACACTTGCATGTTCTTTCTACACACAAAAAATGCTCAGTAGCATCAGGAGAAAAAGCAACAACTACATAGAGCAGGTTTATCCATCTCTAGCATAGTTGCTCCTCTAACAGCAGCAACAGCACAAAACTAGGAAATAAATCAAATTTCACCCATATCAAACTTGATTAAAATACCACTCCCGTATTTGCTTCACATGCATCCACTGCAACCTGGTTCTAATTCAAGCTCCCGTGACCAAATTAGTTCCAAGAAGTACACCTGAGTTTACCAAGCGAAATAGAATTCTGTAGCAAATCCCAGAAGTGGAAGGGACCTGCTGGCAATTCTGAAGAATATAACTCTAGGAAAGAAAAGACCAGGTGTTATCTGGACTTTAACAGTTAACACATGCCAGCTGAATTTTGGCTTAAATTTCTTGCTGCTTAAACACTGTTCAATTCACCCTTTATTTTTATTGAACTTCTTGCTAAGACAGTCTTCTTTTTCAAGGACATAAAACGAGTTAAATCCAAATTTGCTGCTTCTCTACATATTAATGCTCCGAGTACACCCAAGCAGGACAGAAGATCTGTTCTGCTGCAAACCCGAGCCATGTGTCTCACAACATTCCGTTGATTTAAACTGAATAACAGCACAGCAGGAAAATACACAGGAACTAAAAATAATGCTAAAAAGGTGTTTTAATGCTTTTTTATGTTGCTACGTTTTAAAGCAATTCATGAAATGAAAATGAATACAAACCAGCACAATGTATTCCTGTGAGCTTCTGATAACTGGCACAATCCCTTCACTGGCATGTTTGTTTCCAGGGGAGTGTGTCAAATGAAAGACGACTCTGTTTTCAGCCTAGCATGCCAAATGAATGAAAATTCTGCTGCCTCATGCTTGAGAAACCTAAAAAAGTGTTCTCCTCAGCACATGAGCACAATTACATGGGCTTAGGTTTTCTTGGCCAATTTGAACTCTATATATTATGTAATTTTTCTTCTTCTGTTGAAGCTATTTTAGCCTTTTACCTATTCTACTTAGATTTTCAGAAACTGATTACTTAAGAAAATCAGACTGCCCAACAGTACACTTCTGTTTCACCATAAGTTATGATTTAACATGAGCTTTGTCACCAAGATGCAGAGAACACTCACCAAATCTCAACATTTTTAGAATTACACTTCAAATTCAAAATAGAGAAAAGCCATCAAGCAACAACTGAGGACATTATTCAGGCTAATACCAACTAATTCAAAATCCTGCCTACTGTTACAGTTTGTTTCCATTTAGTTTTTAATTCAGGTAATTCAAAAGGAATGGATAAGATGATATCTTTTAGTTATTTCACATGTTTTTCCAGGAACAGTTACATATTTATTTTTATTCCATTTAATATATTACATTTTTTGTTTACGCATTTATATAATGAATTACTTAAAAAAAATTTAATATAGTTGTATGTATTTAAATATTCTTGCCCATGTCTCCTTATGGGCTAACAGAAGGTGTTTCCACGGCATTCTCTTGAAATTTGCCTGTTGCATCACAGCTTTCCAATTCATATGTCTAAGTATCACCTACAAATTTCCTGATTCTGCAATATATTCACAGAAAATAAATTGCTACAAAGAAAGACCACTGCTTTTACAGTCCAGGTTGGCAGTGAAAGCAAAATGTGATGTCTCCTGCAGTGCATTTCTTGCTCAATGTCTTTGCCCCCAGATAGCACAGTGCCCCTATGTACCAGAGAGGAGATGCTACACCCAAGGAGAGCTGAAAGCAACCCACACTCACCACTGTGGAGCATCAGTGTAAGGCAGAAAAAAATTTGGATCCAACAAGAATCCTTCCTACAACTTAATGCCCAAAAAATGCTATTTGATTGTTTATATCATTTTCTTGCTATGTTTCAGCTTTGGTATTTTTCCAACCTTTTTCCAGAGGGTAAGGAATTAAAGGAAATTAGAGAATCAGCCAGGCTACATGCATACCAGACCGTTACCTTCTCCTCCCTCTTCCTTATCCATCTCTCATTACACACTTCTGCCAAAACTGACAGTACTGAACTATATGCTCTTACACACCTAGCCTGTCTTTCAAACTGCTACACAGATCACAATTTAAGCATAATTTTTTTGGAAGGAGTTAGGTCTTAAGGAAAACCAAAGGCAAAAATAAATTAATAAAAATATAATAATACCCAAAAAATGTTTGGGCTACTAATTACTAAATTACTGTGTCACCTAAAATATTGCTGTTACTTTTGTGACTACATTTTTAATTGACTTGTAAGCTCTAAAGCTTTTCATATATTTTAAAGGTGTTTAATATAATCCTTTCTGATGTCTAAAAAATTAGGAAAAGGCATACAAGAAAGGATATAGAACGTATGGCTGTAAAGAAAATATCATAAAGCCGTTTAAGCACAGAACAACTATCTCCAACACAGAGGTTTTTTAAAAAATCTACCCATTATCTTATGCATCAGCACAACATTTACATGGTGAACAATCCCCATAAGCATCAACTTTCAGAATAAACATTAACCATTTATCAGCAACTTCCTCAGTTCTATCAGCAGTGAAAGACACCTATTTATATGCCTACACACATCTCTCATATTTTTTCATACACCCTCACACAGATGCTAACATAAAAAACCTGTGTAAACAAGCGTACCTCCCCAGCAGTCCTAATGCTCACACACTGCTCTAATTTATGTTTGCAATTGTTGCTCAATAAGTATTTTAGGAACACAGTTAGATAAAAGCTTGTACATAAGCTTGGAATGAGTAGACCAGTCATCATTTTCCTATTTTGTCTTAAATAATGTTTTTAATGCAGAATGTTTTTTAAAGAAATTACAAAAACATGGGTATCATGAAGCTTCTCTTGCAGATGCAAAACAAACTGGAAAAAACTAAATCATGCCTTGAATAGACAAAGGACCTAACTGTCAAAAATTAAAAACTGTATCAAAAAGGATTTTATGAGTTCTCTCACATGTCTACTAATATTGAATATTTTAACGAGCAAGTTGAATTACAGAATCACTATTAAACTGGCGGTTAATACTAACCTGGGAAAGATACTGTTGAAGAGAATTAGAATTCTAAAAGATTCTAACACATTGAAAAAGTGCTCTAAAAAAAATTACATTATTTCCTAAAATAAAAATCTAATGGTCTGGATGGAACTCATCAACTACACAAACACAGGACAAGAAAGGCAGTTAGGCAGAAATGATCAGTGAATCACTAGTTGGGCATGAGTCCCCAGCATGACGTTGCCTTTCTGTGCAGTACAGCCCACAGTGACACAAGCAGCACGGTAACGAGCAACTGTGCCATCTCATGCAGGAAACGCAAGACCTCAGCAGATTGCTGCATCCAGTTCAAACAATATGGTTAAAGAAAGCTATAACCCTAGTTGGAAAATGAGGAAAAAAATCTGAATGCTAAGTCTAGGAAGGGGAAAAAAAAAAAAAAAGTTACTTTTTCAGAAAAACTGAAAGCACAAGAGTGACTTAAGTCTAAAGAAAGCTCACACAAGGAAATAACATCTTCAAACATGCAAAAGATAGCTGTAAAGAAAAACAGAATAATTGCCTTGTCTGATTTATCAGGGCTAAGCAGTAACAGTCAGATAACAGTATGTTATATCTGATTAAAGTTAAGTATCAGGAAAAAATCCTAGAAGCATCACTAGCATATAATTGGAACAGCCTTCTGAAACCTCCTTTGCAAGCAGGTCTTGCATACATTTATCAGGTGTGACTTAGATTTAACCAGTTAATTCTACTGCAAGAGGGTACAGTAGGTCAGTAACAGTCCTATATTTTAGAATCTAAATATCCTTCTGATAATCAATTTCATAATTACTCTGAAGATACTCCAACTGGATTTACTGCATCTGTTTACGTAGTTTAAACGGTCCTGGCAAAAAGACAGTATTGCTGTCACACTGAAGAGGACAGATGCTCGGAAGCATCAATGAGATTTTCAGAAAACCTAAAAGGGCTTCAAAAGGAGTGGCAAGTATCAAAAGGTGGCAGGAAACACTTTGCTATCAATTTGAAGTCACGTGGGACCCTACTCCATGACTTGGACCACCAGACATCAGGCTTATATTTCCTGTTACACAGCAGGTACTCTAAACTACTAAGAAAGTTATCATTTATTAAATGAAAACTAATGAATCATCTACATAATTTGAGTCTACAATACTTTCTCCATCAATTATCAGCTTTAGTCTTGAAAAATAATACAGAACAGTATGATCAGCAAGGTTCCTTGATATTGTCAGATGAAAATAAAGACTAAAATAAACAAGAAAAGCAAGTAGGAATTTCTACAGATATCATTAAAATGTTTTAAAATTCAAACTATTCCTTTAAAAGTGTTCTGTATTTGATTTATCATAAATACATACTTAATTCTTGCAACAAAAACACCTACATGAGGATATGGTAGAACCACTATAGTAAACCATATCCAGACACAGCAGTTATAATTTAATTTATTACAGAAATCTCTCTCAAAATCGTATGTTTAAAATATATTTATATCTTTTTAATAAATATATTTAATATATTTGTATTTGATTCTACCCTCCTTTTCCTATTTACATATCTTCTGTACCATACCATAATATTTTTGAGCCTGGAAGGCATGATGCGTTCACTGAGATCAATAATTTTTTAATCTCACTGCTACAAAATCCACATTGTTCAGTTTGGATAAATCCTTAAAACCTTTAACCATAGTTAAATCAAAGGCATTAAAAAAAACATCTCATGTATGAGGGAGTTATGTCTTCCTCAAACAAGATCATATGAAGGAAACTTTACTCTCCTCCTCCCTCAAGGAGAAATTGTTCCACCATTAATTTTTTTGGCACATAGAACAGAAATTCTAAAAATATTTATACCTTAAAATACGCAAATTTAAGTTATTAGATTATTTTTTTAACCTCAAACCCAACTGATCAGAAGTGGCAAAGTTCTGTATAATTTTAACCAAAGATGCTTCATTACAGATTATGTTAAGGTAACTTTGAGATCAAACAGGATACTAACACCTCTGAAAGCCCTAAAACATTTATAAACTTGGATTCATTTATTAAAAAATTATTTCTCTGAGTGTTTTTTCAAATGCATTGCTTTAAACAGCTAGGTTTATTAAGAACTACCAGGAACATTTATCAAATTCCTTCCTTCTTAATTTAGAACACCTTCTACTGAACTAGTTAGGATTTAGCCCTACCAGTCACGTATAAGAGTCAAGTAATGATCCCTTTATATTCATTAACTACCCTTTTAATGAGCTATTACTACCTCGGGATTCAGAAGACCTCAGGGAGGTTGTAACATGCCACTACCTATATAGTAATTCACTGCTGAGTTAGTACATAGCCTCCTTGAAAGAATATAGAAATGCCCTACATTACTCTCTGTAGTACAGATGTCAGCATCAGCAAAATTTCTGCACATAAGACACATCCAGGCCTAAAACTTAACTAACAACTCAGGTAAAACTCTAGTAAGTTTAACAGATTACCTATTACTATGGCCTACCACTTCGCTAGAAGTTATCACACTCCTAAAAAAAGTGAGCTGAAAGGATAAGCATTGCCTGACCACCTCAACTCATAGTTTGATGGCATAAAACATGGTAGGTCTGATAAAGGGCCAGGGCAGAAGGCAGGGGACACCAACACCCCAAAAGACTATTCACAAAACGTGTAGAGTCTGAATGAGCCATATATTAACCTGCTTATGTTCAAAGGTACCTGGATAAAGAAGTAAAGCACAGGATTAGAAGCCATCAATTAAAATTCACACAGAAAATTAATTTATAAACGACTGAAAGCTAAATAAAATGAAATTTTTGCAATTGTGCCCATAATAAAGGAAAGAAAAACACAAACCAAAAACTCACAACAATAACATATATATGCAATAACTTGTGATGGAACTGACTTGAAGACAGGCCTTCCCGTTCACCAGCAATTTTGGACAGAAAACTGTGACTAAGATCACAAAAAAAAAATGCTTATCTGATATTATTTGCAGTGAGAATAAGCCAAATAATCCTTAAGATAATTACCTCTCAAGATTTATGGCAGCTGTGGGCTGATACTGTTACACACAGTCTGTAACACTGTGTAACACAGTGTGTAACACTGTTCCCTGAATTGCCCTCTATGTTTTTCAAATAAAAATGTTTTAACTTAAAGTTCTCAGGCCCAACTGAGAGACAGAAATACCACTTCTCTGCTTTTCGTAAAGCCATTCCCTGCAAGATATTACTGCTCTTCTTTTCTATTACTACTTAGAGGCATTGTCTGCATCAGGGAAGGAGGGGAGTAATTCATGCTGCTCCATAAACTGCCTCCCTCTTGGCCCGCAAGTGCCAGAAGAGTAGAAGAGAGACTCTACCCAAACTGAGAGACCCTTACAATGGGGCATTCCCCTACAAAAGCAGCCTAGGGAACAGCTGGTAGAGGCAGCATGTGCCAAGCAATATCCACAGCAAGGCTGCAGCTCAACCAGATGCTCTAAGAACCCAGACAAGTCTAGAAGAGACAGAGGGCAGGTCTGCACACGGAGAAGATATGTGTGAAGTAAACACTTCTCCTGATCTTCTTTAAGTGTTCATCTGTTAGGTGAGTGCAACATCCAGCCACCTCATCTCTACAAAAGGTAGTGGGTATCAAATACATGTATGTGCCTGCTTCTCTCCTTAGACATCAAAATAATTCAGCAAAATGAAGTTTCTTTTGCTGGGAAGGTAAATACCCTTGTCACCATCACCGGGGGCTGAGAGGGGCAAAAGAATAGCTCTTACTTAATACTCCCTCTGAAGTCACAAGTGAAACAGATTGGGAAATCTTCCCTGCTCCTGAGAGAAAAATAAGTAAAGGGGGAAAATGTAAAGTCAGTTTTTCAGCCACTGACACTAAAAGGGTGCAGTTGTATGAAGCATATTTGTCTCTCATCTTCACTCATTCACCCATAGAGATCTATTCTCAAATCACAACAGAAGAGTCAGAATAGGACAGCTGAAGAGATCTCTTGCTTCCTCCATCCCCATTGTCATTTCCCCACCACTACAAGAAGTGACAGAGAAGAGAAATTTTCTTTTCAAACATGTATTTTAAAGATAATCCTCTATCTGGAAGCAGTACAGAGAGCAATAGTCAACTGCAGGAACTACGAAGTCAGGTAAGAAGAGTTGTTAGGAAGACAAAAAATGAAAAGGGAGGAAAGACTAAAATAAAGGGAGAAAGTATGTCTTTTTCTATGCCTGTGAAAAAGAAGAATCATCATTTGAGGGAGCAGCAATAAAAGCTTGGCCACTAATTACGTTACCAGGAATCTGTTTCAGCCAACAGATTACAGAAGAATTTACTCACCTCTCTACATGGGATTACAGGATTATTAGCGTCAAAGATACCAGTGAAAATCAGAAGACAAAACTGTGGTCCTATCGCCATAAGTTAAAACACTGACAAATGTACAGTATTTCAAATGGAAAAGATACAGGAAAAGTTCTGTGATCGTGGGACTTAAATGAAGCAAAGATAAATACTAAGGTGAGTTATCCCCAAAGTTTTCAAGTTATAAAGTCAAGACTAAAAAACAAACACTCAGACATATATTCAGTAAGTAACTTTTGAAGAGGAAAGGACTGAAATTTTAAGTCCACAACCTACTACAAGGATAAAAGGATTCTGTTACTGGCAATCCCATAAGTATCAATAATAGGCTAAAACCATGTTTCCCTCTGTCTCATAATCACAGCCATGGAATCAAAAATTCAAGAAATTAAAAAGTATTCGATCAGATGCAATTTCTGCCTCTCATAACTTGTCCTTATTTGGAGGGAAAAAAAATCCAAACACAAAACAGTGGTGATGGAAACACTGTAAAACTATTTCTGGAATAATAAAATAAATTTAAAAAATCAGTCACAATAAGTACCACTGGCCAAAATAAAAAGGAAGAAGGGAACTAAAATGAGTCAGTTTCCCTGTCTAGCTCCCCACTTCCAATTAGTCCTACACAAACCCTGAGCCAACTTTAAGCAGATGCCAGTAGTGGAAGCTGTATACCCTGTGGCAATGTTGACAAAGAGCACACTGTTGGCAAACAGACCAAAAAGATTAAAATTTTTGGTTGAATTCTATTTCTGTTCTTTGAATTGAGAAAAAAGATAGTAACAACTTTTTTTCTTTTTTTTCCCCCAGATAGCAGGAGAACCTGTTGTTGAAGAATAATGAGATTGTTAAAAGATTTGAGTTTAATTAAATCTAAGTTATAAACTTAGACTTTAAAAATTAAGGAAGAACATAAATACGATAAAGATAATACATGCTAGAGATAAGACTGAGTATTCTGAACAGGTAAAGGAGATTCGGGAAGAACTCAGTGGTTCCCTGAAAAGGAACTACAGTCTGTCGTTACTCCTGCCACTCTGTCTTTATGCAACATACACAAGATGAGTGCTTACCCAGTGAGCAGCTATTCAGTATTTTTCTCAACACATTTGTTCATGTGTGGCCTCATCTGCTCTTAGCTGCATGCTGTTCAAACACGTTCAGAAGCTGTGGCCATTTGTTTTGAAGCCCATCACAATGGCATCAGAGTTCATCAATAATATTATTCACCATTGTAATATCTTGAGACACAAGCATGCGTAACTTTCCTTTTTTTTAATAGATTCCAAAATAAGGCACAGATTAAGATAAAAACTGTAGTAATCTCAGATGCTAACTTTATCTCAGATATGATTATTCCAAGTGCTCAGTATCAAACAACATTCCATACATTCAGAGCACAGACTTTAATCGATTTCAGCTGCAGCTGCAAACCCTCAGCATTTCTGCATATAAGCCTCTAGTATTACAAATTATGCAACCAGAATTGCAGAGCACTCAAATCAATTAGTCACCACTTGGGAAAAGTTTCATTTAAACGACTTGCCTAGCATCACACAGGAATTCTGCGGCAGAGAGAGGAACAGAATCCAATCCTCAAGGGCACTTTTCGTCTGACTAGCTTACCCATGAAACCATTTTTTTTTTCCCTGCCATCTTCTCCCCCACTCTACATACCCTCAACATCTACAGGTTAAACAGTTTTTACAGACAACAGTCTCTTTCAATACATAAGCCTGAAGCTGCACTGGGGCCAGATCTCTCCCTGAGCCTGAATAAGTAAAGACCCTGTAGAATATGATGTAGTGAATTAAAAATCATCACAATGAACAAGCACAAAGAAAGCAAATTAAGATTTGAGACACTCTGAAAACTGACATTCCCTAATTTTACAATACGCAGTCCTGGAAATTTTTACTAGTCTTTAAAAGCAATATTAAGGTTTGTCGCTGTTGCACAGAAAGACAGAGAAACAAGGAGATTCAAAAAGGAAAAAAAAACTTGCATATAAAACCACAAGCAGCGTGGTTTCCCCCTCCCTTTCAAATAAACCCTAGCTCTCTGAAGAATCATTTTGATTCTAACAGGCTCCACTAAATTGCAGCACAACCTAGCTAGTTATGATTGCCTACTTCAAATTACAAACCTTAAGTCAAATATAACATAAATAGATTATTCCTTAACACAATAATAGTTAACATTTCTGAAAGACAAGCTATAATACACTGGTATCTGCACAGAACTAAAAAACAGCATATGCTGTACCATTTTAGAAGGGCAGGGAGAAATTGACTGCATCAATTAGGAATGGGAAGGAGCCTGCATGTATTACAGGCAGATGAACCCAGGTGTAGACAGACAATTCCGAAACATGCAGTGTCCAGGCAACTGATGATCCTTCTACAAGAAAGTATCCTTTTTGTCTCAAAAGACCCAAAAGTATTTACCAAGCACTTTCTGCATATGTATTTTTATCATCTATGACAAAGAAGCACAAGACCTAGCATCTTGCAAAATCTCTCAAGTCTAATGAAAGTAATGAGACACTAAAAATAAAGGCAGCCACATAAGAAACTGGCTGTTTTAATTACCAATTCTGTTATGACACAACAAGGTTCTTCCTTAATTCAGCAGAACTTCTCTACAGGTGAGGGTACTCCAGAAGCACAAATGGAGAGGTCTACTTTCAGAACACAAATTACTGCAACCATTTTTTATCCAAATTACTTAGAATCTTTTTGATTGGTGAGGCACCTTTTCAGAAGTCATAAACAATGTAGAACTATTGTGCTTATGTGAGTAGCATTGTTAGCATTTATAAATACAAGAGACACTTGTAATACTTTTGTATCACTTCTCTCATTTTATCACTACATTTAATGCAAAACATTTGACTAAGATTTAAAAAGCTTTATGTAACATAGAAGTCAAAACCTTATCAAGCTTAAACATAAATAATTTGAGTCTTTTCTTAAAAAAAAACAAAACCAAAACAAACCCAAGAATCTTAGTATTTTTAGTTATAGTTTTGAAACAATATTTAATGTATTTTATATTTTATGTCCTTTTCCTGCACTATGTAAGAATAACTGAAAATAAAGAACTGTCCTCTTCCCACATGGGGCAATCAAAATTTGCATGCAATAAAACCAACATTTTAAAGATCAAAATTCCAACCCCGCAAGTTTCCAGGAATCCTAGGGCCCATGCATGTATTTACATGGGAGTCAAACATGACTGCTGCCTAAACACTAGTAGAATTATGATCCCAAATAAACTGACAGGCACACTAAGCTTTTATTCAATAATATTTATAGATCTAGATTCAGACTTAAATATCTGTGAACTGAAAAATTACAGGCACCTTTACAAGCAAGACAACTTTACATACAGTTTATCTTACCCAAGAAAACCTTTTTTATATATTGATCTAGAGTTCCATGAAAGAGTCTTGTTTATAAAAGATTCTTAGCATAGCAAGCGTTCCTTGGAAAACTGAAATTACCACAATTGCCATAATAATCTTAATTTTTATTAACTTTACACTCTCATTTAGGTAAACAGTATTTATATACAGATACACACATATGAATACACACACACACACGCTTTATGTAATGGTCTCCACCTTAAAGACTTCAAAAAAAATTTTTAAAGCCTTCCCCAAACGGGGATTTTGAGGAAACGACAAAAGGAAATTGGGATATGGCCTACCAAGATACAAATAAAATTAGTTTCCACATTTCTATATCAATATTTGTACCCAAAAAGTGAAAAGAAAAATATTTTTTTAAAGACAGCAAGTCAAGGATATTTGTTCAGTTAATTGTTTTTATTAACAGGAGATAAATATAAAGCCAGACACAAGTAGTAAAAAGCTTTAGTGACAAAATAACAAAAAAGGAATATTTTTTTTTTTGCTTTCTTTACTGAATGAGTCTCCAGAAATCTTTAACTGGGTCTGAAATGTATGTGAACATCGAATAAAGGCACACAAACAAAAAACTTACTGCTCACTGCATTAATGAATTGCAACACAATGAAATCAAATTCTGAAAGGCTCTTTTATGGTAAAATAAAGCAAAAACATGAAGAGTTAATTCCATGAACAATTTTAAGTTCTTCATACTTATTTATTCTACTCTGACTGAACATTGCAACAAGAAATGCTTATCAATACACAGTTTTATGTGATCAGTTTTAACAGCTTTTTCTCTAAGATTTTAATAACGTAAAATAAAACTGTTTAGAAGACCTCTGGGAACTTCTGATAATTTTCACTATTGCAGTAGTTTTAATTAGTGACTCTCTTCTATCACTACTAATAAGCAAACTAAGGTAAAAATTAACTCAAGCCTTCATCTCCAGTAGGGCATTTTTAATTTTAAATGACAAAGTTAAGTATTGTCTGTAGATACTGAATTTATTCTTTGTTCAAAATACACATCACTACTGAATCCAGTAATAGTCAAGGAAATGTACTCCATATATTGGTTTCTAGTTTGTGCAATTTTTTTTCTTTTCCAATAATTCACTTGTTTCTTCAAGCCAAACAGGAAGTAACCATTTGAGATTTGCTCAGCAGTCAAGGATAAATAGAAATGCCATCAACATTATTTTTAATGACAAGCAGTATAATTTTTTTAATGATAAAGTTAATATAAAGATACAACACTGTGACAATTTCAGGGCAAAATTTACCCCAAGTGTTGGCACAGTAAAAGAATATGCCATCAAATTTGTAAAAGATAATGTGAATTTGACCTTTGCTATTATCTGCAACACTTAACCAGATAAGGAGAAATAAAAATAACACATTGCTTCCAGGGAATTGCTACTACTGCACTGATTAATACAGAAACTATTTACTATAAACTAGTTACCCTCCAGGAAGTCCTAGAGTTGCATTATACCCAGAACCTTCCCACCCCTCCTTCCCCCCTTTATAAAAAGTGATCTCTTGAACACAAGGTTTAACAATTAGATGCACTTATAGAACATAATTCCCCAAGTGAATAAATTGCCCATTAGCTAGATAAGTTTAGATCCCACACAAGAAAAAACTCAGAGGGGAAAAAAAAAAAACACAAACAAAAAACCCAACCAAAACAGATTCTTTTTGAAGTTACATTTGCTAAAATTCTTGACAGATCACCTAGAATAATAATCATATTTAATTTGCATGCATATGTATTCTTCCCGTATCTGATTTTTTGCAATTATGCTGTTCAGCCTGGCAAGCAAACAGCACAAGATTAACACTAACATCCTAAACCAAATTGATTTCATGTTCCAAATGCTGTGATAATTTTCTTTGTACCTTTCAAATTTCAAATTCTCCAAATCAAATAGTAGCAGCTGGAAAAGCTTCTCTTAAAATTGTACTGCACCACAGTAGCTAAGATTTTCCACTGGCATTAAAATAAACACAGCCAACCCATATCCCATATCCCATATTAAAATTTCATTGATTTCTAACAAATCTTACTCAAAACAGCATTGACAAGAAACTCATTTCAATACTGTTTTATACCACATGAAGAATTAATGCCATTGATGAAGAAATGCTAAGATCTCACAAAGGCACTTCCAGCAAATGATTCTCCACCAGCTGAAAGTGCAGTATTTAGAATGATCCTATCTTAAACTCCATCTTCTAACCATTTCTTTTTACCACTAGACAACATTATGTATTCAGTACTTGTTTGATAAGACAAACTTCAATTTTATTCAATAAGTATGGTCTGGATGCCATTATATTAAACCAGCAATAGCAATCCTTCAAATTGGGCTAAGAGATGCCAGCTAATATTTAGAAAGAATGTGCTTAAATTTTTCAAAATAATAACGTTGTTTTAAAAAACAAGAATGGCACCTGAAACCCAAGTAAATATTTTATAAATGTGGTAAATTGTTACTTTTTTTCAACTGTGAGCTTATTTAGTACTGCCTATTATAGAACTAGAGCAGCTAATGATTAAGATATTTAATAATTATGCAAACTTAGAAGTTGCTTTTTTTATATTTTCTAAAATTTGTAACAGGCTGTACTTTCACAAAACTTAAAAAGGCAAGGTCTTTTTTTACTATTCAGTCAAAAGCATAACTGAAAAATATTAGCTATGTATATTTTTAACAAAAAAAGTTCAATCAAGTTGCTTGATATCATCTGCATGGATGTTTTTGATCCTAATTCAAAATCACTTACATGTCAAAGACACTGCATGAAATTGAAACCTTTACTAATGCCAAGGTTTGACCCAGGATCCAAAATAAATCTGCATGTACAGACCCTTGTACCTACACAAAGCACCAATTACTTCAAATGAGGTTTTGTCTGTGCTCTAGAGTCCACCCATGTGGAGCCAATTACTATAGCAGGGCCATTATATGGTTCATTTCCCCATACCAGCTTGGCAAGAGGTGTACATGGGTGTAGGAAGTGCAAAAGAACATTCACTAATAAAGTGTCTGAAACATACGCCCGTGCACTGTAATATTTAATATTACAACACACACTTCTTCACTTGAACCAGACCATGCAAAACCAGTAAATACTGCAGGGCAGTTTCCAATTTGAACAGTATCTTTCAAGTTTCTCTTTTTGGCCCACCAGCAAAATCCAAATATCTTTTTCTTATTTGTATTTTTTTTATGTAATCTGTGTGTTTTGTTGGGGATTTTTTATAAGCTTGCATAATTATTCTGATCCTTAATCTACATTGCACATTCCTAACAATATCTGATTATTCTTAAGAACATTGCAAGGCTGCAGGATTTGAACAGAAGGTGTGAGAAAAATGTCAGAATTGCATCGTCTTCAATAAGTATATTATAATAGCAGAAGCACTGATATTCCTTATTGATTATGTCTGGTATCATTCCATTCTTAAATGACGAAGTTGTTGTTTGAAATAATTATTATAAATAGGAGGAAACCACTTGAGTATAAAATCTCTCCCCACTGAAAGTACTGAAGCTCCATCTAGAGGCTTTTCTTCCTCTTATGTCATTTGCGGTATATGTAACATCACCTAGAAATGTGAACAATATTAAATGTCAGAGGCTTCCTTTTTACCTCCTCTTTTGTTATTCATAATGGGTTCTTGCCCTGAACCTTTGCCTGGCAACACTAGCTCCTTCACTGCCATCAAGTGGTAAGAAACCAAAACTGAACTTCAAAATGCAAAATCTCAATAATCGGATTAAATTATCAGTTTAGTATAGAGACAACTAGAAATGCTAAGTGCTGAAAATCTTTATGGTTCTTTCCATTGAAGTTCTGATGTATCTACTCCAAAGCACTACCATGCCTCACACAGTAAATTAACGAATGGTTTCAAATATTTTTTTTTAAGGTTCATTTTTACTTCAAATTGCACAGAATAAAAATCTACATCCACATTCCCCAACATGATATTTAGAACAAAAAGGCATCACAATAAAATAACTTCAAAGCAGTAACATATGTAACACTTAATACTCCAAATACGTTGAATATGGCAACAGGAGGAATACCATAAAATAATTAAAAATAAGGTCATAAATAACTCCTCAGACTAAGTGTTGCCTACTGGTAGTATCTCAAAAGAAAGGGCCAAACAGCCACCCATCTCTTCAGCAGTGTCTAATGCAGCAAGTATGCAGCTATGTCAGTCTCTTCCTTTGTGCTCCACAGCTGTTATCAACTATGGACATTTGTTATGTCAGAAGCCTTAATGCTCTACAATCAAAAGTAACCTATGGGGAAACAAGCACACAGCACACCAAAAATCTGGGAGGGTTTGTCTATATCAAATAAATAGGAAAAAGAAATAATAAAGTAACAGTAGAATGGAGCAGGCAGCAAGACCTTGATTACTTCCATTTCAACCCCTTGAGCAACTTACGGTACAACTACTCCCACAGAGCGCCCATCCCTCCCACCTACAATGCTTCAAATTACAGAAATCCCACAAGGTCTTCAACATGATGAGGAATACCTCTAAAATAAACCCCCTGGCTTATATACAGTGAAACTGCATTAACTGCTTCTATTTGCTCTTACACACACACAACCTTATTTAGTATACTTTCTCTTCAGCAGTTATTCCAATTGGGAATTGGAAGAAGGTAAAGGACAAAGACTTCTTGGGTTGTCCTGTTAGAATAGTGACTAACACATGCTATGGAGCTTAAGAATTCAAACTTCTGTTACAGAAATTAAAAAACATAAAAAGGAATAGTTATCAGATTAAAATGAACAGAAAAAATAACACTCTCTGCATGAGATATATTTTATGCCTTATCAATACTTCATTGGTAAGGAAAGAACTATTTAACTATTTCTATCAAAACCTGTGTCTTCTAGTCTGCAGATCAAATCTGTACGGCGAGTGCTGGGTGGCCACCTACCTACTTCTGACTGAGTAGAGCTAGTACTGTGCTGAAAAGCAGGCTCACACAAAGCAGCCTGCTAAAACCTTGCCGTTGGAAAAGCAACCTCCAGACAGCCAGACTTTCCAGCTGGAAAAGGTCAGTCTGAAAGATGTTTGCTTGGCCCTGGAAGGCAGCCTACTCGTCCAAAGATACTTTGTTTCTAGACTAGCCATTTTCAAACATAGTTGTGGAAAATCCTCCTTAAAAATAATCATTTGTGTAACATCTACATATTGAAGTTGAGACCACATAAAATATTTGTTCAAGAATGACTGGAGAAAGCCACAAATAATAAAGGTATAGACTATGAAACTTCAAACAATTATTTATTCTGAACACTGAAAAAGAAAGAGTAGGACCAATATTGACATGCAGTACTAGAACTGGATCTTCAGAAGTGACAGAAGTGAGACCAAAAACTGAACAGAAAGGGTCTAGAAATCAGTGAACAAGCAAAGCAAAAAAAGAAAAAACAACAAAACTCCACAAATAATAAAAAAACACAACACCAACAGCTGAAGTAGGTGAGGGGGGAAAAAAAAAAAAAAGGGAGAGACTAACATGCAACCTAAAGTCACATGCAGCTTTCAGGTTAAGGCAACACTAACTGCCTGTTGCTTGGCAATTCAATCTCGAGGTCCAACTGAAAAGCCAAAAATCAATTTTAGACAGTCACTTTAGTTACAGGAAGCATAGGGATTAGACAAAGAGGCTGTTCCTGAAGTAATTGAAATGTAAGTTAACCAGGGTGCATACAACCACTTTAGCTCCCGAGCTGAAAGAAAGGGCTGAATTTATGATGAGCAGTGAAAGCCACAGTAAAATTTTATGGCAGCAGGAATACATTTAAAAACAAGCAAACCAACCACACAATAAAGAGAAATGATGGCCTCCAAGATTAAGAGTGACAAACAGAATTGGAAGACACTGGAGATTAAAAAAAAAAAATTTAAAAGAAACGTTAGTTATTCTTCCCAAACTGATTACATGTAGTTTAAGCTAATCACAGATCTCTCAAAGGGATGTATCAAATACACTAATAAGAAAGAGTAATCAGAGAAAGGGTGATTTAAAAGTTACAGCTATTCTAGTATAGTAACCCTGATTGACAACTATCGTTCTCAATGAGGGGACAAAAAAAAGGAAAAACAGGAATCAGAAGACAAAGTACAGCATATACTTGAGCAGGACAGAGGACTGTCAGATTGTTCACCCTTTCAGCCTCTGAAAATTAGAACAGCAAGTAAAACCTAGCACAAAAGCCATGGAAAGTGTCATCAAAGAAGAGAGAATAAATATTAGCTCGAGGGGCTGCATAGACAATCACAGAGAACTGCAATGCAGAAGGTTCCTAAGATGTATTTACAAAGCCCTAACAATACTCAAGCATCTCACTCAGCTCAGCAATTCTCAGCTGTGGCCACCAGGGACCCTATATACTGCCCTCGTTAAGGAAAAACACAGGGCAGTTCCAGCAACAATGCTGTCTTGGTGAAAATAAAGCTTTAGGCACAGCAAAGAACAAGAAACCATTTAGGTAACTGTCTAGTTCTCTATCATTATTCTAGGATTGACAGTATGAAGACAGAAATTCAATTTGGGGCGAAAAGGGCAAAAAAAAAAATCTCCATGACGCCCAGTGAGCTAATGGCTAGTAAAAACTGTACCTGTGTTGCCAAACATTAACCCAGAAAATGAAGGCCTCGTAGGCAGGTCTAAATAGATCTGCTATGAAGTCTAGACAGGAAAAAAGGGGTTAGAAGAGATTAAAAAAAAAACAAAACAACAACAAAAAAAACCAAAACAGCCTAGGTAATTTATTTTGATCATTTGTTAGCATCTTTTCTGGGTAAAAGACATTACGAAGAGCAACTAATACAAAATACACAGGAAGTCTATAGCAAGCATCTGCTTCCTTTTTTAGGCCACAGGTGTTTAGTAGTAGCTGGAAAGAAACCTGCTTTTGCCCTCCTTTGTCAAGGAACTCTAGAAGGAAGGCTATGGCCTAGAAATGAAAGATCAAATAATTCAAAACATTGTCTGGACCCAACTTTGTGAGAAAATGGGGCAGGTTTTCATACTTTATCTAAATAAAACAACTAAGGTCCAACTTACACAGAATTAAAAGGACAGCATAATAAGTAAAAGGCAACTTAAAATGTCATCCAAAGTTCAACAATTTTTTTTTTTAAGATTGTCTCCTTTCCTTGGGCTATATTAGCAACTGCAACACATTTTCCAGACTACTGATGCTTGAAACTAAAGACAATTTTAGAACATTTACACCAGAATTCTTGCTAACATCACCAATTAAATATTTACCACAAAATTTTTACACAGAAGAACTCAAGCCTGTTAAGTAATTGGCAAGAGTGACCATAAGAAACCTCCCTGGAGTAACCTGCCATTACAAGCACACACTGACTCCACTCAGTTCTCCTGCCTTCCTTCCTCTCATCAGCATGTTGGGTCTTAGCAAAGACTAAGTATAACTCATCCAGACTACTTTTGTTCACCTCTTGCAATCACGATTTTTCCCTAACCAAGTCATTACATGACAGACCCTTGTGAAAATTAGTCCTGTTCTCAAGGTCCCTACTGCCAGCGTATGAATCTTTTACTGCTCATGGTTCGAAAGATCCCAGAGCACAAGTATTGGGCTGAGAATCAAAATGCCATTTTCTAGACTGAATATCAAATACTCTTACTATAACCTAGCACAGAATTTAGCAACTTATGTATTAATTTAGTCACACCAAAAAAAAACCAATAAATATTGAAGGGGCAGGGGAAGGCAGAAGTCAGTTAATTCACACATTTCACAACACACCAGGGCTTTTTTCATGTTTTGTTCTTAGGGTATCTGAGCAATCCATGTCCTTAAGGGAGTCTTTCCTTCTTTTGTCACCACTTCAGGGCTCATCTCATCTTTAAATGGCATACTCGTTTCACTATATAACTGGACAAAAGCCTAAGTTTTTACCATGTGAGTTTAATCATTACTTTCTAGTATTGCCAACTAATACTAGATACCATCCCTTTAGGCATTCTTACCTCCATGCCCAAATCCATTAATAGACATTCCTTGGAGGTGGTGGGTTTTTTGAGTGTGGATTTTTTTTTTTTATTCACCCACCCCCTGTCAGTGGAGAGTCCAAAAGGCAACTCTGCTTGAGCAAGCTACTCCTTAAGAATAAATTAATTAACTTAAATTATCCTGTGAATCTGATACTCAAGCAAATATATGTACCACTTCAAGGCTTGCAGCAAAACAGTCTGGGACTCCACAAGCAACCTTTGTGCAAATTGTGGGGAGGATGTTACGCTAATAGCAAGTTCTACTCTTGCAGAGGAAATGGGAAATACTTTGTATATTTGTCTTAGTTGGACTGCAAAATATCGAATACCTGATGAAGATACAATTCTATCTTGACTGAAAAATCAATTTCAGAAACCAAACTAGTCCAATACTGTCTTTCCTGGCCATAGGATCAATCCCATCATGTCTAACCAGCTGTCATGTAAGATGCTCATATCTCATGACAGCAGACAGGATAACCAATACCCTGATAATAATGACAGTGTCCTCAAGTTTCTCACAGAAGCTATGTGAATGCATCTTACATATTCCAGAACTGAAGAAATTCACATTTTACAGCCTTCTGCTTTCTTTAGGTTAGAAATTTAAGAAGATATCATGCCCTGTGAACAGTGCTCTAAATACCAGACAAGTTCTCTTAAAATATTTTTTTTTTTGTTAAAAATCTGAACTTTGAGGAAGGAAAAACACATATAAGACAAAAGAAATTGTATCTTAGAAAATATGGATATCCATATTCAGTGTTAAGCAGGGTTAATAGTCACAAATACATTTACAAGAGAAGTAGATGTTCTACAATGCAAAATGGCAATCTTTGTAAGGACACTTTTTAAACAAAAATACTGTCCCAATTTGTTTTCTGGGCTTCAAATACTAAAAAATTAATGCAAACAAATGGTTTATACTGAACACTTTAAAACATAATGGTTTAAAACAGGAAGTGTAATATCAAGACTGAAGCTTCCTATTGTTTTTGTGTTGTTTTTTTTTTCAAGTACATTTCTCTCTAACTGTACCCCTTTTCTAGGGACAAGTTAGTATTTTTGCTTAATATTTCAGTTTTAAATAAAGTCTACTCAAACTTATGTCTTCAGAGACTGAGAGAATAGAGTATTACAATTTTAGCCAAAGGTCAAAATAAAACTAAGATGTGACACAAATCAGCTGCAACACTAAATAATGTTTAATTGCACCTATATGTTGCAATATGCTGTTGCACTGTGACAAACTGGAGACTACAGGAGACGATTCTAGGTCCCACTGTTAAGGTAGCTCAAACAAGAAATATTCACCACCAACAGCTTCCCTGTGAAATTGACAATCTGAATGCTGCACCCACTACATCTTATCTACAAAACTACATTCCCAGAAAATGCACTCTGACTCAGACTTTCATAATCCCATACCTTTTTCTAGGTATTTTTTCTTTGGGATTCTCAAACATGATTTCTCAGTGCATTGCTTTGGATGTGTACATGTTGGCAAAGAGCCATGTCTACCTTAAGTTCGCATTTCTTGACATTAGTCAAGGTGCATGCACAGCATGGAAGCAATGGGTAGGATTAGATACAGGATTAGACAGAACTCTAGATAGTGTCTAGAAGTATGAATTTATCAGGTCTCTGAACAATAAATAGATCAACTCTATTTAGCAGAAAAAGAAAATTGATTGTACACTGAAGAAATTTACTAAAACCTTGACATCTAATATATTTATTCAATAAAACTTTTAGCTGTAATACTTTGACTTAATGTTCCTGCATTTCAAAGAATTTCCCTGCTGCAAAATTTATTTTGGTAAGTTTTTATCTTTTAAAAACTTCTAGATTTGAGGGCATTTCTTAAAATTCTGTCATGACTTCTCACAATGTTAGCATTCAATAGAAAACAAAACTAAAGCATTCACAGAGATGTAACTGAAACAAAGCAATATTAAAATCTTGCTCAAACCAATAGGGATGAGCAAAGGCATTGCTAGTAAGTAGCACCATCAAAATCAGGATAACCAGAGTAAAACAATCTCATTGTTTCCAAAATAATAGATTTAAGAACATCATAGTAAGAACCTTGCTGGGCAATTAAAAAATCAAGATAATTACTTTGGTATAAAGGAAACATAAGTCAATAGGGGAGGGGAGGTGTGCAACACAAACCAACTCAAATAGTAATACAAACCAAAGCCCTCCATTTTACCTTCTGAAAAGTGAACTATTGCCCGATACTGAGATGTTACAGAGTTAATGCTAGTTACTAAAGTAACATGACCAGAAGCAGATGATGTACTTGGAAGGAGTGCAGGAATACCTCAGTTAAAGGCCTGAGCTCATAAGAAAATGTGCTTCATCATACACTTGTAGCAGTGAGTAGAACAGGAAAACTGTGTAATAACAGCTATTTTTCCTTCTAATGATCAATAACTACAACAACAACATGGTGGATTTTGTGCCAGTTCCAATAGAATCCATGGAATGTATAGCTCAAAAATGTGTTGACAACTTCTTTCACACTTGTTAATTGGGACTTTTGTATTCATCTGAGCAACCTAGAGTGAAAATTTATTTGATTTTCAAAACCCTTTAAATGTAACCAAAATCAGGACTCTAGCTACAGACTGCTTGATGATGAAACTATGAAAAGTTCCCTTCATGAATAAAGCTACAGCTGTGAAATTTAATAATTTATTTAATGAGTCTTCCCTGTTGGAGATGTTCAAGAGAATTCCACACCAACACATTACTTCACCTTACTTGCAGCAGACAAATCAAGATAAGCTAATTAATCTTGAAACAAATATATAGATACATTACTCCAAACACACAAATGATATGCTAAGACATCACCAGGGTCAGGTCTTTCACCTGAGATCGCTGAATGAAATGTATATACAGAGCTGCAGACAATAAAGTTGTCTGAAAAAAACTGCTTCCAGCAAGCTAGCAGGCTGCCAGTATGACTACCATCCACACACAAAGAGAAAAGCGCCAGAAGAGATCATGGAAATTACAGACCAGAAAGTCTGTCATCCATCCTTATTAAAGGCAGTATATAAAGTCACTGTAAACAGGAATAAATGTGGTCTGTTGGAAAAGATGTTGCACGGCTTCTGCAAAGGAGAAACCCTGCCTCACCAACCCAGTCCAGTCCTTGGGAGTGCATCAGTAAAGACAGAGAGGGGAGGTCCAGCAGACACAGAACAGTTCCATTTCAAAAAAGCTTTTTACAAGGTTCTACCCCAAAGGTTATCAAAGAAACTAACCTGACACAAGATGGGAGGAAAGCGTCTTACAAATAGAAAATGAATTAACAAGATACAAAAAGCAAGGTTTAATGGCCAGTTTTCAGGGCAGACAATAGGCAGCTGAAAGGTTTCCTGCTGCAGGATTGGTGCTGGGCCTGGCTTTATTCTGCACTTACAATGATAACCTGAAGAGAGGAGCATGCAGTGAAATCTCACAGTTCATAGGTGACACTGTATGTTTTGGATAGATACCAGACACTAATAAGGGAACTGCAAACCAAGCGATCTGGCAAAAAAAGTGAAAGATTCAGTGTAGGCAAGACTGTTACCTTAAACTAAACAGTGCATACACAGAGCAGAGCTTGAAGCTGGCAATTACAAATCACTAAGCAATCCAAGACACATTGCTGACAGTTCTCCAAAACCCACTGTACAGCACCAGCTGACTGAAAGGCATCACCAGGAATACATTTTTAACATTAATGAACAAAAACTCTAGAGGCTCACAGGTACAGAGCGCAAACGGATTGCAAATCACAGCAAAGTTAACATGCTCTCCCCAGGTAACACCATCTACTACTGCCGCTGGATTTATTATTTTTATTTAAGAAGTAAGGGTTAAATAGAAGTATATAAATAATAAGAAACCATGGCAGAAACCAGCCAGAGCACAGTGACAACATCCAGCACTCCCTGAAGGCATCCAAGGAGCTCGTGGGTGACATGGACAGATGCCCTAACTGGAGACCAAGAAGACTAGGGAACAGAAACAGGCCCTCACAGACACCAGGATCCACTGCTTGAGACACAACACTAGACTTCTATCAAACAGTTGCAGTTAAGGCAAGGGGTTTTAGTATTCTCAATTGCAAGTAACATTAAAAATAAAAAACACATTATTTCTTAACTAATACAACTTTAGCAGAACAACAAATCCTCTTCAGAAGCCATGGTGCATGACACCACTTAGGAAAATATAACAATTTAAAAATAAAATAGAAATAGGTATCTTCAGTGACCAAAATAATATCTAACTGCAGAAACAGTGATCAAAGGAATGTCCAACTACACAAATAGTGATTTTTCAAGCAAAGAATCACAGGGCCCTTGAAACCAGTAAGTTGCTGATCTACTTTCAGCTATTGTCCTTAAATCTAAGTTTGCTAACCAGCAGCCTGCATCTCCAACAGAAAATTATTGTGTCTATAAATCATATAAATTTGTAGGTAAGAAATGTAAGTGTATGTGTGTGAAAGGCATAAATTGTCGTAACTGAGGAAATTAGCAAGTCAGCAACTCACTGACAGTCAGTCACTATCTGTCCAGCAGAGGACTGATTTTTATTTTTTTTTCTTCAAAATTAATAAAGCTTTTAAGCACCCAGTAATACTCAACCAGAAAACAAAGACCAAAAAAGTTTTACTAAATGTACTACTGGTGTAGTCCAGCATGGAAACTCTGTACTATGTAACTGAATATGAATGTAAGCCACATTATGCCTACTAACGTAACTTTTGTACAAAAGAGGTGTGTTCTTTCACCACTGTGTGTTGCAAGAGACAAGTGACTGGATGGTATCCTCAATCTGTATTTCAACCATTGAAATACTGTTCTCAACAGATACAGTCCAACATTCAAATTCACTCTTCTGTTTTGAATGTTGCTGGGTTAGCTTGTAGTGTTGAAAAGCTACTGGAGCAGAAACAGAAAGAGGAAAATATTCAGTAGAACAGGAACCACAAATCACACAGAAATTGACAGAAAAAATACTTTCCATTCAAAAGATAGGTAGACTCAGGTTAGAAAACACATTTATTTCAAATTTTCAATACTAAAAGGGTGCTTGAATTGAGTAAGATTTCCTTTCTGTTGAAGATTTTAAATAATTCCTAATAGGAAAGGGGAAAAGGCTTTCATATTCAACTGAATTTTACAAACTTTTCTTTCTACTGTAACATTGTAGTGGCCACTACTAGACACAACATCCAATAAAGCAATTACTAATACGATTGTAAATGGTGACAAAATTAAATGGCATACAGCTCTTCTACTCTCCCATTACAGCATTTATATCCCATAAAATAACACCACGGGAATCACTGACTATGAAATAGTGATTATTAAATATAAAAGCTAGACTCAATTAGTTTGAAATTTAATAAAATTTGATCAGACTACAGAGTAATTTGCAGTATTTTCTGGGGTAGCTAAAAACAATTATTGCCCCTTAAAGACAACACTGTTCACCCCAAATCAGTGCAATAAGGCTAATTCGCAGCTTTTTCATGTCTTCAGCAGCACTAAATGTTTCCTTCAACAAAAGCACTTTACAGTATTGGGAGACAGCAGCATTTCAGAATTACAGCTCTTATATAAAAGCAAGACCTCCCTGGCCCTTTAGTCAGAGAAAGATTGCAGAGTGCCTATTTCAGTGAGTCCTATGCACCTTCTGGTTTTCCAGATGAACACTGAGAAGGAAGAATTTCCAATCTAAAAGAGATGAGGGACTGCTTATGAATTTTCTTCTCATTCCACCGCTTGTTTGTTTGACATCAAGAACACTTTGGGGACCTGCAACCCAGGTCATTTAAGAAATTTGCACTTAAACAATCCATCAGGTGAGAGTCCAGTAATACACAATCCTGCTTTAAAGTGCTACATTCAAACCATTTTATTGTTTCCATAACTGTAAGATACACCACATGCACAACACATTCCCACATACATAAAATTGCTTACAAATGACTTTTATACAGAGCTAGTAACATCCAAACAAGGCTGAGGGCCAAACAAACAAGAAGCAAAAGAATCACAGAAATCTACTAATTTAGGGAAAAGCAGCAATTTAAGGGTGCAGGGAAAATAAATAAATAAATACTACTGTATAGGCATACAAAATTGAGAGAAGGAAACTTTTAACAGGGACAGCATATGGCTAAGCAAAAGCACCAACACTAACAAGAAAATAAAAGCAAAACTGCAGGTTTTGTTCTGCTGCCTGAATTTCATTAGGCCATTGGGATGCTGTGGAAAACCAAAACATTTCAGATATACATTAATTTCCTGCTTTTATTTATTTTAATATCAGATCTATTCTTATGGATTAAAACCTCTTTGTTATCACTTACACTCTCTTTCTTACTGGCTTGGCTGCACAACAGCACCACATGCTCTTTGTTACTGACTGCTGAGAACACAAGCAGCACCAAACCATCTAAGGAACCCTTTGCATGCTGAATTATCATTTTATTTTTTTCAAATTTAACCAAGTACCTAAAGTTAAAATAGCACCATAGATACCTCCATTATCTCCCATAAAGTTACAGTTTTCTCTAGATCTAATTAGAAAACTGTGTTATTACAAATTGTAATATTACTCTAGATGGAGCATAAAAGGTTTATCATTCAATAAACTGAAATTAGGGCTGCCTTTAAGATTTTTTTCTTTACACAACTTTACAGACAAACGTGATGACCACAGTCCACAAGAAGTCAAGTAGCAAAAAGCCCACTGGGAAGTCATTTACAAAACTATATGTTAGATTAATTATGTTGCTGTTTGAGATATCAGTATGGGCACATACATGGGAAAAAAGGATTTGAAACAAACATAACATAACATTGTGTAAGCACCAGAGCCTACCCTCACAGGTTACCTACCTTTCCTCACCAAGAAACTGGTTATTCCCTTCAATGAATTAACAGGTCAAACACAGAATTTCCAGGAAGGAACAATAGCCCATTTTTTATTTCTCCAATTTTAAGATTAAGCTATTAGGGATACATCCTTAAAGGACGAGAGAAGTGGGAAGCATAAAAAGAAAAAGCTGAAACATTATTGTTGCTGCAGACAGGAAAAAAAATTCAAGACTACTTGCTTTATCCTCTTCACAGCACTTTGCATACTGTTGGTTCTCAAACATAGTGGTTTCCTATTAATCTATGTCCTTCTATACAGCAAGAAAGAAGTATAATCTGAAAGAAATCGGGGAAGTTTTATATGAATGAAGTGTCAGGAAAACTTAACAGTAAATGTCTTTAAAACTACTTAGAACAGTAGATTCTAAAACACTTTTATGTCTTTAAGAAAGGAGCCAACAATGAAAGCAAAAATACCCTGGATTTCCTTGGACAACATCCAAGCAGAAATTTAATAGGAAACATACAGAAAACCCATTTTTATGGAAAGTACAAGTTTTACAAGTCTAGATGTCTCAATCATTTTTAAATGCAGTGGCTGGGAACAAAAACATCAGGAACGTTACGCATACGTGATACCTGTCAGGGCACTGACAGAATGGATCATGTTATGTATCGGCCACTTACCGGAAGTTCAGCACAGTTTAAAGAAAGCAAAACAAAACCAAAATACACACAAGAAAACCAATATCCTGACTCATCCTCAGTTACAAGTCTGAGCACTTACCGTAAGTGCTTCTCTGTGGCGACTCTTGTGAGCAATCAAACCATAGTACGGAACAACTCTGTTCTACAGGATCCAAGTGAATAATCTCTATTATGAGATTCACACAATTCTAACTGCTTCACATAATTTTAATAATTCACACTTTTTATGAAAAGCGAAGTTTTCAGAACTACTGGAAATCTCACTTCCACGTATAACTTAAGTAACAGACTCATACAGGAAGTTTAAAAACCATGAAGGGATGCATAACTTACTGAGAAAAAACAAGTTACTATTAAGGAATGGAGATTACAGCTAAAGCTACTAGAAACAAATATGGACTTTCTAATGCTATTTTTGTTCGAACTAGTTCAATGGAGTCCATTACTGTCTCAATGTTGATAACGTACCTGGGGGCTTGGGAGAGCAGGGGCTTTTTTGGCTGTTACTGTGAGAATAGGAGCTAATTCTTTAAGTAAAAACAAATTTTTTAGAACCCCTCCCTCATTAATCATTTAAAAGAAATGTACAATTTCAAGAATTACCAAGAGCCCTCTCTGTCCAAATAAAGGTCTGCTGCTACTATCACCTAGTTGTGTATTACAGAAGTTAATGATTTTTTACAGTTTGGAGCAAAAAGTTTGAAATATATTTTATCTTTCTGACTGAGAATTAAGATGTTGTAATTGAGAGTGCATTAAAATTTAATGCCTTCCAAAACTAGTAGAACTGCTTAATCTATATTTTGAACAAGAAGTAGAAAACAATCTTGAAACAGGTTTAGACCATTAGACCTGATGTTTAATCACGAGCCCAACAACTGTGATGCCTCAAACATGTATCAGGCTGCTACACTGCTTCCTGTCACTTCACACCACAAGACTTTTGAAGGTCACAAATATCCTATTTAACATGCAGAGACAAAATAATTGCACAAAACAAAGCATGAAAAGCCTACAGCTCATAGTTCTGACACAGTCACCTGAAAAAGTGATGTCATAATTGCATGCATGTGAAGCTCTATCTCACTAGATCAAATACTTCCAAAGCTTGGAAGACTGAAGGAGTATTACCAACCTTGATCTTCTCTAACACATTTTCAGATCATGCACTCTACTATTTCAGTAACACTGTACCCACCTACGTTAATCTTAAAAAGCAGCAGGGAGGAGAAGAGCCTCAGAAGTGCACATGTAAAACCAACTTCCTTACTGTACCCACTGACTGCATATCATGACATTGCCCTGGGCTGGATGAACTGGATTCCTTTTGCATAGAACTGAACTGCAAGATGTAAAACCAGGCGCATAAACAGCACACTTCAATACAAACAGGCATTTAGTCCATGCAGCCAGCCTGGAATTAGTTCAACAACAACAATAAATAAAATCCTTGAAATGCAAACAGTGTGGACACCAAACCCTCAGCACCAAACGTTGCATCCTACAGACACAACCCTGTCAGATCCTGCTGCTTGCCAAGGTCCACACAGCTCCTCTGTTCCAGAATTCTTGGAAGGAGCCTGTTAGCCAAATACATTCAGCTCATCTAGTGGGGCTGTGGCTTCCTGCCGCCGAAGAAATCTTACTCCCTGGTTTTCATGTCTTGCACTCTTTTGGAGTCACTCAAACCAGCATCTCACAGGCTGTAGGACCAAAATCAGGTTCTGTATGTGAAGTTCTGACTTTGTGCTACAGCATCATCTAGCAAACACATCATCCAGCAGTGACAGCCATACAGTGCTCTTAATTCTTTACAGTAAAGCCACATGAATGGATTAGAGCCTGGTTCAGAATAAATCTCACATTGCCACAAGGAAGACAAGCTGATACTGAAGAAAATATATCTTTCAACATTTTTTTAGGTTATGTATTTATCCGCAGAGTTGGCTGGGAAGCCCTACCTATGTATTAACCCTCCTTCAGGAACTTGAGCTCCCAGTGCATCTTTCTGCTACCTCAAAAGGTTCGTGGAGAAACTTTCTGTGCTTGCTTTCATACACTGCACAAGCCTAGCAGAACGAATACAAACCTGCTCCTTTATCTGATTATCACTAGAAACCAAAGCCTTACTCAGAAATTTCCAGGTTCCAAACTGATACATATCATACTACTTTGCACAGGTCAATTGTAGCAACACAGCTCATGCATTTTTACACATTTTCAAAAACAAACAATGCTTCCTAAAAAAATTATTTATAAGATCTCTTGTCTCTAAAAGCCATATTACGAAGTTTCAAAAGACATTCAGAGCCCTGTAACTGCCTTCCCTACTGCAAGCCAAAAAGAGTACAGAAGCAGGTAATTCCCCTGAAGCCATTTAAATAGGTCTAATCAAAAGCATATTTTGGCAAGAAAATCCACAGGTTCAATGCATGCCAAATTGATTAATCCAGAACGTATCATATTTATGGAGGTATCAGCTATTGAAAGCTGTAAGAGACAACATTAATAACTAAATCCATTTGTTTGTCCACCACACAAGCTTGTAGCTCACCAGATCTTCCTGGAATTCCTCCAAAAAGCTGACATCACATTCGCATGTTCTCATTCTCAGGTAACAGGGTAACTTTATTACTGAGTCTGCATAGCCTCTGGTTTAATTCTGCTCCTTCATCTGAGTTTTTAGATGGATATTATTTGGTCCTGATCCATTTATCAGTTTGAAACTGGCTATATGAAGTGACTACTGAAATTACTATTACAATTTATTATTCTCTTTTATTGATTTGGAGGCAACTTCAGTAACCACTTAAGGGACACAGAAATATAATCTTTTTCTCACTTCAAAAGTTATTTTATGTCTCCATTCAGCTAGGTCAAACTTCTTGAGAACAGTTTCAGATGTGCCATTCCAGTTAATCATATCATCAATTTAAGAACAAAAGAAATGGGAAGGTAGAGCAATGCAGTTGTTCAGAGTAGCAACAGTGACAACACAACAATACAAAACTTCTTGTATATACTATGTTACCATTAGATTGGATGGATTAACCAATAGTGTTTTTTTATGAAAGTCAGATACTTGTTAATCTAAGGGCTCAGCCGTAACAACCAGGGTTGGACAAAATGCCATCCACAGGTCACCTCCAACCTCCACTATTCTGTGAGCAGTTGTAGATTCCTCAGGCAACCCCTTCTTGGAAGTCAACCATTAAGGACTGTTGTTTTACCAGTCAAGACAGTCACAGTCTTACTCTTCCTCTGTCATTCCACATTCACAACAAAAATCACTTCTGCTAGATCATCGTCTATCTCAGTCACCAACCCTGGAAGACACTACAGCAGCTTTGAATCTAACACCTGACAACACCAGAAGGCTTCCATGAGGCCCTCAAACAGACAGAATGCACACCCCTTTCTCTTGCAAGTGTAGACTAGCAACAAAATAAAACATTCAGTATTTCTCTCCAATCCCAGGGAAAGATCCAGCAGCCAGAGGCTTCACCAAAGCATTCTCGAGAGCTACAGGACTTCCCACAACACCTTCTGCACCTTGTCAGTTGAGGCCAACATCAACTTCCAACAATGCATACGAGGTTCAACAAGCAGCTGATACCACAATTCTCCCAGCAAATCCTAAACTGCTTTAATGCCTTAAGGAAGCACTGGAGTTTCATTCCTTATATTTTTTTCAGAACACAAGATGACAAATTCAGAAAAACATCTGGGAGCCCTGATATACTACTGTTAACAAACAAGGTTCAGCATCTGTATCTCAGACACAGAAGTTACATCCTGCGTAAGGGAGAAGTACTCCCTGTCCCAGAAGGGATTATCAGGACATGATACAAGGCAATGAACACCAAGATTAATATGGAGGGGGCGAGAAGGGGAAAGCAAACTTTGATGAATGAAAGATTATTAAATAGTCTAAAGGCATAGCCACAAAGGCTACCCTCACACACACACACTGTCTCCTCCTGTGCTAAAATGCCAAGAAAAACACCTGAGCACCAGGAATAAAACCACTGGCACTACAAGAACTACAAAATGTTAATCACAACATTCTCGTCAAAGGTATCCCAACAAAAACAACAGTGAAATACAAAATAACTAGTAAGCTCCATTAAACTGCAGTTTTAAAAAATACCAGAAAACCTGAGGAAACATGCAAACAGCACAGAGAGACAATATGGTCAAAGGCAGCTTTGTGTTAAGACATCTAAGGTAGGATACTACACGCCTGTTTTTCGCACTTCCCTGAACCCTGTTACAACGCCCGTTAGCCTTCTCATATGATAATTTAAATGGCTGCAGCTACCTAGTAAGTCACTGCAAATCAGAACCCTGCTTCAGTATCTTGTTTGAAGCTTCAGCTATAGGTCAGAGCTGAAGAAGAAAGCAGTAGGAACAAAGGATACAGTACAGAAGAACCTGTAAACCTACACAGCATCTTTCAATGCATACAATTTTTTGTTGAAGCTCACCTTAAATACCGTATACTCCGTCACTGTACTCACAGCTATATTCTTCATGTGCAAAGCACCTAAATAGTATTTACACTTCAAGTCTTGCCTATAATTATATTACGAGTGACTAGTATATATTCAAAACTAACAAAACTTCCTTTCATGTTGCAATTCCAGTAACTTTTTCCCTGCTTGCACATTATACATTATTAAAGTTCTCCATTAAGATTAGAAGTGTGAACTAGCAGTGTATTTGCTTGATAAAAGTAACATCGTAGTTTGCTAAACATTGTGCAAGGTACAGATTCAGCCCTAGAAAAAAATATTATGGAAGATATTTACAAAGAGTTGCATACCAGATCTGAACATGACTAGTAGAAACAAACAAAATTTTCTACCACTAGACTACCTAAAATTGCCTTTGAGGATTTAAAACCTAGATTAGACTCATGAAACTTGGGTAGCAGCATTTGCTGTGTTGTATGTACGACAGCATTCCGCAGTATTTACCAGCAGATGCCCAAGAAGGAGTAAAAGAAAGAGATGAAATCGACCCAGAATCCCCCAACTTTCATTAACAGCCACAGCTGTAGTTTCCAAAACAGGATTCTTACATATTGCAGAGACGTTCCCTCTCTTTGTAGACATGGCCCTAATGAAATGCACCTGGAAATACAGATATTATTCTCAAAAACTACAAGAAGTACACCAGAATAAACTTCAAGGTTGTCAGGGAAGCCATTTGAACAGCAGGATCACTCAGCAGAATGTAGAGGTGCTAGAAGACAAACAAAGAACGAAATGAAGAATTGCGCATTTCATTTTTGAGGAGCAGAATACTGACCGGAAAAAAGAGACAAAAATAAGTTTGCTAAGATGCATGAAGAGAGATCAAGTGACATCACACACACAAAGCAAAGCATTTAGAGAGATGAGGTATCACTGCCAATGCAGGGCGGTTGGATCTAGATGATGTTTAAGGTCCCTTCCAACCCCAACCATTCAGTCATTCTGTGAGGAAGGCCATCAAGTGGGAACCAGGACAAGTGATACAAGTTGAAGATGCCAAATAGCAGCAAATCCAGCAACCATATCTAAAACATACACAACCACCAGGGGATAAAAGCATTCAGAAAAAGAGTTCCTATCTTGACTACACATGCACTAAAATTAACTGAAGGTGCATAATAAATGCTTTAATATACTCTTAAGAGTTGCCTATCAAACAGAAGTCAAAACCATGCACAACAACCAAGATACATGGAAAGTAAAAAAATACAGCAATCTACAATCCATTACAATAGCAAAGGGTCACAGTCTACCACATGGCACCCGTGAGAGAAATCAGGAGCTGCAACACATGGCAATGCACAGTCTTAAGAAGATAAGGAACCAGCAGCTATGCAGAATGAGAGAAAGCTGAGAAACAGCCAAAGCCAGGCGATGTATGGGAAGTGGGAGAAGCCCACGAGCTACTTTTGTCTAGTTGTAGGTGCATCTGGAGAAAAAGATACATTCAGAAGAGCAACAGGGTACGGGGGCCGTCATTTGTAGTGGGGCCAGAAGGACAAAAAAAATCGAACAGTACTTGAAGGAGAGCAGAGCCCCTGCAGAGCGAAGGAGGAGGCTGGGGAAGGCACAGGAGCCCTGCCCTGAGCCTCGGGAGCCGGGGCGCAGCGGGGCCCGGACGGCGGCGGCAGAGCGGGGCAGC
>NW_009970726.1:1728723-1744358 GCF_000747805.2 Chaetura pelagica
GGTGTCGCTGCTGCCCCTGGTGACGCCGCCCCCCTGGTGCCACCGCTGCCCCTGGTGCCACCGTCCCCCTGGTGCCACGGCCCCCCTGGTGTCGCTGCCCCCGGTGTCACCGCCCCCGGTGCCACCGCTGCCCCTGCTGCCTGGTGCATTGGTTTGCTCCTTAGAAATGTGTTAAAATCCTTAAGGACAGGTTTGATTACTGTAACCTGTTCTACCTTGAAATAACGTGAACTCAATTTTTAAGCTGTTTTCTCTGGACCTTTCATTCTTTCCTTGCTTAAATCAATCTTAAGTATGAATGCTGGACGAGAAATTGGATGGAGACTGTCATGGCTCAACAATACAAATGATCAACATTAAATCACTTCCTCGTGGTCATACTCCTTGGAGCACCCCATCTGTTTCTCTACATGGCTACGCCTGGTTAATAACTCACCAGCAGAATCATTTCTTCAAGAGCAGTTTCACGTGTCCCAGACGTGTCCATGAACTGAATCAAGTTCAGAAAACAGTTTTTTCCAATAAAAAAAAAAATAATCCCAAATGCCAGTCTTGTATGCAGCTACATTCACCTAAGAGGAGCTGGGCACCGTGCACTACATCTCAGCACAGTAGAGCCCTGCCTTGGATACTTTGAGGGAATAGCAAGATACAACTTTAAAATACACTCTGCTTAATTCAGAATATGGACTTGAACCAACATACCCATTATCAATTTTCCAACTCACAGAGCAGTCGTAGGTATTCTGTTCTATTGAAACTGTTCTCTTTTGTATGAACTATTATTTAAACTCATGTTTCCATATGCTTTATGCATGCCCACTGGGCTGTTAGGATCATTATTCTGCCTCTGGCTCTGTTTTCTGAAAAAAACACGTAAACCTGTTTGCCAGGAAACGATAATTTGACCAACAGTGTCTGACATAGACTCTTCTTAATTCATACTCCTCAAAAAGGAGTATTTAATTGTTCATTCTGAGCATCTGAAAAAAATACTTGATCACAGAGCCAAAACAAAAAAATAATCCTCTTCTAGAGAATGACAAAGAGGAAGACACAGGCTATTTAATTTATCACCTGCTTTGTTTTGCTGGAGTAAATGAACCTGGTATAGACCATTTTCTTTCCTCTTCCTTATTTTCTTAATCTGTTTTGCACCTCAGTATTCATAGTATAGATTCAAATTGTTGCCTGGGGTTCCTACATTCTCCTTGCTTTAAAGCCTCAAGCTTTATCGCACAAAAATACCAGCTTTGCATTCAAAAGTTTCTCACTCAGAAAGCTGTAGAACAAAGTTTAAAGGTGCAAAGTACCCTCAGAAAACAGAGGCAAATGAATAATTCAATAAGGTAGTCTTATTTTTAAACCAGTTTAAATATCTTTAAAATGTGAGATTAACAATTCTCCATTCACCTTAATAGACACTTTCCAAACTCTCCTTCCCTTCTGATTCATTCTGTGTTTTCTGTATCTACTCCATCTTACCTTGCTAGCATCTAAGCCTCCGTAGTTAACTTGATCTAGTGCAATAATCACCCTTGAGGAGAAGTGTTTGCTATTTTGATCTTATTTTTCGTCATTCAGAATTTGTTGTGAAGAATGATCCCTTTCAAAACCCACAGTTCCTGCTCTTGCTGAAACTGTTAAAACAGCCTTCAATAACCTGATAAATGCAGGTCATCTCTTCAGTTCCACTGATACTAGGAAACTGTGTGTCCTAACACTGACCACCAACTGCAGGTCTCTTGTGGCTTCAATCCTTTTGATAAAAACAGCCAATGATTGCTATTTTGAAAGAAACAACTTTAAATTGTTCAGATAAATTGTGGTCTCTTTCAGTCAAGAGGAATGTGAATTTAAGAATAACAGGAGAAAGAAATGCGCTGGCCATAATGGGATTATGATTCCTTAAAATACATATTTAAGAGACACCTTACATTTAAGTCAGCATACTTAAATAATTCCAATTAGTTTTAACAATGTGGGAAATTTGAATACTCATTTTTATTCTGCTTCTTTATCCATTAGAAGAGAGTCTCCAGTGCCATCTCAAAGCATGTCAAGGAAAACAGGGTTATCAGCAGTAGTCAACGTGGATTCACCAAAGGGGTGTCATGCTTGACCAATCTGATGGACTTTTACAAAGGCATAACCTGATGGCTAGATGAGGTAGGGCAGTTGACTTCAGCAAGGCTTTCAACACCTTCTCCCACGGCATCCTCACAGCCAAACTGAAGAGGTGTGAATTGGATGATTGGACAGTGAGATGGATTGGGAATTAGCTGAGGTACAATGCTTAGAGAGTTGTGATAAGCAGGGCAAATCCAGTTGGAGGCCCATGTCTAGTGATGTTCCCCAGGGGTTAGTGTTGGGTCCAGCTCTATTCAATATATTCCTCAATGACCTGGATGAAGGATAGAGTATGTTCCCTCAGCAAGTTTGCTGACACAAAACTGGGAGGTGTAGCTGACACACCAGAAGGCTGTGCTGCCATTCAGTGTGACCTGGACAGGCTGGAGAGTTGGGCAGGGACAAACTTAATGAAATATAACAAGAGCAAGTACGGAGTACTGCATCTGGGGAAGAACAACCCCATGCATCCGTACAGTTTGGAGGCTGACCTGCTGGAAAATGGCTCTGGGGAAATTAATCTGGGAATCATGGTGTACAACAGCTGATCACAAGCCAGCAATGTGCCCTTGTGGCCAAGAAGGCCAATCCTGGGATGCATTAAGAAGAGCGCAGCCTGTAGGTTGAAGGAGGTTATCCTCCCTCTCTACTACCCTCTGGTGAATCCACATCTGGAATACTGTGTCCAGTTCTGGGCTTCCCAGTTCATGAAGGACAAGGAGCTACTGGAGAGAGTCTAGCACAGGGCTGCAGTGATGATGTGGGCATTGGAGCACCTACCGTATAAAGAAAGGCTGAGAGAGCTGCATCTGTTCAGCATGGAAAAGAGGAGATTGAAGGGGCATCTCGTCAATGTTTACAAATATCTGAAGGTGGGTGTCAGGATGATGGGGGCAGTCTATTTTCAGTGGTGTCCAGTGACAAGACAAGGGGCAATTGTCACAATATTTACCTAATTGGTGTCTCAAGAATAAATACTGACATTTTGGAAATAAAATGCTAAAAATGCTATTAAAATTCTGTGAGCACCACTACAATAATGACATTATTATCTGCTCACTCTTCTGTTCTCCTCTTTAAAGCCTATCTGCTCACTCTTCTCTTCTTAAATTCAGGAGAAGTTATTTTTTCTCAGTAAGTCATTAGGGTCCTTCCCCCTTCTCCAACACTTCAATTCATCCAAGTCACACCAGGCTTCCACAATATAAAATAAGTTGGTTAAATTAGAAGTCAGTTCTCTCTTCTGGTTTCAGAGAAAGCCTTGAAATACAAACCAAACATAATCAAATTCAGCAATTCTTGCCTTTGCTGTGAGCCTGCAGTGATACACGGGAGGAATTTGTGGTGACGGTTGCAATGACAGGTGAGCTGAGTGACCACTGATGGTGATTTAAATCTTAGTGCTGCAAACTCTGACACAAACACAGAGCAGAGGGTAGAGGATTACACACAGCTTTTTCATTACTGTCTTAAAACTACTCATGCTGGGAGGTATTAGTAATTTTTTTCCGTGACTCAGACATGACATTTAAATGGCTAGAGGATCAGAGAAAGGTTTTTAATTCTGTATGTAGCATCTGCAGCTGGGCAGCTCCTTTTCTTTCAGAATAGAGAGCCACACATTTGCTTTGTCTGCCTCAAGTTTGCCTGCACATGCAGGCAGGTATCACTAAACCAGATACACTCTGTCACAAACCTCTCCTTTGCAAACTCTAAGGGAAAGAAGCATATACAGAAATAATTTGTTTAAATAAATCTCTGTTCTGATGCTAATTGACAGTAGCACCCAAGACCTGAGGCATGAACCAGTTATTATCAGCATTTTTAACAGCACTGAAAGATCAACAAGCTCCATAAGCCCCGCAGGATTCACACAATCATATTCTGAATAGCTAAACAGCCTGCGATTTCGATGTCTCAAATGAACAGGAGACATTACTAGGGGAAAGAGCTTGCTAAGGGACCACCCCTTATCTTCTTGTAGATAAAGCCTTATCTCAGCAATTCGAGAGCCTGACTGCTTTGCACTCTATTCCAGTTTTCTACTCCAGCTGTTTAGTTTAGGTGCTCTACATGGTTTTGTACAGTAACAGTAGTTTTCTCTGTTAACAAAGCTGGCTTAAGAGTTCCCTGTGCCCTCCCCCCAGCCCAGGCGTTTGTTCCCACCTCTGCGCCACCGTTCGCTGCCTCCTCAGCCGCACTAATTCAGCTCTTTGTGGGCCACATTATAAATCAAATGGCTGAAATTATATCGGCTTTTTGCATTGTTTGGTTTGTTACTTGTCGGTGTTTTTTGGTTTGTTGCTTGTTGGGGTGTTTTTTTAATAAAAAAAGCGGTTCACACACACATATATACACATACGTGCACAAAACCTCATATCCCAGTGATCCAATTCACAGCACAACCCACAAACAGCTGCATCGGCACAAACAAGGGGACAGTGAACTGTGATGAAGGAGCAAGAACAAGAGGGCAGAGCAGGCAGGAAACTGCCTGGCTTAAACTGGCTTTCCCATTGGAAAAAAAACCCAACAGAACAAAACCTTTGTATAACTACACTCAGAGAGCTGAAAGCAAGCTGTTCCCCCAGCAGTGAGACTAAGCAGAGCGGAGGCAGGAGTTCTGTTTCACAGCTGGCAGGAGCCTTGGAGGACTTGCACCGGAAGAGAAGGTTCTCCTGCAAACGCGGCAAGCGAGACAGCAGCGACCTTGCTCTGAGGGCCCTGTACTGCTCCGTCCCCATGGGCAAGTGGCCTAGGTATTATCTTTTTCAGGGATTTTTTTAAAATTTTTTTTTTTAAAGCCAGATGATTTCACAAATGCAGTTTAGAGCATAACCACACAAACAGGCGAATGGAGTGGAAACCAAAGGAAGGTAAGATCCAGGTTGGCAGTGGCAAAAATAGTTGGGGACAGCACCCCTTTATAGCAGCCCTGCCTGCTGAAAGATTTGTAAGGAATACATTTGTGTACACCAGCTGTTACCTTGGGCCAGACATAAGTCAAACTAATGAGAGAGAAATGTGGGAATGGAAAGAGAAGCAAAAGCAAAAGAGCTAAAAACAGAAAGCTATTACAGTCCCTCAGACATGAAAGAATATTATTTAGGAAATAGCTAATTCATGCCTGGTCTGAGCAGCTCAGTCTTCTCTTTTAGCTATGTTGCTCTTTTATTTTCTTTCTCCTCGTGTTACATCATCAGTGCCAAAACCCAAACACTCCCTGCCTACTGAGCATGCCATATACCCTGTGATGCTATTTTCCAAACTGAAGAACTACCTGGAGCCACATTAACATCATCCAAGGTGTCTCACAGACTGTGGGATAGAAAAAGAGGATTCATTTTCAGAATATCAGCTATATCCTAATAGTATAAAGCAAATAAATTAAAGCCTTGATCATTCTAAATGACCTTTTTCCAGCATAAATGCAGAATGTTTTGCTGTGTGACGTGACAATAGTCTGTCATTGCATTTTAATATGTATTTTCCCAAAGAAGAACATCAACATTGGGGAACACTGACTTAGGTGGAAGTTTAGGAAGCACAAGAATTGAAAGACAAAACAAAATCAGTGATTAGAAGGCTTATGCTATCTTTTTTAATGATGTATTCTTGATACTTTTCAAAATTACCTGTGGCTTAAACTGCAAGTGGATGACTTCCAATGTCAATTTTGTTATTACTATTCCAAGAACAACATTGTGGTACTGGATGGAGATATGAAGATGCTCTGCATACGCCAGCTGAAAACCTTTAGACAGTTTTTAGAAACATGTACTGCTCTCTTAAATTTTTTATCTGGGGAATGTCATTCTAGTTTCCCAGAATGAGAACCCTCAGTGTATGGATGACATTACTGGTTGCTAGAGAGCGGCAGATCTAAAGATGCTGTGCAGACTAATAGAATTCCCATAAACTATAAGGAAAGAATGCTGGAAATCAGGTAATCTCAAGACTATGCTATGTTGTCAAGACACTTGTGTTAACCTCTGCTCCAAAAAGAGAAACAAGAAACATGATTTTGAAATGCTGAAGGTCTCACAGAATTTTCCAGTGGTGATCTTGATTCCTTTTGTTCTATTCTGCCATGAATATCAAAGATTGATGCAGCTTGTTCATAACAGAATTTTCTTTAGTTGTATTTGACATGTTAAGTATTGTTTAGCAGTTTACATCAGTTCACTGAAGCAATTAGTATCTTCTTTTAATTTCAAGTAAATTTTTCTAACAGTTTTTGTAATAATTTTCAAAATTAATTCACCACCAGGGGGCAAATAACTGTTTCTCCAGATACAACATTTTGTATCAGTTCCATAGATGCATGACCCTCCCAAGGTCCTTTTCTACTTCAAAGTAATTGCAGATGTAATTTTAAAAATAAATAAATAAATAAATAAAGTGTTCTGACCTAAAAAAGTATCAGAGGCACATTTTTACTATTTTTTCCAACTTTTAGTGCTCTACTGTAAAGACAATAGCTGGGAGAGCAGACTGGAGGACCACAAAGACGTGATACAAGATGGCTGCTGCATGCAAGCTGCTTCAGTCCTCTTTGTACACGTGGTTTTACCATGTCTCTGTCAGGTCATGCTGTGTCTTTTACAGGAAAAATGAGAACCATCTAGGCACTAAAAAAGGCATCAATAGTAATTCAGTGATGCCTGCAACCAGTATCCAGAGATATTCTATTTCATATTATTTTTATTCTCTGCACAAATCTTTCAGTGTTGTTTTGTTCCTGCTTGGTCCCTCCTTGTAGTCTATGCTTTACCACAGAGAAGCTGATGTTAAGAGTAATCTTTTTTATTTATTTCATTTGGCAAATGAAAAAAAAATAAAGTTCAAATATAATCAGAGAATTTGCTTATTGTTATGAAGAAATAAAATCTCAGATGATACAATTCCATTTGCCAGTACATAACACTCATCTCCAATTTATTGAAGTGGTAGCTATATCTGTTTGTGACATTTACCAAGATAACCTCCCAAGAAAGATAATTTTATAATTAAATATTAGAGAAGAGAAAACCAGTCAAATCCAAAACAAAAAATGCATGACAATAAAATTAATTAGCACATGTAACTATGACCATGCAAGGAAGGACTGTGCAATCAGAAATACAATGTGTCAACAGTACAAGGGAAGAGCTTGTTACTGCAAAGGTGTGTAGGAATTAATCATGGGCAGCATTTGAGTTTTGAGTTATCCCTTCAGTAAAAGTATTGAGTCCATTCAGAGAGTGAATTGAAAGCTACGAGAGATGAGCATAAAATACTATGTTTACTGATGTTTCTGTACTATAGAATTTGTTTGCATTAAATTGCCGTCCAGTTAAAAGCTGAGGATAATACTTCGAAATTGTCTCATGATGTTCACAATGTTTTCTTCATAAAATAAAGGTAAACATAAAGTGATATAGTTTTCACATTTCAGGCTTGCATTAACAAAGTAGGCAGACTGTTGCTATACAAAGCTAAAACAGCAGAACTAACTAAATATAGGAAGACCATGAATATGATGCACATGTACACTTATATTTCTAAAAAAGATCCTGTAAAGACTCTTCAGATTCCATATTAAATAAAGCAGTGAACTTCACTATGATTGGAAACAAGATATCCATTTATGCCGGAGGAATTCCAGTCTCTGCAGATATCAAAAAGCAATTCCTAGGAAGGCTGGTCTGAATTGGTTAATTGCAATTACACACACAGCAGAGAAAGTACATAGTTAGAAAACAATATAAGGAAACAAGGCTGCATTATTCCATTACTGTGTTTACCAAAATGACACCTTTGAATTCCTACCCGCAGCTACATATACAAACCCATATCTACTAAAATAAGATATAGCTTTTCTTACATGTATATGATGTCAAGTACAGACATGTTTATTTCTTGCAGTGACTTGCTTCTATAACATTAAAAGTTCAGTGTTAAACATATCACAGCATCTTGCTGCTGGTATATTATATTTGACTTTTCTTCAATTGGTAACATAAATGGCCAAAAATCCTTCCTCTAGCTGTACAGTTGTGACTTCCATTTGCTCTCAAGGCATCTGAGCAGGACGTGTTATTTTCATTACAAGTTTAAAACTTTATTTTCAGAAAAACCGATTGCTGTCCAAAGCACTTTCTTTGCCCAAAATTCTGCAACATAATTTCTCACAAAATCCCACTAGCCAGGATAATTTCTCCATAAGTAACTTCTCAAGTAAGTAGTAGTCTTTAACAGAGCTTTAACAGCTCTCAGCAACACTTGGGGGTTGTTGTTACTGTTATTAGATTTTGCTGTGGTATTAATTTCACTCACTACATCACAGCCTAAAACAATAGAAAAGTAAGAATAAAGATTTCTCACACTACCAACCTGTCACTGAAGAGGAAAGGTGCCCTAAACACAAGAACCCAAACAGTCCAGATCTTAGAAAAGTGGATCCCCTCTGGACTTCTCCTGCAGCAATGTATTTTTAGTCAATGCAAGTCTGCTGTGAAGTAATTTACAATCATCCTTATATGTTATTTGTTACTTAAAATATTTAACTTCTAAATTCTAAAATCCAAATATCTGAGCTTGTCTTGCTGCTTACTTTTCTCAGAATCACTATAGTCATGTAGAAATATTTCATGTTCTGTCTGTGTATTTAATAACTTTTCCTTTCTCCTGTATTTGCATTCTCTCTCACCTCCTGTGTCTACTGTGTTGTGCTACCAAATAAATATTAAATATTAAATATTAAAGATGTTGTACTAATTTAGTCCTTTTTAACCAGGCATTCAATTCACATAACAAATACTTATGTGGGCAAATATTAAGACAAAGAATATGTAACACAGAACATTATTTACCAAAATATATTTAATGAATACTATAAAATGTGAGGTATAAATATTGACTTCATCCTCATGTGGCATGTACAGGAAAAAAATTACTTAGTGGATGCTCCTGATACATATTCTTGGTCCCTGGCAGGCTGACAAGGGAGCTGCAGAGCACTGAGTAGAAATGTGTACAGTGGCACTACCTGGATTCATTTTTATGTAAGTCACACTAGTGAGTCATATTTTCAGCACAGAGTATAAAAAATTTACAAGACAAAAAAGACTCCATTTGGTAGCATGGCAAGCCTCCCAACACCAGAAATATTAATGAAAATTGGGAAAAACAACCACCTTTAATAGCTGTGCTAATGTATGTGATGGTTGGATAGTTAAATTACAGATCCACTGATTTGTTTCACTTGTGTTGCAGAGACCAAACAACTATTTTCTTCCTTGACCCATAATGAAAGCTCCAAACTCTCTTATATCCTGCAAATTTAAAGTAATTTGATGTCAAAATCCCTCACATGCTTTAGGATATCCTGGAATACAAATGCTGATGTTAATTAACAGCCCTATTGTCCTTATTCCATTTTTCCAAGATTTTATTTTATAGTCAAATTTTGTTTTTCAACTTTATTTTTGCTGTAAAATATTTCTTTTGAAACAGTAAACAAACATCAGACTAATAGAGTTTTAATCAGTGCCAGATGAAAGTACTGTTATCTCTGTCTACAGGCCAGAGAAGGACTCCATTATATCACTTAAGCACCATTTAGAGCTGAGTAGGTGATTTATTCTTGCAGCATGTTAGAGGAAAAGGCAAGAGGGATTCTCTCTGCAGTACCTCCTGCTGGGTACAGGCTGCCCTCCCACAACTCACATGTCAGTGACAGATAATTTATGTGCCCCAAACCATCAGTGATAGCAGCCCTATCAAATGCAGGGCCAGAGATCCCAAGTGCAAAGCCAGGATGGTCCCAGTTAACTGCATTGCATGTGCACACTTTTGTGCATGCACAGCAGATCAGACACGTGGGAGGGGAGGCAGCCCAACTGAGCACATCCCAGTGACCTGCAGTTGTGAGGCTCATTGTGAGGCTCTACAGGAGAGCTTGTGTCCTACATGATGATCATGCAATCAGAATTTTCATTTGGGATGCTCTGTGTTACATGGGCTGTCCGCCAATGCTAGCTAAGGGAAGGTGTGATACCTGCTCTTCCCTGCCCTGTGTGGTGTGCAGGCTGCCTGCACAGGACCAGACATCCTGCCTGCCCTCTAGCTTCAGAGACCACCTGCAGCCCTGCTCCCCCTTTCTGGCACCTTCCCCTCCTGTTTGGCACATCCTCCTCTCCCTCCCACTCCCCATCCACCCCAACCCCATCATGCTCTCCTGCTGCCCACTCAGCCTGGCACCCATGCCAGCCTCAGCCACAGCTGTGGAGAAGGGACCTGGCCATATTTGTCCTCTGTTGCCACATCCATATGCAGGGCAGCTCCTGGAGCTGGGACCCCTCTTGCTATCTCCTGATGCATGCCAACAGCCACTGCTGCTGTCTTTCCCAGGAGAAAAAAAAAGTGATTTAGGCCATGTAGCTTGGGAACAAGTGTTTGGTAACCTTCCAAAGGCTACTCATAATGGGCAAGTTCTAGCCAAAAGTCCTACACTACCATCCAACTTTATTTTAACAAGGTAGCTTTTCCTTTTAAATTATGAGGCCTTGAGGCAAAACCACCCTGTTCTGTCAGCAGGTCCTGCTGAGAATGGATCAAGTGCTCTGGCCTTTAAAAAAAGCTAAAGTAGGTCAGTGGCTCAGGAGATGCATCTGTGACCACCTGCCCTCTGAACAGTAGACAGAGACAAGGAAGAACCCTCTAGATGCTGTAGCTCATGACAGCTTTAGGAACACTCCTGTCCTAGGATTTTGATGAAGTTTTACATTGGAGAATGCAGTACATTGAACTCAAGAGGTAAAAATAACGACGTTTTCTGCTTGAAAGATTAACTGTGTTTTCTTAGTTTCTGTTTTGATTGTGAATGGTTTTTACTTATCCCTTGGGTACATAAGTGACCGTTAGTCTTGACTGTTTTCCCAGGAGTATTAAAAAATATAACCTAGGCCTTTCTACAATTAAAAGCAAGCTAACTTGCCACAGCTGTGCCCCATGTTCAGGCCCAGTAACAGATTCTGCCCTCACTGTCCACGCTACTTTTTCAGTTCCCACTGGGCACAGGACTAAAATTCACTTGAAATGGTAGCACTTCCATCACTATAGTGTTTCCTGTCTGCACCAAAATCACATCACCTCTGCAGTCTTCTTAGAGTACAGGAATATTGACAGCAAAACTGATCTGGAGAGTGGCACGGTGAGGCAATGTGTCCCTCCTGAGCTGGAATTTCTGTGTCTTTATAGAAGATGTCAAATACTGTTGTTGTCAGCTTTCTAAAATTTCACTTCACGGCTCATTGCTGGAGACAATAATCGGTTCATTTACATTTAAAAGTGTATTTGCTTCATAGAAAAGAATATTCAGCAAACATTTTGCAATACTCCATGCAGGACAACTAAACACACCACCTCCTCCATATTGAGAACCGAACAAAACAGCAGTGGCAACCAAGGTAAACTGTAAAAGGTGGTCACAACACTCTTCTGGCTGTCTTTTAAATACACCTCACTTATCATATAGTTGATTCTGTCACTCCTACCCATATTTTTGAAGGCAGGCTGTGAAACTGCATCTCACTCCAGAAAATCCTGGATACCCCGTCAATCTATATGCTTGTTAATAGAGTGATTTTGACCTAAAGGAGAGAAATCAAACTGGTCAGTTTAAATGTCTAAATTGCCTTTAGCCATCAGGTCTCTCAGCCAGACTGCTGTAATTGCCATGAAATACCCCAGGAGGCACTTACTGTGGTTGCTTTTTTTTTTTTGTACTTCTGTTATGTTTGGACTTATGACAGATTATACTACAGTTACTATAAAGTAGTATTTCCCAAGTTAAAAGACTCTTCACATACTGTTATCTTTCTCCCTGTTTTTGTTTTCACCAGCAAGTCACCAAAATATTTGTTAAAAGGAGAAGTAACATAAATAACTATTTTGGAAAAAAAAAAAGATTTTGCAGCTGAGGAATGAGCCAATTGGATCTTAATGTGTTCTGGTTGCTTTTTGCCTTTTTCCTGAACAATCAGTGAAACAAGGTGGTGGTTTCTCAGCTGTGATGATTGTAGGAATACAGTGTTTAATAAAATATTTTTGGTAGCAAAGTATTGTACCTGAACTCTTTGTGTTTCTTGTAGACCTGAGGCTTGCCAGGTTCCACTCAATTAGAAGGTGATCAGTCATTCCAGAATTGAAAGTAGTTTTCTGGAATATCTCCATTAGAAACAACACTGAATATCTTAAATGAATATAAGGACTTCTAAATAGCGAGGCATCACAAGTATTCAAACTTGTGAATACTTGTGAAAAATGGTGCACAAATATAACATTTCATTCCTTTCTCATTTAACTTCAGAAATAGTTTTAAGTATGTAACATCTATGAACATTAAATAACACTCATGGTAAAAGGCACTTCAAGAAGCATTCTGGTTTGAAATAGTTCTTGCTACACTCACTCCACCTGATGGAGTAGAGCATGCAGATCTTTCCCCAGTATTAGCTTCTCTTTCGCTACAATAATTATTTATTGTACTTCTAAATCTTGATTTAAAGTTCTGTTTCTCTTCTGTTTCTTACAAGAAACCAAAAAGAGATGTGTGCTGCTTTATATGTATTAAACTGTAAATCCATAAAGAGATGCAATTGCACAACAAAACTGAAGACTCTATAGAGAAGTCCACAAAACACAAGCAGAGTGGATTTGCAAGAAGTGACATATAAGATTGTGCAAAGGTTTGAAACAAAATATAGGCCAAAGCAGCCTTTGGGCAAATCCATTATGTAGGTAAGAAGTAAATTCAGCAGAAGCCTGCAGATGAGAGCTGAAGAGAAGCAAAGAAGAGCTAGAAAGAATAAATCACAGCAGAAATTTTACAAGAGACTGCTACGTGCAAAGACTGGATTATTACTTTGAATATGAAAAGACTGCATACTATTTACAGTTGGACGCAGCACACAAGTAATACTCTAGAAGCTACAGCAAGACCTTTGAAAATTAAATGTAATTGCATTGAATATAAACAAGTAAAGCTCATCCCCCAGGAATTGTGCTGTGGTGATTGTGGACTGCCAGACAAGGCAAGGCAAAATTCAGAAAAATTAACATTTGCAGCTATTTAAAAAATGAAGCACTGTATCTTTTTTTAAGACCGGGATTGTCAAATACTAGATGATAAAGCAAATACTGAAGAAAAACACAAGTCCAGAAAGCCAGACCAAGCAAAACATAATTAAATGGATAATTGGATAAAGAAGAAACATGGGAAAGTTAGCTTATCTGTTAACTCTTTTCCTTTGAGATATGTGGTTGAATGTCGCTCATACTGTCAGCATAACTATAGCCATAAACAGGTGGCCAGATAATTTTTGCCTTGGTGCAAGAGACACAATGTCAAAGGTACACCAGACAGCTCAGTCCTGGAAGCATGTAGTTTAGGAATAGCTGACAGGAGTCACTCTCCAACTAAGAGAGAATTCTGACCCTACCTAGGAATGTATTTAGGATGAGTACAAAGTCTAAAAGAGCTTGTGTACAGGAGCCTGTTTATAAAGGCTTTAACTCCCCTGACTAAAATAACTGCAAGGCTGATTTCAGTGAGAAATTAAGAAAGGAACAAGATTTGGAAAGCATCCTACCAAAGATATAAAGACAAGCTTACAAGGCAATGGTGAGTAAGCCCCTGATAGGAAGAATCTTTGGGGAGCTTCAAAAACATTCAGTGAACACCAGTGGAAAACCCTCCACTTGTTGACATAACATGAGTATGACTGTCAGGGGCATTTCAAACAAACTGATCAAAAATTCTGTCCTATAAATTACCATACATGAGCACACTTGCTGCATGTGCCCTCTGAAATCTTCACTGTTGTTTATCAGGGATCATCAACCAGGATAAATAGGTAGAGTGTAACCCAGAGAGCCAATGCCTACTGCAAGTTTAGGAATACTGCCTTAGGCCACGTCATACAATTGTCCTATCTACTGGACAATTACGGTCATCAAAGAAATTTCTGGTAAGATATACTCCCCTAACTGAAAAATGAAGAAACCACCTAACAAGACCTGTAGAGACTAACCGGCTCTAGGGCACAAAGACTGATAATTCTTGTGGACATCAAAGGCACAGGGGACAACCTCTGGCTGGTGGTAGAGGATATTCACCAAGTTGATTCAGTAGACTTCTTTAAAGAAGGGACATAAGGAGTCTTTATTAAGGATAGAAAGATTTTTAAATTAAAGAAGGATTGAAGAGCCTTGGTCTATACAAGGAACAAGTCAATCTAAGTCCACATAAAATTCCTCAGGTCATTTTAGGATGGAGGAGTAATGTGAAAATGCAGCTGATTTATCTTCTGAAAGACTTCCAGTGTAAAGGAATGCTCAGGTTATAAAGGTAAATGCTGTCAAATCAACAGCCAAGTCACTTAAGCGAAGGAAGCTGGTAAAACCTCGGCCACAAACAGAAGCTATCTCTAAGAATGAGTCTGGAAGGAACAACCTGAGTACCATTGTGGATCTCAGCCATGTGAGAGTCACAGCTGTTCTGGAGATTCTCATGAGTTGCTGTTCCAAACCAGGAGGTCTCAAAAGATGTGGTCTGAGTGAAAGGTGAAGAGCCAATTTCCATAAGCCTACATCTAACCAAACCACATCTTAAGAGCCAGCAGTCTCTTAGACAAAAGCTTTTTTACTTCTTTCTGGTTGTAGAAACAAGAACCAATCCAAGAGCTTTCAGCCAAGCAGTTTGTTCTCCAGGCTGTTAGGCTTTGTAGAACCCTCTGATTTCCTGTTAAGTGGTCTCAGACATAACACCAGTGATCCCCACATGTCCAGGACTTGAATCCAGCTTTGAACACGCTGCCAGGGATGTGCCCTTCCCTCAGCAGTTAAGACAACAGCAGCCACCAGAAGTGGAAAAACAGGTTCCCCAGGGGAAAATCCAGCAGTCTATGCCAAGTAAGGGAAGCAGGTAACAGCTGGTGAAGTTTTGGCCAAAAAGAAGCTGAAAATTTGAGCAAAGTTTATAATTATACATATTTTATATTTATATATAATGCGATATAATTTATATGTACATATATTTATATGGCATTTTAAAAGCTCTATTTAATATTATTTACATATGCATTACACACACATATAAATATATACACCCATGTGTGCCTATATACATGCTATAGAGAAGCTATTTTTCTAAATAACGATATATACAGAACTTTAAGTAAGGACCTGGGCTCTTGCTCCAAATCAGATGGGCTACTACAATGGGACCACAAAACCTCTCAATACTGAATGCTTGGAAATGAGGGTGGGGCTGGGTTTGAGCATCTTCCACCTGGATAATTTTGTTTCCTCGTCAGTACGTGACAGTGTAAACACATATGTAGAGAGGTACTAAAAAGAGAAAGCCAAATTCACAGTGAATTGATTATAGGCAATAGGTACAATAAGATCATAAAAATATTGGTAAAGTATTGGGGGGGGGGGGGAAGGAAAAAAAAACC
>NW_009970726.1:1744453-1788059 GCF_000747805.2 Chaetura pelagica
GGGGGGGGGGAAGGAAAAGAAAGACCATAACCTGATGCTGGACACCAAAATGCTGAGCAAAACATTTTCCCATTCTAATCCTCATTGATTAGAAAATTGTATCAAAATTGTTAAAAGGTGATTTAAAAAAAAGATAAATCTTTGGAGCTGTGACCTCTATTTAGCTCAACTAAACTACAGACCAGAATTCTTGAAAATGAGATCTTCATCTGCTGAAATATCTGATGGAAATCAGTAGGACTACCCGGTTATTTAACCATCTCTCTTAAAACATGTGGAAACGCAAGTTCTTTACAAATACCATAAAATCACTACAGCCAAGTATATTTAAGCAACCACAAGGCAGCATGTTTAAAAAAATACATAGCAGCAAAGTAGGAACTCAAAAGGTCTCATAGATACCGTTTTTGTCACACACATACTGCAGAAGGGTAGGAGATATCCACAGCTTCTGATGGAAAAGAAGGAGGAAAATTAGTAAGATCATGACTTAAGAAATTTCAAAGTAGCACAGAGCATAAAAAAGCCAAAGGATGATCAGGTAATTTGAGAAGAGGATGAACAGAGCAACAGACAAAGCAAAACCCGGCGACTGCTTGTTTGCTCTACAGAAATTCAAGTGCAACTCCATAAGGCAGAGAAGACCAAACTGACGTTGACTGAGAACTGCTGAAATACACATTCTTCTTTCAGAGGGGAAAGACATACGGGTGGCTGGCCTTTTTAAGCTTTCTGCATCCTGCTTTCAAACAGCCACTGTGAGGGGCGCTAATCATCAGCTGCTTTGACAGTATGGGGGTCTTTCTCCCATGCAGATTCCCCTACGCACACCCCCCTTTATGTGATAGCTTAATTCTTACTTGCAGTAACAACTCGGTTCTTCTCTTTTTCACTAGCACATGAGAATACAGATTAAGTTGCAAAAATTAACACACCCAAAAGATGAAATGTTAGTCTTCACTTACATATTTCTTTTTACTTAGCTGTAAAATGGGGATAATAAATTTAACAACACAGCTCACATGAGTCATTAGACTTCATTATGATTTCCACAGATTGTATTTTTTAGCTACTGAGTGTTATTATTTTTATCTCTCTCCTCTGATGAAGGAATTTAAAATGTCTTTCAACATATTTCTTACTGCATTTGTCTTTTTTATTTTTTTTAAACTCAGACATTCAGAGTCCTGTTTCTTGAAAGCTCTGCATAATATCTGGGTTGATAACACATCTTGGGACCCTTCTAAGATAGCCCCAAGTGTTTTATGCATATACTAAAATTAATATTATTTGATTTAATGACAAAACAACCCAACTCCTACCTCCTCAGCTGAGAAGCACAACTGCAAGCACTTGTTCTTCTGATGTGGAGGAGCCTGCAATTTATGAGTCTAACCATCTAAATTCACATTATGCAAAAAGCTATATTTAAAGAACATTATTACAGTTGTGAAGACAAATATTCAAAAGGTAAATACCAGAATTAGGGCCAATTCCAGAATAGCTTCTTACTTGTTCATTTGACATTAATTTCCAGATACAAAAGTAGGAGTTCTAGGCACTTAAAAGTTGCTTTATGGGACTTGCTCATCTGAATATTGCTGTACCTTGCTGTACCTTCATGTGTCAGCAATTTTTTTAATTCTTTGAGAACCAGACTTCTGCATAATTCAAGACACACACACACCAGTTCACGAATGCCTGGACAAGCCCACTGTACTCCCTGCATATGCCTTTCCTCAAGCAATCGAGTTTTTCTGATGCCAAAATGAAAAGGTACTATGGAATGTAGTTTTCTTCTGTGCACAATAATATTCTAGACTATGCTGACAATTTTAGGGTTTTAAAATACCAGAAGAACACCTAACAACTCTTTATGATACCACAAAATAGCTGTATTGTATTCTGACTGTAAAAGGCTGATGTGAAAATGATAGCTGAGGTTTTAGCTCTGGGTTATTTTTTTCAATTCATTTGTCTGTTTTCAAGCTACTTACAGATGGATTTTCACCACAACATAACAAGCAGTGGCAGTGGTTGAACAGAACCTTTCTTTACAATGAAAGTTAATATCCTTCAGTTTTGGCTAATTTTGAACTTAAGGAGGTTCCTTGGCAAAACACAAATAACAAAATTGTTTAGTAAAATAAGTTAAAAATTATAAATAAACATCTTATGAAATATCTTGATCTCCTTTTTACAGCTGGCATGGTTGTCTTTGCAAATTTTGATCTAGTAAAAGCTTACATTGAGAAAGTCCTAGTAGGTTACGTGGAAAAAATATTTCTCCTACTTGCTGTTTTCCCACTCTGCACTAGGCTGCATTATCATTAGTCCCAGATTTTGTTCCCTCACATTTTTTAGCCCTGAAGTTCTCCCAACACAAAGCACACAGTAATGCTCTAAGAACTACTCATATTCTCAGTTAAGCTCTACTTTACATACATGAGTGGATCTTAAATAATATATAGATGCTAGCTCGACCTTTTGCCCATTATGCAGGTGTGAGTAGATGGATTGTTAAAAAATCACATGGCCCCCCAGTGCAGCAAGTCTGCCTCAGCCTTTCTCCCCAGCCCTGGCAGGAGAACTCTGAGCAAACTCCTTGTGTGCTGCCTTGGCATCCTACCAAAAGCATGAGGAATGGGAAAGTAAGGGCTTATCAAATGGCTGTAAAAACATAATCCAAGATGAAAGTTGGAAGCTAACATCCAAATATGTATGATTTTTATTTATTTATTTATTTATTTTAATCTGGGGAGGGGAATCAAACTGCCCACATCTGGATTGCTGAGTTGAAACACCTTTTTGGCAATCTTGAATTTAGATGAGATTTTTTTAGATGCTATTTTGCATCCTTAAATCTATGGAGCAAACAAGATACTTCATTTAGACGAGCAGCTTTTGGGCATGAATTATAACAACCGTTCATATGGATTTTATTATGCAGATTAAATACTCTCTAATTACACATAGTGGAATACTTCATAACAGTCTGCTGTGTTATGTCAATAATCCATTATGATATGAATAGATGCTTGGTGAAACTTCTGCTGAAAGTAAATGAGCACTTACAATCTTGTTGAAGAAAGCACAACATTCATACTAACATAAGTCTGATGGGAGGAGCATGTGAGGGAACTGGGCTTGTTTAGCCTGGAGGAAAGAAGGCTGAGGGGAGACCTTCTCAATCTTCGCAACTACCTGAAAGGAGGATGTAGTGACATGGGTGTTGGTCTCTTTCCCAAATAAGAAGCAGTAGAACAAGAGGAAATGGCCTCCAGTTGTGTCAGGGGAGGTTTACGTTGGACATTAGGAAAAAATTCTTCACTGAAGCGGTTGTCTGGCACTGGAACAGGCTGCCAAGGGAAGTGTTCAAGTCACAATCCCTGGAGGTGTTCAAAAGATGTGTAGATGTGGTGCTTAGTGACATGGTTCAGTGGTGGACCCCACAGTGTTAGGTTAACAGTTGGACTTAATGATCTTAAAGGTCTTTGCCAACCAAAATGATTCTATGATTCTATGGTTCTATGACTGCAGAGATACAGTCTCATGAATTGCTCTTGAGATGCCAAGAAATGTTCTGTGCTGCTAAGGAAACATAAATACTACCAAAAGCACAGAACTTCAAAACAAAACTTCACTTTTTCCACTTCACTGTCACTTGAGTTAGCATAACCTGGTATAAGCAGCTTCAGGATTGAAATCTGAGTTAACTATGTTGTAAAAGGATGTGAACAAACCCAATGGTGATCTTGAACCAGGTGATTTCCATGAGGCAGACAAGAGCTTCTTTAGATATTAAATACACCAATCTTCAACATAAGGTTTAAGTGTTATTTACTAGCTATACTAGTCCAAACTTATGTATGAGCTAAAAGACTGGAATTACACAAAACCTCAATTGTGGCACTTCCTAATTTTGGAGTGCTTGATTCTGGAATCTCAATAATGTTGTAATTGTGTATAAATGTGTTATATACCTGTATGATCCCCACAACTGATTGGAGTGACTGCTAAAAATGTATCCCCAAGTTTCAAAGGAGTAAATTTGTGGTAGTTCTTGGAAAAAAAAATATCTGTTCTCTGATAAAGTCACTGAGTTTATTATGCAAAAAACAACAGGGGAAAAAAGACAGATTACTTGTATGTTGATCCATCCTTTACTGGGTTCCTTACACACAGCTGGTAATGTATGTCAATTGTTTTTTATTAGTTGGGAACACACTGTGGTTGGGTGGATCTTTTCACTGGCATTAAGGTAGATTACATTTTTGCTCTTACCTCATTAACCTTTATTGCTAGTGTTTTCGTTTACTGAGATAGAGCTTGTCACTCTGCAGTCCTGTGTTAAATTAAATAGAATGCTTTGTAGGTTGTCTCATTTCACTGTATTCCCCTCTTTAGCTCAGTATTGTCAATTGTTACCCATTCTGAATAAAGCAGTCTCCAGAGGAAACAAATAAAGTTTATTTACAATCTAATAGCAATAAAAGTCTACACAAACAAAAATTTACAGATTGCTTTTATTTGTCTTTTGATTTCTAAGTCTTTAGAGCATACATGAACATGTTTTGTAGCATACTTCTGCAGGCAGGGACTTACTTCAATTTAATTAACATTGGAATTCCCACTGTAATCATATGAATTTAAGAGGGCCAGCTTTCAAAAATATACTATTCTCAGACTTTCAGCTGAATCGTGAGTTATCAACACTCAACAGCAGAGCTGCATGATTCACTGTGAAGCTGATTCTATCATATGGTTCCACAATGTATCCTATGGGGTTTTTTCAGTTTTTTCCATGCATTTTTAATACTTTGCCTGCTCTTTGGGTACAAATGCCTTTCCCTTTAGCAAATTCTAACTTTCTAAAAAGCTGAGGAGTTCCACATACATGATATTTAATTTTCACCAGCCTCCCTGGGAAATATTTTTTTCCTCCTGAATGTGGATATTTTTCTACTAAAAGTATACACTTCTGAGGTACACTATTCAATCTCAAAATATGAGTAGTTGAAGGGCTAAAAAATGGGTCTCTATAATAATAAAAGATATATAGTTTTCTTATAGGACCCAATGCTTCTGTCACTGGTAAAACAGTAACAGGTATCCACCATTTAAATATTCACACTTTGATTAATAGAAGAATCACCCAAAGTTATTTTAATAATTTTGTTTTCAAGTCCTGTAGCTCAAACTCACTCAAAGATCTTAAGTGCATGTTTGTGTCATTCTGGACCCCACAATTTAAAAAGGATGTGAAGGTCCTTGAATGCATCCAGAGGAGAGCAACAGAGCTGCTGAAAGGACTGGAGGGAATGTCCTATGAGGAGCAGCTGAGGACCTTGGGCTTGCCTAGTTTGGAGTAAAGCAGGCTGAGGGATGGCCTCATTGTTCCCTACAGCTTCCTGAGGGGGGGAAGAGAAGAAGGAGGCGCTGAGCTCTTTTCCCTGGGATCCAGTGATAGGATGTGTGGGAATGGTTCAAAGCTGCAACAGGGGAGGGTTAGAATGAACATTAGGAAGCATTTATTTACCAAGAGTGTTGTCAAACCCTGGAACAGGTTTCCTAGAAAGGTAGTCAATGCCCCAAGATTGTCAGTGTGTAAGAGAAGTTTGGACAATGCCCTTAACCACATGCTTTAACTTTTGGTCAGCCCTGAATTGGTAAGGCCTAGATGGTAGTTGGAGGTCCCTTCCAACTGATTATTCTATTCTATTCTATTCTATTCTATTCTATTCTATTCTATTCTATTCTATTCTATTCTATTCTATCCCGTTCGATTCCGCCCTGCCCTGTCCATTCAGACACATTAATTCTATATACACCAGTGTAATTCCACACTTTAACGTGCTAAATATTTTGCAGAATCAAATGTGGACATATAGGTGGAGAATCCCAAAACATCTTAATTCTAATATAGATAAAAATTTGTTTTTTAAAAAAGTAAATATTATTCCAGATGTGTATGCGTGTGTAGATACATATAAACCATTATGACATAGAAGTTTTTATTGTTACTTGTTTAGAAGGAAATCATAGAATCATAGAATCACAGAATCTTAGGGGTTGGAAGAGACCTTGAAAGATCATCTAGTCCAACCCCCCTGCCAGAGCAGGGTCACCTAGAGTACATCACACAGGAACGCATCCAGGTGGGTTTGAATGTCTCCAGTGAAGGAGACTCCACAACCTCCCCGGGCAGCCTGTTCCAGTGCTCTGTCACTCTCACAGTAAAAAAGTTTTTTCGGATATTCACCTTAAACCTCCTATGCTCCAATTTGCGCCCAGTACCCCTTGTCCTATCACTGGTCATCACTGAGAAAGGCCTAACTCCGTCCCCCTGACACTCACCCCTTACATATTTGTAAACATTGATGAGGTCACCCCTCAGTCTCCTTTTCTCCAAGCTAAAGAGACCCAGCTCCCTCAGCCTTTCCTCATAAGGGAGATGTTCCACTCCCTTAATCATCTTCGTAGCTCTGCGCTGGACTCTCTCGAGCAGTTCCCTGTCCTTTTTGAACTGAGGGGCCCAGAACTGGACACAATACTCCAGATGTGGCCTCACCAATGCAGAATAGAGGGGGAGGAGAACCTCTCTTGACCTACTAACCACACCCTTTCTAATACACCCCAGGATGCCATTGGCCTTCTTGGCCACAAGGGCACATTGCTGGCTCATGGTCATCCTCCTGTCTACCAGGACCCCCAGGTCTCTTTCACCTACACTACTCTCCAGCAGTTCAGCCCCCAACCTGTACTGGGACATGGTGTTGTTCTTCCCCAAATGTAAAACTCTGCACTGGAGGAGAACCTCTCTTGATATATACATATATCTTTCCAATGATTGATATATATATACACACATGACTAGCTGTGTTTTAAAGAGGTTGTATCTCTTGTCCAATTGTACAGTTGCCAAAACACAACAGATTTTCAGTGAGCAGAATAATCTTGTCCCCTCTTTACTTGGATAATTGGCTTAATGACATAATTCAGCTTCATGTTTTAAAAAATGAGGGGATCTATATAAAATAATTTGAGATAAATCATGGACTCCTTGAAGGACTGTAAACAATTAGTAATGATAAATAGGCTGCAATTTGTTGAAATAGAAGCAAAGGGGTATCTAGGGAGATGCTGAAGAAGTCAGTGTTGAAACAAGTTTGCTATAAAAATCAATCTTCTAAAAGGGGCAGTTGATTAAATGTGTATATTTTTTTTAATTTCAAATGTAAGTGAAGAGTGGGGGGAAAAAGAACCATGGTAATCAAAAGAAAGAAGTAAGACAAAGTTACTTCAGCTGAAAGATAAGATAATAATATGAGAAAGAGTAATTACAATAATTATTATTTTCCCTTCTTGAAGTTGTCTTCAAATACAGTTATGGTTTAAAATACATTCAAGAACTTAAGACACTGTTGACATCAGGAGCCTGATACACAGGCTATTAAAATGGAAGGGAACATTTCCCTGAATGTCAGCAACTTTGGATCCAGCCCTACAAGAATTTCTGGATTTGGGATGGAGTTAATGTAGAGAGTAATAGAAACTGAAATATGTTAAGGAATACAGAATAAGGATAATGTAGTCAAGTAACAGCAAATTCTCTCTGTAGTGACACACTAACAATATAATTAAGTCACGTCAGTATTTGTGGACACAGGTTAGGGCAAAATGCTTAAAGTAACATTACATTGCTTAGACTTTTTCTTCCATCATAGCATGAGTATGCATAGATCAGTGACAGCTCTGGTATTATTCAACATGCAGACTTCAGAAAACAAAGTCATTTGTTTTCTATGGATTTTTTTCCTGTTGTAGGACAGGGCTATAGAAAGTCAAACAGCCAAAGAGAGGTCTATGTTAAAGTATGAATGTATGAAATTCAGTTTTTTAAGAACATAATCTTCCTGAATCTGATGTTCTAAGCATAATAAATGAACAAGCACACAGTACTTTATGCATAAGCAAAAATAAATCAGTGCAAAGTCCCTGTAATTCATCTGGTCAAGAAGACTTATTAGTCAAGGTCAGATTATATGGAAATCAATCTTCATAGATTGAATCTGATTTGCATTAGTAGAGAAATGTTTACCATAATTCCAAATCAAGAACAAGACTATGCAGCAATTCCTTCATCCGTGCTTGTGGTCCATCATACCCAGCGATGTACAGTTCCTTCCACAGGCTGTGCTTGTGCTCAGCTCAGCTAAGGGGAGCTGCACAGAAATGCTGCTCTAAGCAGAGATATGTACATCATTTTTGCCTAGCTTTGGAAAAAAAACCTGTCCCAAGTTAATCTGAAGCTATTTTTATAATCAATTAAAACCAAGTCTAACCAAATGTTTTTTTTTTCTTCTTTGTCCTCTCTTCTGTCTCCAACAGGGAGGAGAGCTGCCCCCCTACCCTTATTCTTACTTTACCAAATGAGGAATTCCACCTGATCTCCCATTTCAGAGGACTGTCCTAGACATGGGCTTCAGCTTGCAAGTAGTTTGTCACCCTGCAACAGACCTCCTCTTCCTCCATTATGTGAGCTGCACTCAGATGTGCAAATGAATCTAGTTTGAAAGAGTAAAACATTTGGTTTAAGAAATGCCAAACTGATCTATTTCAGGTTTCTTGTAATTGTTTTGGTTTTTTTTGTTTTGTGGTTTGTTTTTTTTTAATCCAAAGCTATTTGCCAAATCCAACTCTTGCTCGCAAATAGCTTTGGTTGTCCCCAGATTTCTTTTGGTGGATAAATAAATCAGTGAAAATCCTGAATCCCAATCTTAGCTCTAAACCTTTTTTTTTTTTTTTTTTTTTTTAGGTAGAATCCATTTTTTTTTTTTTTTTTTTTTTTTTTCCTACCCTTCAGTCCTGGTCCAAAACAATCTCTGGTGTAATTTAGAGCAAACTAAGATGCCACAAGCCTAAACTGCTCTAAGATTTGCTAAGGCAGAAGGCTGCACTGTGTTTCAAGTATTAAATTGCAATTCATTGAGAAGTACAAAAATATTTAGTGAGAGATACTCACATGAGGAAATCTTCAGGTAATTTTTAGGACAGCTTCTGCACCCAAAGCACCCAGCCAACACGTCTGTAGTACAACTTCCACACCTCAAGTGGAACTTGAATAAGACTTTACAACCTCTTTGCACTTAGCAGTAAGTTTTTCCACACTAGGCTCGACCGATTTTTCCTAAGGTGGCTTTACACTGCTGTAACTCTACTGGTGGGAAATGAAGTTGCTCTGGATTTCACCTGGCATCAGGCCTCTCTGATTATGATGTTCTGACAACAGCTGTAATATAGTTCTGGGTCACAGGCAAGCACCTACCCTCATGCAAGAGCTAGCAGGAGTTGTAAGTTTAACCTGTCACACAATGTTAGTTTCCAGAATGACTGCACTCTTGCTCTCAGGGAATGCAGGAGGGCCAGAAGGTGCTTATCACCCTCAAAAGCTGAGGACAGAAGGCTGCTACTAGCACCCACCTGCTGAACATCCACCTTCCAAGCCCTGGCTGGATTCAGTATAACATCTAAACTGATTTTCTGTCCTTAACCTTTTACTAATTAAAAAGCTTTAAAACCTGAATTCTGACCCCGTATTTCTCAACTAAATTCAAACAACCAGCCTTTTTTGCATTCAGGCCAAACTCTAATGCAAGCTGTCTGGCTGTGACCGACAGTGGACCCATGCCAGTGAAAAACTGTGCATCATGCTGCAGTCCAAGCTGTCTCCTTGGGAGGCTGGGAAAGCCCTGAACAGCTGTCTTGTTTTAATTTGCTTACTCTTTCCAGAGTTTTTATAACACCAACATCTACCAGAAACATGATAAATAATTAGAATCTACTTTAAAAATCAACCAAAAGATGTAACATGGTTCTACAGATGCTGGCAAACTTATGCTGGAGAGCCCAGCCTGCTGCAGGAGCACAGGGACTTTCTGATCAGGCCTTCCTTGCCACTTTTCCTCTTTTTCCTCCTCTTCTCTCTCTCTCACTCTTCTCTTGTTAATCTGACTAGCACATGTGGCTCACCTCTCACGTCAGTCTTGGGCAACCACACTGAACACAGCCACTTCCTCCTGGTCTGAGGAGGACTCCCTCTCCACCTCCATATCTGATCAGAGGTTTGAAATAAATAGAGTTAGAAATCCCTTGAGAAAAGGGTCCCTACACCCTCCAAAGTATGTTCTATAGAACTACTGCTTTGTAATTAACAGCCTCCTTTGCTAGCTGCCTAAAAGACCTTTCCCAAAGCAGAGGGACCAATATTTCACCTGTAAAAAGCAGTCACCTTGTGAAAAGCACGGAAGCTTAAAAGTATGAGGCACATACACTGTTTTGTTAACAGTTTCTGTGCCTCTTCTTCCCTATCCTACAGGATAGACTTAGTATGGGCAGTGTTAGAGCAGACAACTGGAAAAAACCACTGGCAGGGCTAGTAAACATGACCCATCCACTACCTGCTGCATACAGTTGTCCTGGTCACACCCATGGTGTTAGGAACCACATCCAGGCTTAGGCATGCTAAGCCAACTGGCAAAGATCAGGTACCTGCAAACCATCACCCCAAGTTGCCTTTGCTTACTCTGGTTGCATCCAGCCTCTACTTTGGCAGGAACAAACCTGGGCTTTGCAGTCAATACACTTCTGGATCACTACTGACACTTGCATCAGTTTTTAAAGCATTGCCAAAACTGCTCTGGGGTGGCTAGAGAAGGCACAAGTCTGCCCGTTGCCACTTTAAACAGTCAACCAGCAGAAGGTGGGATATGGCTTAACAGCCAATTTCCATGAAATGCTCACAAAGGGAACACACTCCTTGTACTCCAAGAGGACTATTTCAGGTCTCTGGCAACTTAAGAGACCACCCTAGGGGTTTTTTTATTTTATGTTTCTACTGGCCGGGCGACCTCTGAAGACCACATCTGTCATGAACAATGAGATTTCGTGGGTTTGTTCACACAGCAAATTTATCTTGCAAAGAACCTTCCAAACACTGACAGAGACTTTCATCTCCTCCATGCTCCAGATTCCCACCTTTTGGGCAGCCAGCACAACTCCCAGAGATAAGCTCTGAAAAAGAGAGAGAGCAAATGCAATCCAACAACCAGCAGACTTAGTAGTGAGATGCTGAGGACAGGGTAGGTCTCGTGAGTGGATATCAAGGCCAAGTATAGGACTACAAAGGATGTATCAAAAGCCTATCACCAGGGTGGCTGAGGTGAGCCAACCCTGAAGAGCTGGAGCTAGTCTGTAACCAGCTAGACCTCTGGTTTGGGATCATACTCAGCCTGTGCCTGAGTTCCCTGACCAGAGATACCCTGGGTTTGCTCTGCCCCAGAGCCAGACTGCAAACCAGGATCCAGGCACCATATCAGTGCAACTTGCTATATTTCAGGTGTTCTTGTTCCAGATCCTCAGTTCCTCCACAAAATACTGAAATAAAGAAGTGTTGAGAGGATCCAGTACCTTACAGTACTTTACAGTCTTTAAATAGAAATAATTGAGGGGTTCTTTAACTACTCCATCCAGATAGCAGCAAATCAGATCTCCTAACACTGCCAATGCCCACTTCTTTCCTCACTCCCCTTCACTGCTTTCCAGTTAATTTACATGGAAGGAAGGACCCTTGGGAACTGGCCTTTAAGACTGCAGCTTTAATCTGCTCTGCAGCCAGGACAGAGAATCCTGCTCAGGGATTTCAGGTCTGCAGAGCTGGGTGGTAGTCTGGTTTTATACTGTCTTTAATTTAAAAAGTTTTATATTGTCTTTCTCTTATAATTACAAAAATCTAAAATAGGGAAGGGGATTTTCAAATAAAGAATAAAATTTACATGTAGATAATTATTTGCCTAAAAAAAAAAAGAGATAATCAGCAATTGATATGTTACATTTCTGATGCATATTAGGAAAAAAAAAAAAAGAGGGTTATTAATTTGCTTTAAACTAAAAGACAGGAGAGTTACAGACAAATTAAAAATTGGAATTGATTATTTCCTCTTTTTCCTAAGGTATCAGAGCACAGGAAGAAGTCAAGGAATTTTTCCCAGACAAACATTTGAAAGACTGGAATTGCACTGCTGAAATATTTGCTGTTCAGCCCCACTGCTTCCACTACATAAGGCAGTGAATGAGTCACCATTAAATGTTTATGACAGAAATACTTCATATTTCTTCTTTTTTTTCTTCTTTTTCTTCTTTTTTTTTTTTTTTCTTTTTTAGTTAATCAGGACCATTCTGGTTGAAACCCCACGACGTACCTCTCTAACAGTAAAAGTTCTGTTCAGATGTCTTGAGCTTCTGCCATCTCCTCCAGATTTTCTGCACGGCTTGAGTGGTGGGCTGGCTATCTAAACCATGTACAACAATATTTCTTACAGATGTCAAACATATGCAGTGGGAAAATGAACTTAGTGACTGTGTAAAAGTGACTTTTCTGTTAAAGGAATTCCCTTTTTACAGGGAGTATAAAGGGTTAGTAAGGGACTTGGAGATACAGACAAAAGTATAATTTCTTGCTGTTGCATTTCTGCTGTATTCAGGGACTGGGACTGTGTGCACAGTCTTCGAAAAGAATTATAGTGGTATCAAAGAACTACCTAATTCCATCAGCAATTTCTTATTACAGCAAAATACTCTTGCGAGGCTGATTTTTTGTTAACCACTCAGGTCAAGCACACAAGTAATTTTTATTTTTTTTTCTCCAGTCTCTTATTAGATGCCAAAATATGTTACCTGATTGCTCCCTTTGACATTAAGCAAGGCCTTTTTGCTTTCTTTCCTTCGGTGACAAACAGGCATGATTACATTTCTTCACATTTAGGTGAGACAAGGGTAAGACTGGGAGGCAAGGCAACACTCTTACCTCTGGCAGCTGCGAATCGTGGCCTGGTGTCATTCTTGAGGTCTGGGAACAGTGACCTTGGCCAGGTGCTCCCCTGAAGCCTCGTGCTTGTCAGAACAACCTGTCAGAGCTTAACTCAAAAAAAAAAAAAAAGACAACCAGCACCATGCAGGCTTTTGAAAGTAGCTGAGGCAATCAGAAACCAAAACCTGACGTTTAAGAAGTAGTGCAGAGCAGAGCACGAGTGTGGTGTGTTTCCATGAGTAGATAAAAGTATTGCTAATGTTTTTTCTATAGATTCTGAGTGAAGGTAGCTCACTCTTTCTGGTTCTGAGCCTTGTGTGTGGTCCAGCTTTTGTTGGCTGTTCAGGCTAATCCTCGCTTTCCTACACACACCTTAGACTGTGCTATGAATTATGTGCCCTGTTTTGTAAGGGTCTCTTCCTCTTGCTCCAATTTTGGCCCTTCATCACTCTGTAATAAAAGAAGGGTCTGCACTCAGCCTGGAAATTTACTACTGTGTTTCCAAACTACGCACAACTTTTACACTGTACAGTGGAGTTTCCTTGCAAATTCTTAGCCCATCAATACTTTTTACGTAATCAATTCAAAGAGAAAAAGTAACAATTTTTAAAATATAATATGTATGCATAAATGTATTCCTCAACCTTATTGCATGTCTTTCATGTGCTAACATGAAGACTGTAGCTCAACTGTGACCTTACTCTTACAAGAAAGCAAATGAACAATTGAGTGCTACCTATCTGTGTATTTCTCTAATTGCCTACAGTATACGATTGTCTATTTCATTCATACTGGCTCATAATTTATATTAATACCCCACTGACTGTTAATAACCACTGAAAGTTTGCCTGCTGAAGATTCATTTTAGAATATTCCACCTGAAAATGTGGTGTTTTCCCTGATGGGGTGGGCAGGAAGGCAGGGCTCCAGCATCTGCACTTCTGCCCTAAGTGTCTCAGTTCTCATTCAGCCAAGAAACAAAAACAAAACCTTAATCACAAGACCCTACATGATCACACCTCATCAAGATGACACAGCTCCCAAGCATGGTTTATGGTTTAAGACTTACAGAGAACTCTCAAGTCACTTCACAGCAGTTACATGAGTTACGCAAATACAGGGGAAAATGAGAAAATTATCAACATGTTTGAAAAAAATGGAGCAGCTCTCATGAGCGCAATGAAAAGGCCAGATCAAAGCAACAGCTCATGAGTCAGAGCTGGCTGCCAGGATGGTGTCAGCTGGTATATTACCTCCCCGAGCACCTCCACATGCCCAAACACTTACTCTATAAACTGTCAGCCCACCTGTGTCAGAGGAGAACCCTGCTCTGATGGAGCTCCAGAGATCAGCTTACAGAGGTGCCCCAAAGTTGACATTTGGCTCACAGCACTGAAAAGGCTAAGCCAGCTTGGCCTGGATTTTTATAAATGACTGGCTTGCTTTCTGCACCTCTTTGTCACCTCCAAATCAAGAATTACTATAATCTTTAAAGATTATTTGTTATTAGTGCAACCAGAACTCCTGTTTAGCAACCAAGACCACCTGGCACTAACAGAGAACAAAGGACAGTCCCAACTCCAAAAGTTTATGAGCTAAGCATATTCCCTGCAAATAGTTCTCTAATTGAATCATAAAATCATAGAATCATAGAATGGTTTGATTTGGAAGGGACCTTAAAGACCTGTTTAAGTTACATCTCCCCTGCATGGGCAGGGACACCTCCCACAAGATCAGGTTGCTCAGAACCCCATCCAACCTGGCCTTAAAGGCTTCCAGGGATGGGGTTTCTACATCTTCCTTGGGCAACATATATGAGGCTGACTTGCCTTTCTCCTTGTAAATCCCATGCTCCAAAAGGAAAAAGAGACCCACAAATGATCCGTATTTTGCTGACTGTCAGTGGTGGAATTCTGCAACTTGCAGTGCAGCAGAGAGCAGAGTCAGACTTGCTGCAAGAACAAGGAAATATTAAAACTGCATAACCTGGCGAACATTTTTTGTATATTTATGTTCTTCAGATCCTTATTTATCTGAGGTGGCAAAGGACATACGGTGAATTGACATAAAATTTAGCTCTTTATGTGCAAACCATTTTAAATTTCTTTTTGTCAATTTAGTATGAACAGCATGTTTTATATAGCCACAGCTGATAGTAAGCAGGTCAGTTTGCTCTGATGTTTGTAAATCTGTCAGAATCTCACTAACAGTGACATATTTTAGCCCAGCTTTATCCTGGGACAAATAATGTTTAAGTATTTTATTCTTCCCAGTCTCTTTCCGTCTATTCTCTGACCTTATCTCCACTTTACTATCTACTGCAGTCTACAGTGAGCTGTTTTTTCCTACTCTTCCCTACTTAGTCCTGACATCCTCTTCTATCAAGTCTTCTTTCTCAGTTTCAGTCACTTGTGGGGTGCCCTTCCCACTCTCCTTATAAGTGTGAGAGTTGTTAGACTGCAACTAAGTTCATAGAGATGCTTTCACAACTTGCTGTCGGTATGAAATATACCTTTACTGTTTGGATTCTAATGAGATATGAGTAAATAAGGTATCTGCATATCTTAGGGCTCAGGCTTTTCTGAAGTTTTATTTCCTAACAATTGTTCTTTCAATATGCTATAAATGGGAAGCTATTACTTTGGCACTGTGACATTATCTGTACATCAGTAGACTCTATGACGCCAGCACTAAACAATGGAGACTATGATGGTAGTGCTAAGTTAAAATAAGTTGCAAATAAGACTAACAGCTTTCAAATATATGTCTGGGTTTATATTTTTATCCTGCTATCCAGTGGCTGATGGCACTGAAAAAAACCCAGAAATATTCCATGCAATTGCACAAATTTACTTCCATCCTTCAGCTGCATATACGGATACCTCCTATTGCAAACACTTGACATTCTACTTTCTACAGAAATAATGCTTAGACTTAGATACAGGTCTTAAATTTAATTGTAGATAAAGTTATAAAGCAAAAAATTTGTTCAAATGGAAAAAACCATTTTTAACTTTCAAGACAGTTATCTCTGACTCTAAATACTATGTCTTAAGCTTGTGCATATCAGGTTCTAAAGGTGTAAAATTGTCCCCATAGCCAAATTAATATTCAGTTATTTGTATTCTTTGAACAGTAATTCAATGACCATGGCTGTTGAAAGACTCCTCAGCTGTAGCTCTGGCCATGCAATTGCTGTGCTCTAGGAGACGCTCTCAGAAAGAACTGCCTCTGACCTAGTATATCTTCTCCACAGGCTACATCAAGGGAACAAGAACTCTACCATTGTAAACAAGAAAATAAGCAATATAATCAATACAGGAAAGATCTGCACTTTCTCAGATTAAATGTATATCTCTGCAATTTCAGTTTCCAACATGCCAATGTATACTAGCAACTGAAAACAGCATCAGATGTTAACAGGGTGGAAGCTGAAAGTCATCTGTTGAACTGGAGGTCATTATCATGACAGGGAGAGAACTGATAGGCAACTACATCTAGTAAAAGCTCATAGTTTGACTGTTTTGCTGAAATGCTCAGGTACTGAAATAGGTAATACAAATGTAGCTGTCATAATTAAGTTTCAGATTTTAGCATTCTGCTGAGATGAAAGGTTCCTATTTTCTCACCATCTGCAGGCTCAGGAAGACAATGCAGCAACTCTCTACTGTCTGCTGTGTTTTGATGGTTTCCCTCCCAAGAGCATGGAGCTCACATCCAGCTCTCTGTAGCTGCACCACGAGTGACAATAGCACCATCATGAAGCTTCACTGCAATCTGTTGAATGTTCATCAGTGAAAAGCAGCCGGTGAGTGACTGTGACAGGCATCACACTGGTAGGCAGAGAAAAAGACCTGAGAAGTTTGCAAGAATATCTCAGGCTCCTCTGGTGAACAGGCTGCTGTGAGCTGACAGGCTGCAGCTACAAGTGCTCCTCTGCTCCTTCTTGAAGCTATACCAGGAATGGATTTAGAGCAGGGAGAAAGAGAGTGATAATTAAAGGAGCCTCAATTCCTTCATGAGCCTTGATTCCTTCTATTATGGTGCTGGAGCTGCTTGTGATGCTGTGGCAGGAAGGAGTGCTAGCTGCTATCATCTCTTTCTCTCCAAGAAAGACGATCTCTGCTCCATGTCCCTGTATGTGATAATGCCCATTGACAGGGCTGATGTTCTGCCCCTGGGAAAACCCCATGGTGGCCAGTGTGGAGCTAAGGATCAGGGCTGTGCTCCCTGGGAGGAGTGGGAGAGACATATTGTTATGCAAGGTAGGCTATGGAGTGCACAGACAGGAACAGTCATCATGGTATAACAACCCAAATTGAGCAAAGGGGACCATGAAGTCCAGAGGTTTTTCTTAAATAAAATAACTTCTCAAATAACTTCATCAAAAGATGAAGTTCTGCAGTATAATCAGATTCTGCAGTCAGAGTCCCTGAATACTTAGGAAATGCTTAATGTAGTCCCTGCCTAACTAAACCCCTGAGTGATGACAAAGATGTTGCTTGACCATCTGTAAGGAAAGGTTTCTCCACTGCGTATAATCCTTCCCTCAAGCAGACACATAAACTGCATCACTGCCCATGGAGGGAGGTTCCCAGCAAAGGGCTTCATTCACAGCAGGCTCAATCCCTCTCTCTGGTCAGGCTGTGCACTGGTGACCAGGACTCAGCCTTTGTCAGGCAACCGGCACTTGTTCCAGCCTTTCTAATGAGAAAGGAGAGGCAGAACAAATCTATGAAATAAAAATTATGCCAATTGCACTCTGTAGCTTTTCAGAATAACTTACACTGTAATATCAGCATGTGCATCCTGTGCTCACCTGTTTTAAAGCATCCTTGGCCAGCAGACTCCCTTCAGCTCTAACCTTCTCTCTTTTTCCCCTCCAAGCCCTTTTCTCTCTCTGGGTCCAACTTGAGGACCCATCCTCAGTGTTTGTCAACAGGCTCCACCCTGTATCCCTCTGTGCCTTCAGGGTGTCTTCTTTTTTTCTCTGTTCCAATAGCTCCAAGGTCATTCACTGCTTCTAGGAGAACCTGCCTTTTTTCTTCAATCCCCAGACATCAGACATCTCTGGACCCCTCTGTCTATATTCCTTCATGGTTCTCTCTTTCAATTTGCAAAACCTTCACTCTATCAAGTTTTAAGCAACGATATTTCAAGGGAATGGACAGGAAATTCCCATGCCCATAATTAAATTCCAGACGTCGGGCTGTGCGTGCCTTAGTGCCCACACTGACAAATACTTCTCATAATGAGCCACAGCTAGTACAAATCAAGTGACACAAAACCTGAGATGATTGGAGAGAAAAGAATGTGACTCAGAAACGTAGGACCTTTCTTTCAGCACAGAGAGCTTTTCATTGTCAAAAATATGCTTGAATACAGCATTCAAAACCTGAACAAACTGATTAAGCAGGGACCACGTCAGTAAAGGAGCGGCAGCGCTCTGTGTTATCATGGGAGAGGCCCTGGGTTGGGAATGACAGAGGCTGATGATAGATGGCCGCACCACGGCCACGATGCCACAAGTGGAACAATACTGGCTCCGCTGCCCTTACTTGACAGCTGTACTCAAATCCCTGCAGACAGGAATTACACCAGAAGGCTGTTTGCTCTTCTTCTGTTGAAAAAGTTGCCTGGGGAATACACATGGTCCCTAGCGATGAGGATACACTGCGGGGATCTCTGGTGTTTGGCTTCACTGGATGTTCCTGTCCCCTTCTGTTGTGCTTGAGGACCTCTGTACCACAGAATGGGCACAGAGGCATTTCTTTGCCACTGGAAACCATGCCTACCAGGTGATTTCAAAAGCACCCAATTTGTTGTGCCAGCTAAGGCAATATGTCTCTTAATACCTCTCCATAAGAAAATGAAAGGTCATGATGATCAGCTACAGTGCTGGAGGTGACAGGGTAAAATATTATTCAGACCACTTAAGTTTTCCATTTTATATTCCCCTGAGTAATATTTTGTGTTTCAATTCTTTGTGAGTGGAGACGAGAAGGAGACAGAGGAAGTGCTTGAAGTCCACAGCCATCCTCATCCCATGCAATCTGTATGTCTAATGAATTCCACCCTATGAAGCTGAAAAACAGAAACAATGCCTTGCTCAAAAACATAATAATCATGTTACCAAAAAATAATAGTCATGTTACAAAGGTTTCCGTTTTCAAGTTTTAAGAAGTTTTCTCTTTTCTCTCCCTCCCCTGCCCTTGTTTGAAATAAAAGGAAATTATTTTTTAAAAGGCAAGTCCTGGACCCTCCATCACCTCAGCAGAGGGGTGTTGTGGAACCAGCCACTAGCTTTGCTCCTGTTACAGATTAACACACCTGGGACCAGCTCTCTGTCCCAGTAGTATCATATAAGAGCCTCAACTACATCTTAATAAGAACATATTTTCCACTCTTCTAAGTTCTTTAAGTTGCATCTTGAAAAGTACCTAGCTCCCTACATAGGGATTAATTTGGTTTGTTTTGGACATAACTGGTGTTTAAGGTGGGCATTTATGACCTTCTTACTGGCAAGAGCCAACCTGTGGGAAAGTGATCTGCAACACTAGCCCTACAGCAAGGCAAGATGCTGTAAATCAAACCCCCACTCTGTTGTTGTGTCATCCAAGGAGCCCCATCAAATTATTACCATTATTTCTACCTTAATAAAGTGTAGAGTTCTTGTTCAGGTTTCAGGTTCCATGGTGTCTGATACCTTACACACACACAATTAAACACTGACCTATAGGTGATGGTAAAATGAAAATAATTGGGAGAATTTAAAAGAATTCATAATGAATTATTTTCAGGCATATGCTTGTTTAAAATGGTTTCTCATTGTTGCTATTATAACAGAAAACAAGACATGAAACAAACTAAGAATTTTGCTGTCTTTAAGTAAACAACATAACATAAATCCAGTTTCTGTAATCCCAGACTACAGTGATGGCATGAGCACTGGTTCCTCTCCCAGACCCAAGGTGGGGACACGACACTTCCTTCCTCCAACAAAACAGGATGGAGGATGAATGTCCCAAATACAGTACTGGCTCTGCACAATCTGAGGCTATACACATATGACAACACTTTGTAAAGGTGCTTGTAGAGATTATACAACTTATTACTCTTTCTCCTTCCCAGTGAAACAGAATCACAACTCTTTATTTTCAGAGAAAATAAAGCAGCTCTTTTCCTAACAGCTGCAGCAGATAAAACAAATTAACTGTAGGCTTTTTTTTTAATTCTGATTTCCAGAATGGAAATTATTCCCAAAAGTAAAGACATGCATACCTCTTTTCATACAGTTATATTTATGTGTATATATGTAAGCATCTATTTGGATACCTCGTTTTCCTAAAGAATGTACCAGCAATTTCCTATGATGAACAGCAGCTTTCTCTTAACAAAGAAGCAAAGACTTCTCCCAAAAATCTTATAGGCACTGGAGTTATGTAAGTATTGATATTAAACATAATTTTATACTGTTTACAACCTTGATGAAAAATAAGCAGGAAGATTATTGAAAAAAAACAACTATCACAAGCACCGTTACTGCCTTTTTCAGGCATAAAGAAAAAAAATACAGTCCTCATGTTTTGCCTTTTCCATGTTATTTTAAATGATTAATGGTAAATCTTCATCTACAATTAATACTGATTTAATAGGCAGGTTAACAAAAGTATATTCAGGGCTGTAGCTTGGTTTTAGAATATGAAGAGAATCTAAGGAAAGCAAGAGGAAAATATTCCAATATATGAGGTTGTGGGTCAGACAGGGGTAGCTCCAAGGTCCATGTTGCACTCTCTGGTTGATACAGCTCTCCAATAGTCTCCCAAGAGGTATGGCATCTTTGCACAATGTGACACATCCTCCATCCAGTTTAGGATCTGAGAGGCCATGAATGGAGGGTGAGATACAAGAGAGGTTGTTGAGACTGGTATAAAGAAAGAAGGGTAGCAAGTCAAGGAATCACATTTGGATTATCTGTCCTTATGTCAGGTTTGACTGGCATAGTGCAGAGCAGGAACTTACATAGCAAAAGGACTCCAGAGTCCTAGTCCCCGAAACTAGGAAGGACAGCTCTCTCTGGGCCCTGCTGCCAGGTAGCCCAGGAGCAGCAGAAAGCCATGGCACAGCAGCACAGCCTTTTGGGGCTACAGCAGATGGAGAGGAGCTGGCCTAAATTTTTAAAATGAAATCCAAGGCATATAAAGGACTAGGCTTCAAACATTAAAGCTGTTCAGCTTATATGTTCCTCCTCTGCTGACCTGCACTGTGCCTTCAGCCACAGATCCGCCAAGCTCTCGTTCATGGATTTGAGACCAGGGCTCCACACAGCCTGGAGACCAGGCTCCATTTCAGGCTTATCAGTAAGCAAGCAAGACAAGGGTTCAAAGAAGAGCCATACCATCACCAATACTTACCAGAAACCACTCCTGGCACCACCTGAAGACAATGCTGGCACAGTGTGGAAGCCCAGTTTCCATTAATGTCTTGATTTGGGTTCACTCATTGGAAGAGTAAAGACAAGATGACAATCATCATTGCTTATGAGATGCCCTACATTGCAGTCAGAAGCTTCTAGCAGACAAGCACCACACAAGTACAGTGTTCAGGAGCCAGGGCTTACTTCCAGAGCTGGACAACCCTGCTTCACTCTGCTATGTGCCCTTCACACACCAGAGGAATAGTAAGCAGCTTTTTGGAGAGTATCCCATTGTCCATGCTTGATCTTTGACAACCCTGAACCAGCTGGAGAACATCTGCAGGCACTATAGGTGGCCTTGTTTGGGACTGATCCACAATAAAGTAAAAAAATAATATGCAAGATGCTACTGAATAAAAATGGCCCTGACTAGGATCAAAATACTTTGGGTGATCACTACCAACCAGACTCACCACATGCAACAGATGACACGGCTCCACGTACAAAATTACTCTGAATACAGCAGGAGTGTATTTTCTGATGAGGTGAGGGTGTGATCAACACAGATGATGTGGGAACCTGCAAGGATGGCACTGCAGACTTCAGCCACCAATATATTAATGGTAGAGTTATGTTAAACTGGTTGTCCAGCATTGATCTTCAATAACTTTTTTGGATCATGCCATGATTGAAGCAGTGCATGAGAACATTTGTATCTATTAGAAGATAAAAAAACAGGAAATAAATTTAAGTGCTTCTACAGCCTTGTGCACTAAGCACGTTTATCTTAATGTAGCCAGGTATGAAACTTGCATCAGATGGTGTAAGAGGGAGCACAGAACAGACTGAGTGTGCAGGTTGCTATACGACAACAGCTTCTACTGCCTTCTCAGGAATAAAATACGATCAATATGCTCTACAAGCTCTACCTGAGCTATGCTAGCAGATACAATTTGCAAGTGACAGACCTGCAGGAGACTGCAGCAGATGAGCTTCCTCAGTTTTGATGAAGAACACTACGTTGATACTTGCAGTCTTTTCTGCACTCTGCCTGTGCAAGGGAACAACCTGATTCCTCAGACCTCTCTTCAGACCATGTGTTTCCAGTGCAGGGACTTTGCTGTCCCAAGCTTGTAAAGAGACCCTAACTTCTTAAGAATATGCCTGGGAACCAACGAAGCAAACAAGCAAAAACATTGTACATTGCTGCCTGAAAATAAGCTACAATTAATACTTGCACAGGAAAATTCTTGCATACAGCAAATATTTTGGGACTTTCTGATTGCCTGCACTTGCTGCAGCAGTTGTATCCTCCTGGAATTGCATCACCCTGCTGTTGGAATATTACTGGCAGTGCTAGCCTGCACTGGAGTTGTACTCCCTTTCTCTGAGCCAGTCCTTTAATCTTTCTTCCCTCCCCCCCCCAAAAACCCCCCCCCAATCTGAAGGTTATTTATACAAGTGTGACATGCAGTTACAGTAAAGTTCCTTGCAATGAATGGCATCCAGGGTAGTGGTAAATTCCATTCCAAAATCATTTTGAATTCTAAAGGCTCCATTTAAGGGATAATGATGGGAGCAAAGGGCATTTCTCCAGGATTAATCACTGGCTGGGTGAGATGATAGCCCAAGGCAAAGCCACGGGCCATTAACCCCTGCAGGTCACCTTATCCCTACAGGAAATGCACTGGGTCAAGTTCACTGTTGCTATTATAAACTCTTATTGGAGAAAAAGGTTACACTTCTATGTTTATATATGTCTTCCATTCCCATGTTTGTAATGATAGTGGATAGCTTTTGGCAATGCCTCTATATTGTACCACAGAGAGATGTAAAAGCACATTCTATTGTTATATTTGATGCCAAAGACACAGGTGGATTTTTAATATTTACAGGGAAATATTTAAGATTTTTGGTAAAAGGATGGAAAGCAAAATGACAGAAAAATACCACATTAAAAAGACCAGACCCCAGGAAATTATATTAAAAAGAGGGAACCTTCTCTTTAGCTGATGTAAATCAGCTGCCTCTAAAGCTAAAGGAGCTACATGAATCCACACCAGCTGAAAAACTCAGCCAGAAGTTGAGGTTGAAACACACTGAAGTATAAAGCTTCAGGCTTGTATCACATACCATTGCAGAGAGAACATCCCATAAAGTAGCAGCATGACAAAAATACTGCTAAATGGGATTTATGCGCTTATGAAAATAGGATTTTGTCCCCAAAATCTCTATTATTTAAATAGCTCCCAGTCCCACAAACTTTGGTCAGGTCCAGCAGACTCTAGCCAGGACACTAGGCAAAGGCTTTTCAAGCAACCTGTTGTAAGAGAAGAAGCTACCAGTGCAGTTATGCAGGGTTGAGCAGCAGGAACTTTTTGCTCACAGGGAAGTTTTTCTTCTGCTGACATGAACGGTAGCCCCAGAGTACCAACGTGGTGTGAAAAAGCTTCAGGGTATACAGAAGTGAAGACCTTCCTGAACAAAAAGAAAGGGGGAATAGTAAAGGCCAAATCAGAGCTGGAGCCTGATTTGTGCCTGCCTTGTGACCGTCTCTTGAAACATATAAAAGACTTCCAGCTTCATCCAAGAGCAAACTGTTCTCAGCCCTCTGCTAGAGAAGCACAGTGAGGACAAGTAGTTCCTCAATCTCACTGCTTGTGGTGGCTTCTGGCTTCCCTGGAGCTGCAGCAGGAACCTGTATCCACTTGGAATGCACAGCCTGAAACTCCAGCCTCTCGTTCCAGAGGTAGAGCAGGGATCACTGTGTTTATGACGCCCCTGCAGTTCGCAGCAGTAATCCCTTCTAAAAAATCATTCCCTGATTGAGGACTTGCACAGGAACAGCAGATCTAGGCTACTTCTCCATAGACTGAAGGGCATTCAAATGCTCTTAGCTCCCATCTACAGGACAAATCTGTTTGGAGGCATTTCACACCTTCCTTTTGAAGGTGTGCTGAAGTTCAGTGAAGAAGTGAAGATCCACTGAGCCACAGACAGTGGCCCAGGACACATCCCCATACCTACCTGTGGTGGTGATACCTGAGATCGGGAGCCCTCAAGTCCATCAGCTACTTCTCCAACTTCTGCATTTACTCAGTTACAATCAGATGTACAATGCACAAGCAGCCTCGTAGCAGCCAGTATTTTACACTCTCCCCTAAGTAAAAAGAAATTTCACTGTGGTACAGAACTGTGGAGCTTTCTGCATTAATTTGCCTTCCTCTCAGAGCCCCTCCCAGTGTCCCTCTCCCCTGGGGAAAGGACCATAACCAGCCCAGCTGCTTCTTCCAGGCTGCAGGTTCCAGGCACACCAAGGAAGATCCTTCCTGACCCCAGCCAGGTGCTTCACTTCTAGAGACAGCTCCACTTTCAGATGCAGCCCTACTTCTCATGCTCCCAGTTTAGAAGTAGAGGTGGCTCCTAGCCCATCACATGAGTTTGTTTCTATCCCATTTGGAGGCATCTGCCTCCCCTCAAGTACTGTGTGTGGTGTCCAGACAGCTCAGATACTGTTCTCATTTCCCTGAAGAGTTTTAAAGTTGCACAGGAAAACATATAGCCATCATTACCTAATTTCAGAATACTACACTTTCTAGTTTTAATGTTAATTTAATGACATTTTAAGGCATAATACAAACATTTTAAACACAGGGTAATAAACTGCAAAGTAAGTATAATTACAGTAGCTCTCACCACATTGAAAGCTTCTTATTTTACTGTTTCTTGACTACAGAGATTTCCAAGTGTTGAAAAGAAAAGTTTGGCATTGATATTTAATAAAATACAACAATAAGATACTAATCATCTTATGGGATCATGTAGTTAGGTTTTAGATCATATCATATATGATCGAGTGTACAACTGCTGATGCCACTTGTTCTCTAATTAAAACCCAAACCAACATTAAAATAACATAAGAGGTCTAGCTTAGACCAGAATAAAAAGCCTTTACTTCCATTTGCTTCCTTTACACATTATTGTGAGAGAAGGCCCATTATGTGAGCAAAAAACAATTGTTCCTCACAGCCCCGAGCACTATGAAGATGGAGACTGGTATAAGGCAGACTTCAAAAGGAAAAGCCCGGCGACGTCCAGAGCAGGGCCAGCCAGAAGGAGCAGTGTAAGGCTGCCTGCTACCTGCCTGTGCCACAGCAGGCAGCAGGCATGGAGAGTTTTACAGCACTTGTCCTTCCATGGGAAATACACGGTCATTTCATGGCAGCAACTCATCCAAAACAGGTAGAAATTAAGTAACTAATGTACCACACGTGATCCCTCCTCCTTCCCCCACCTTCTTGCTTGCTTAGGGAGACCAAGGGAAAATCCTTGCAGAACAGAACAGAAAATTACCATAATGACTGAACCTGGGGCACCTTCAGCACATGATACAGAGGAGGGAAAGCTTCTGGCATTCCGAAAATATCCATCATGTTTTCAGTTTTATTTATCAACTATTTTAATTCACAATTATGTCCTCTCCTCTCTTCCAGGACTTCCAAAGCCTTCATTAACGCATTCAGGCCCCATCTTCCACTCACATACATCAGGACAACCCCACGAAGGTCAGTGGAAGTCAGGCCAAGTTAAACCACCCCAAAATCTGGAAATGACAAATGGTTCCTTCTATACCATGAACAAGAGTTCAGACACTAAAACTGCACATAAGCATTTATGTAAAATGCTAGACTAAAAAAAAATAAAAAATCCCCTTAAATGGAATGCTTGCCTGTTGCTTGTTATGTTATTTATAATGTTGTCAGATGATGTCAAACTGTAATAGCTCCAAAATTATTTGATAAATATTTTCAGTCCTTCTTTTAGGTAATCTTGTTCTGAAACAGGTGATGCATTTGTTTTACTCAGATATGTAGTGTTACAGTTCTGACAATCAAGAATATTACAGCACACAACAAAGTAGTTCTGCTGCTCTGCAGCACTGCTTCCAGGTGTTCAGTAGCTTTGCCTTTAGAATGTTCAAGAAAAAAGCCAACAGTGATATAGAATCACATTTACATCACTGTATTGAGGTTTATATTCCTACTCACAAACAATGGGAACTTCATATCTTAAATCAGTAACACACTATAAAATGAGCTAAATATATACTTTACCTAGAGTTACTACATAAAAATATTATAGATCATCCAACAATATGAGAAAATGTCACTGCATTCATTTAAAATAGCTATTTGTGAAATGTGTGTTAGCATAGTTTGCTTGGGGCAATGTATTTCCATGCTTTATGAAATCATTAATTCTCATTAAATTCTAATGATCCTGTCTGAAAAGAGCAGAACTAATTAACTGCTCCATTAAAGTTATTACTTACTCCTGATGAGGCCTGTTAGGCCACTGAAAGTTTTCTGAACTGCAGCTTCCTGCATCAGAAGGAAATTCCCTCCATCAGCAGCTTATCCCGTAACAGTAAAATTACCAGATCCTAACAACAACCATGTAGCCTTTGAGACTTCAGCCTTATACCCTGAAACAAATATTTCCCTCCTTTTACAAAGAAAAAAAAAAAAAAAAACACTTATGCTGGTGGGAAGGATCTGTGTAACCTGCATCAGGTGATGTCCAACTGGGGCCAGCACTGGTGGAGAAGCAGCCCCACTGCCCTTCCCCGCCCAGGGCAGAGCGTGCCCGGTCCCCCCGGGTTAGTAGGGGGGGTTTGTAGGGTCCCATCAAAGCTTTGGGTGGGTGGCTGTGCCGTTGCTGGCAGCTGGCAGGGTACCAGGAACCCATACCAGGGTTGAGCAGGAGTTTTGGCAGCCCCTGTGGGACCTGACAGACCAGGATTCAGGTTCCTATTTACACCTACATGGAAATGACTTAGTTAAATCTCTTTGAGGATTTGGACTGCACAGACTCTGTACATCTGCTGTCACTTGAAACACTGAAATAACTTGGCTACCTCACGGGAAGGCACTGGAAACAGATGACGATTGTGAGGTACCGACGTGCTGCGTTCACTGGGGTTCATCCTGGTGCCTCGGGACAGAGGGCAGAGCCCTGAGCAGCAGCAGGGCCTGCAGAGCAGCATCTTCCCCCCCAGCGTTTGCACACTGGGCCCAAGGGTTCAGAAGAAACTGATAGCATTAACAGGTAACATGGTCATCTTGGTAATAAAAAATGGCTACTGCAAGAAGTGAGCTCCCTGACGTGCACTAAGGACAGATAAAAGAGCTTTGGCCACTAAAGCTCAGGGGGTGTCAAGATCACCAAGACTCATTGAGACACCAACTTATCCCAGTGAAAATGAATGATGAGAAGCCTTGATCAGAGCAGCTGCAAAAAGCTTGTTGACTGAAACAGCAAGCAAAATGCAACAGTTGTGTTCACAACAGAGTAGTGCTAAACAAATGATCTACAAACATTCATCTTTGAGCAAGATTTTCAATCTACACACATAGAAACCTCCCATGATATGCCTGCATGCTCACCTGACCACAGAAGGAGAACAGTCTACCATTGCTACTACAACTTTGACCAAGAGCTACTCAAGACAAGTATCAAATGTTTTAATCTATCAGATAATAATTAAAATATAGATATATTAAATACATTTTAAAATGTGTTAGTTTTGTGAGCTGAAATCACAGTTAATACATTATTTACATACACTGAGTAATTTTTTATTATTATTATTTGCTCTGCTTCATTATGAAAACATTTTTCAAAACCTAACTATTGGGGTTTTTTTTGCAGGGTTTGCTTTTTTCTATATAAGGACTGATTGTTTGAAAGAAATTAATTACTTCTTAATAATCCTCCCCAGATAGTAAACAATTTTTTTAAAATACTCAACTCTATTACTCTGCAAGAAACACCTCAGTTTGCATTGATTCTGCCACAAAAACATTTTCATATTGGCCATTGATACATTGGAAAGGATCAGAAGCCAGATTTGCAGCCTAAATTGAACAATATACACCACATTTCTGCTCATTAAATGCCAATCTCTGCTATTTAAGCATTGAGGATTGGCTAAAGTTTCAAATGCCTCTCTATAATAAACTAATACAGTCTGAAATACCGATTGCTCTGGAAATACCACCACTTTTTATTTTCCTATGTCATCCCTTTCAGTCGCAGCTAAATACTAGAGATCAGTTATTAAAACGAACCCCTCCTTCCAGCCCCTTGCAAGACGTCTGCTGTCACACTGGGTAACACAGGCTTTCCTCAAACACCGTGCCCGTCTCCACTTCATTCCAGTATCCACACACAGAGGGCACCCCCAGGAGGGCACCTAACCCACGGGAATGAGACAGCCCCCCTGGGGCAAAGCTGAAATCCAATTTGTCCCATGTCGAGCAGGAGGGATGGTCCACACTGAGGCCAGCAATGCTCTTTTGGGCCCTGAGGCGACTGTGCAAGGAAGTGTCTCTTAGTGAGGAAATGCCAAATGATTTGAGTTTTCTCAGCAGCAGAAGCAGAAATAGGAGCTAAAACAGACTCATGTCCATTGAGCTGGACTCCTCTGTGCAGGCAAGCACCAGGCACAGTGCTGGGCTCAGCTAGTTCCTGCTAGGGGCATCGTCATGCCTGGGGGGACCTGGCTCCTCACCCACCCCAGCACAGCATTTCCACCACCCACACACTCCCCCGAGAGCTGTGCCACTTGCCCAGAGCTTCCAAAATAAGTTGTTCCCAACCCATAACGTTAGAAGTTTTTGAAAACATTTGCAACCAATTTTATACTTAATTAAACCCAGATTTGCTCTATTCAGTCATTTGTTCTTTGACTTCAAATCTTTTTTGGTTTAAAGTTTAGGGTTTTTTCTAAGTCATGCGTAAGCTTGAACTGTAAATAGGTTAATTGCAGCTCTGATCTTCTTCCAGCATCTGCCAGTAAAGACAAACAATTTTTGAACGCTGAGGCCTAATGTGGATCACAACATTTCAAGGTGGAACCAGTCCCATGGTGCTGCCAGCAGAGAACTCCATGCCAAATCATACAACTACTAAGTAGAATGGCATCAATTCCTCAAAATTTTCCATAGCAAAAGTTTCAGGAAGAGTTCCAAATATCCCATCAGCAAATCTCACAGAGTAGGTGATATATTTACAGTCACCAGATATTTCAAATAGCCCCTCTCTCACATATGGTTTCACTCTTCAAATCCAAAAGTTACACAAACTAGATCTGCTCTGAAGTTTGAAACTATCCTCTCTCCACTGTTCAGAACAAATGTAGAAAAATTGTACAACACAAAATCATCACTCATTTTTTCCTCAACAAGACAAGAAATCATTATTCATGCTATTATTTAAAAATCAATATTTCTACCAAAAAAGAAAAATAAGTTGTCATAAGAAAAACTGGCTATCTTGAGTTTCAAGACAGGCTTCTCCTAACTTTGAACAACCATCTTCCCAACAATATCCGTTTCTCCAGCTCCCAAGCAGAATCTTTTACGGCTCTTACTTTGGGTAAAATTAAAGCTAAAGTTCAAATTAAGCTCCTGCTCACCAGGGACCAATTATTGATTTTCTTCCTTCCTTTACTCTATTAATAGAACAGAAAGGACTTCAAAAACATTAATTTTTTTTTTAATTGACCTGTTAAAAGCAGCTACAGTGAATTGTAAATACCAATACCAAGAAGATAGCCCCATCTTGCCTCCATTTCTGGTGACTACTATAATTTTTTTTTGAGAAATTAGTGGTCTGCATTAATTGAATAAGGCCACAGAAACAGCACTGCACCTTGAAGAACAGCTGGGATCACAGATGTCCTTGGCAGCTGCAGGCACCTACACTTCATGCTAGCTGTGGACGAATGAATTCATACCACAAAACCAGAGGAAATCAACTGCATAATGTGCTGGTATGTCCCAGAGACAGGCAGCAAGTGCTACAGGAGCTACGGACTGTCCTTTGCAGAAAATAATGGCTGTATAACCTAAAATGAGAGTTTAAAACCCCCCTATACCAATCTACAAGATGTGAATTTATGCCCAGCAAAATAAAAAGCCATCATGTGAAGCCCAACTTAATTGTCTGCCTGATCTGGAAAGTGAGCAGCAATTCATTTATTACTGCAACAAATACTAGCAAAACCCACTTATGCATTAGAATTATCTCAGTGCCTTAAAGTGAGATTCAGAAAAGCTTTTCTAGGTAGCATGCAGTAAAGTGAATGGTTGGAAATGCCATGTCTGACATACAGAAAACATGCAGTACAGTCCTGTCTTTGACAGCCACCAGGATGAGATGTCCCAGACCACATCCAAGCACTCAAGCTCTAGGCTCACTTGTCAGTCATTACGAACAGCAGAGTAAATGCCTACTCTCCAAAAACACTGTTGCGTTCTGGCCTTTTTCTTTCTTCAGTTGCACATCCAAACAGTCACTTAGTTTTTCAACAGTTGTTGTGTTCTGCAAAACCACTCTGTCCCCTTTAGGCAAACCTGCACCACCGACTAATAGACCAGCAGCATTAGCTTGATACAATCACATATGCTGGAGTCACCATCCCTGGAAGTATTTAAAAGCAATATAGATATAGTGCTTAGCATCATGATTTAAGCACTGACTGGGTAAATCAGGTAGGGGGGATTTAGGTTGTGGTTACCTGATGATCTTCAAGGTCCCTTCCAACCAGGATGATTCTAGAATTCTAAGTCTAACTGAATATACAGCAGCATATATTCAAAATCCACAGCATTCAAAAATCTCACCCCAACCTTGATATTAATCAAGATCCACGACCCTGTGCCGTGTAGGCATAACTCTCCAGCTTAAATAAGTTTGAGTCCCATACAAAGATGAGGCTCCTTCTTCCACTCATTTGAGGAAGTGCCCAAGGAGAGACATAAGAAAGTCATGAGAAAGAAAGTTTAACCTGATTTAAAAAAAAAAAATAATTGTTGGTCTTGTATCCAGAATAAATATATGATACTATACTCATAAATACTCACTTTTTGAACCTGTTTCAAAGTTCACCAGGACTCACACTAGTTTCTTCTTGAGTTTAGGCACCGTGTTTAAAGGCTTGTGAAATAGTTACCCAAGGAATTTACTCAAATCCCATTGTATTAAACTGTAAAATTAGATTTGACTAGTCATTGGAATTTGGCTGCAACTCTTTTAACCTAGCATTAAACATTAAAAGAAAAGTCAGTGGGCATGTAACATACAGTATGTCTCTCCTTCCTACACGAACAACCTGCAACACACCTGCCAGCTCAGTGCCTACAACCTCCAGGCGAAGTGCCGCTGCCCCAGGTGCCCTCCAGGTGTGCTCCTGGCACAGGCACTTGTTCAATTCCCATCTGCAGTAAGACTCATGGCCTCACTTATGGCCACTTTCTGACATTTTGACATCATAGTTTAAAGGCTGGTTCTTCAAAACTGGAACAAAGAAACAGTACAGTTTTACTTTTTAGGAAGAACATTGACTGAACACCCTGCAACCAGTCCACTCCTCATCTGTGGAATCCAATGGTTTACATTCTGGGGAAGGCAAAGGATTTGTGGCCTGTTACCATACAAATCAAGGAGAAGAAGAAAGCATATAGAGCTTGTCAGTGATTGCAATTAAAGGTAAATTAAAGCAGTGGTACAAATCAAGAATCACCAAAGAATGGGGTATCACGTAAATGGAGAGCTAAAATGTGGCCTTTTTTTTTTTTAAGAGAAAAAAAAAAAAAAGTATTCATATTGCATTCAGTTCTCAAGCTGCTGATCAAAAGCCTCTACACAAAGATTATATATTACTGATGCCAAGAGAGTAGGAAAAGCTAATCTTAAAAAATAAATAGCACACAGGCAGACAGGCAAGCTTCCTTATGCATCTACCCACCTACACAACAGAATGGGTCCTCAAGATCAATCACCTCTTCACTTCAGCTTTCACATAGAGAAGTACCTTGTGCTCCTGCCACAGTTCACACAAGCTCCAAGATGCAGCTGTGAAAGTTTTAGGAAGTGGACAGCATCCATGGGCACCAAACAAAGGCACAGGAGGACACCACTGCCTCCTTCCAAGCACGAACCTACCAAACTCTCTCCTTGCTTCATAGAAGCCTGAAGGAAGGCAGGTGGCTCCATTTTAACCAGGAAATCCTTGTCATGGTCAGAACTGCTGCTGCTCAGTGAGGGCAGCTGAACCAAGAGCTGTTCCATGCCTCAGCCTTGAGTTTGCTCTAGTGGGCATGTTGCTGCTGGGCACCAGCTGCACTGCATTCACCATAAAATATAGCAGCAACAGCTATTTCCAGTCAAAACTGGGATGAGGTGCCCCTCATTAAATAACCCTAAAATATCAGAGTTCCTCATGTTTTTTTTACCAGATTCCAGCCACAAAGGTATCACCAGAAATTAAAAAGAGGTAAGTTCAGATGGTACTGCCAGCCTCGGGGAATTCAAACCAGCTTCCCAGAACGTCCCAATCATTGCCCTATATACTGATCTAGCGGGGATTTTTCTTGCATGAAACCTTTCTTGAAGCACCTAAAGAGCTTTCAGGAGTGCCAAAATCAGCATAGGTGTGCTCAGGAGCTGCAGTTCATCCATAAGCCATGAACTCAAGCCCATGGATCTGGACCTGAGGCTTCATGTCTTCAATAACAATTCCATTTTTAATTAGCATCAGCTGGAATTCATTGGTGTAGTCCAATAGAGATAGTGGCTCCAAAACATAAAGGATGAAAAAAATTATTTTAATTGTTTTAATTCCTGTTTTATGCATAAGAATTCTAGTACTGTACAAATAGTCTCTGAGTCTTCTCTTATGATATTTTTTATTCTATTTTTAATCAATGAAATAAATTAGTGCATTTTTAACGATCACTAACCATGTTAATGGGGCCTGCAGCATAAAGTGCTATTTCCTGTTAATTTAGACTATTTTTTTAAATTTCAAAGCTATATTTAAAAGCACAAGAAATCCAAACTGTGGACAGCATGCAAAACCATGTTCATTTGTCAATACATTATTTCTAATGAAAATGGGTAACACAATTCTATAATTGTATTTTGAGGTTATCTTTTATCCTTGCCTGTAAGACCAAAACTGTCTGCAAAAAGTGTATCACTAGTTTATGTTGACATCAGTAATTAAAACATTTTCATAGCAATGTTGGTGTTTCTCATAATGCTTTCAGACACACTGATACCAAAATAAAGAATAACATCTAGCAAAAATTACTTACTCTATTGCTCTTCAGTGCATTTAATGACCACATTTCTTCACACTGTCATGCAGCCAGACATACAGGAGCTATGAAATGCACTTACAATTTATTGCCTATAATTAATTACCCTCACAATCGTTTACAAGGAAAAAATTGTACCAATAAAATGGAGACCTTTTAAAAAGAACCGCTCATTACCTCAAAATGAGAGGCTTCCTTAGCAGTTTCACCACTGCACTTGGGCTAAAAAGTTTCCTGTTCCAGTGGGAAATTCTCTGCCTGGGCCGGTCCCAGCTTTCCTGAGGGCCCCGACTTCGGACTTGCTGTGAGAGCTGTGCTCTCCAGCAGTGACGTGAGCAACACCCAGGACTGGGGTCTTGTTATTTATTATTTGATCCATTGGGAATGAACAGGTTACGTTAAAAATTCAGCATCCTTTAAACAAAATTAATTTCCAACTTCAGTGGAGAAGAGGTTGAAAATGGTTTTTGTCAAATCTCAGGGATGCAAAAGGTAAATAAAGCCAAAGTTTTTTTTAAAGCAGAGATTTTTCTAGGTTGGTATGTTAGGTTTGTGCCCCAATTCCTATTTTTAATGCTAAACATTGATTATCTTAATAGTGGGATTTTACATAAAATGTTAAATGCTGCATAAAGGCAGCCACCCTCAGAACAAGGAGAACCATTTCAGGCTAGTAGAGCTGAGCTCCTCCTGCATCCCTACTGGTAACAGCTACAAAATCCATTTCTTACATAAATCGTTGTGAAACTGGGAGGGGATTAAGGATAGTGAGGGAAAGCAAGATGGTAGGTACTAGCAACCCTCTTATTCAAGAGAGTGAATTGGTACAACTGGAATCTCCCAAAGCAGAAAATGTATTTACCAAAGGACTTTTGCTTGCCTTTTATTTATTTTTATTTTAATCTAAAGTTATAATGTCTTTTAAAACGTGATTCGTAGCTTCCCCAGTGCAAAATCAGGGCAATGTCAAGCTTCCCACTGTTGTCTTCTTGAGTCTGTAAACAGACAGAATTAAACAATGGCATCGCTAAGTGCGACCTTTCTCCATTCATTTTAATGGACTGTTAATTATGACCACTTAAATGCCCACAGTGTTAACCATTTCACCGCTGACTGCATTTCACCCAAAAGGGCAGTTTATAGTTGATTCATCCACAGGCAGGTAGATGTAAAACTCACAATCGATGCACAGTTAAGTGGACTAAACGACTAGTAAAGCTGTGAATATAGATGATGCAGCCAGATGAAAAATCTAATAATCATCTCCTGAAGCTGATTCTTTTCAAGGATTCGAGCAAAATTATGCTTCCAGTGTCAACAATGCAGTGCTATTGTTTGAGGGCTATAGAGATTCAAATAGGATGGTGTTGGGTTTGTAGTGCATTTTCATGTAGCAGAAAAGCTGATAAAGTGTAGTTAGCTGACTGACATTGCACATCCCAATTGATGTGAAAATATGTAATGTCAGGATATAATAAAGCTACTTGACATTTTTAAGTTCAGAAATTTCTACAAAGCTGTATATCAAATGAAACAATTATATTTAAAAAGCGAGGTAAATCTGGGGGAAAAATTGTCATAGATTTTATTTATTGCTGTCTATAAGCTGATGCTATTAATGGAATTAACAAATATTACAGATTGAATCAGTTTTTGGACATAATTAGACACATTTGGAGGAGGGGACAAAAATCACAGTGGTTTTTAAGAATTTAACAGAACAATATTTGGAGAACAGTCCTAACAGAAATTACATTTTTAATATTGTATGCACTGCATAAATAACTTCCACAAGTATTTGAACCAAAATAATTTTGTACTACTAAGCCCTTCAAACTTCTAAGGCTAGTTTCTTCTCTCTTGAGCAAACGGATCTGTTATAATAATGACAGCCTTAGATTTCATGAAGTCCTCCTGGTGCCCCAAATCCCCACTGGCATCCCTGGCAGGAAAGCTTTAGAGCCAAAACGGATGGTGACCATTCCTTCTGTACACACCACAGGTTTTTCAGTGGTTCCTTCCATCAGATCCCATGGTTGCTTGCACAGATGCCAAATTGTGCACAAGCAGATACATTATCAACCCAACATGTGCCTCCAATTCCATGTTTAACACCTGCATTGCAGCAACTAGCTGGGAGAATACAGTAGGCTGGCTAACACTGGGAAAAGCAAGAGTTCACAACATTCACAACATGCAAACTCCTCTTATGCGCTTTCTGAGTCTGTGCTGGTGGTTACAACCACTGCCACTGGCTACCCTTGTGATGAGGATTCTGATTTTTGCAGCATTACTCTTGTTTCCAGAATACATGAAAAAGCCAACATGCCACTCTCCAGCAAGTTAGAAAGTGGATCTGCCAAGTAAAGCAGCTCTGAACACAGGAAGCATTTTCCAAAACCCTGAAAACCCAACAACTATTTGTGCTCAAGCGTGCAGTCCATTTTCCCTGTTGAAGCACTTTAAAGTATCAGTATTTTTTTTAATAATAAGTAGTTTTAGATGAGCAGTCAAGCCCATGTGGTCAGCATGTAACGCTGGCAAGAACAACAGGACGTGGGCCAGTGCATTGGGTCTACCACCACTCTCGAGACCCCCCTGATAGTTACCATAGAGATAGTAGGAGCCACAAAGAGCTTCGATCACATTACTGGCTGGGAGGGGGTCAATTTGTATGCGGGAGCCCTGCTGGGATTGAAAGAATGCAGAGGAGGACAGGAAAGATAATAGAGAGAAAAATAAGTGAAGGGAGAATACAAGAAACGAGAAAAATGAAAGAAAGGAAGGAGGGGGAGGCAGGTTTCGGAGGGGGGAGGACCAAAGATAGTAAAGGATCTCAGAAGCAAAAAAGGCAGCAGAGAGACCAAGGGGAAATGAAGAGAGAAGGAGAGAGAAAACCAGTGAGAAAATTCATCTTACACAGACAGCACTCATGTTGCTGCCTGACAAGAACAGCTGCTCCAGAGGAGCTAAGCCAGCAGCACGACCAGCTGTGGGGCAGCAGGGATGGATGGACAGGTGGGTGGGTGGGTGGATGGATGGATGGATGGATGGATGGATGGATGGAAGGATGGGTGGATGGATGGATGGATGGATGGATGGATGGATGGATGGGTAGATGGATGGATGGATGGGTGGATAGAGGGAAGGAGGGATGGATGGATGGATGGAAGGATGGGTGGATGGGTGGAGAGAGAAAGGGAGGGTCAGGTGTCTGCAGCACCTGACCCATGCCACAAAACCTGCTTCAGATACACAGAGGAGTAAGGTGATACCATTTGGTATTGGTGTGATACCACACCAATGATACCACACAAAGGAGAGGGAGGGGTTGCTTTCATATGCCCATGGTCGAACAACCTGAACATGATGCTGACCAAGCATTTTGTTTGCTACAAAGGCAAACAGATTTCTTTCTTCTTTCAACTCCTCAACCCAGGACACTGAAGGCTCAGGGATGGACAGGTTTTGCCTCTGAGAGCTGTGACTGCCTCAGGCTGGAGCTTTGGCAGATGCTTTGGCTCTCCAGGAGAGCCAAGGCAGCCTCTGCAGCCCCAGCTGCTCTGTGCTCACCTGTATTTACCCAACTGTATTGCTGTATATGCTTTCAAAGACACTGGCAGACCTTTCTAAACTAAGATAACACCTAAGTCTGTGCTCCAAAAACGCTGAGGAGAATGCTTTGAATGACTATCTAAACTAGCAGACTATCCAAAATACCAAACCCTGGAAATAATCCCTTATGGATTTCTAAGCAACTACTGTATCATGGCAATAATCTATCAGTCCTGCAGGTTCATCACAGCACAGCCAAAATCTTTCAAGATGAATGCCAGCAAAGTCAGGTAACAGCATTCAGTACAAAACTGCTAACATTTAAAGAAAAAAAGTCTTATTTGGTGGCATGTTCTTTGGCCCTGTATCTCCCAAAAGGTAAGGGTAACAAAGAATGTCCTGCTTTGGTGGTCTCATCAATACTATAGCATGACTTGGTGCTGCAGCAGCTCACCTAACAGGTCTGCCCAGGACACACACAACTCACAGCCTCACACTGGTACTCAGTTTCAATGCTGGGAACTCAGTATACCTGCAGATCTCCTCCTGGTGCTATGAGGAATGCTCTGAAGGCCAGCAGAGCAGCAGGATGCTGTTGTGCTCTGTAGCCTCATGGCTGAGTGGAAAAACCATTTTTCCTGGGGAGAATGACTACACCTTTTCTTCCTAACAGGAGCACCACAGTACTCCTCACCTCCAGGGCCAGCCCATTCAGCCCCATGAGACTAAGAAAACACCCCCTAAATTTTCTTACAGAAAAAGAGTTTAAATTTTGTTCAATGAAAATCAGCACAGATCTCAGAGTGCAACACACTCTGCAATTGCCAATAGCACCCGCTGGCCTGGCTGCAGTATCATGTGCTTAGTATATTACATAGAGCAGACTAGAACTGTTTATGAAGGATTTTTTCCTAAAAATTAATGAATTAATTAATATGTGTGCCATTAATATTGTATCATTCCACTTTTCAAGCCAACTGTGAAACTGGCCATAAATTAGATTTCTCCCTTGCGTTTTACCACCAAAGTCGAGTTGCCCCTGACATCAAGAGCATTGCCTTTGAGTTAAAAGCACACAGATGTCTGAGTAAACAGTAAAATTACTGAAGTATGTAAAAGCCCCTAGAAATGCTGTAAAGCAGCTTTTCCATATATAGCAATGTCACCATTTAAAGTCAAATACATTGTGATTTTATCTTATAAAGCCCTCCAAAGCAACACAAACTAAATTGAAAACACTTTCAGTTCAGATAAATACATTCTTTGCATAAAGCTGTAAACTATAGCATGAAAATGGCATGTATAAAATTGTAAAGTGCCTTTGTAGGAAAACCCAAAGAATTTCACATGCAAGCTCCCAAGCTCTCCAATGCATTGCAACTACTCTTTTTTTTTTTTTTTCATGCAATTTATAATACAGAATATATTTTTTAAAATATTTTTAAGTGCCAAATGTTTCAGAGCCTGCTTCCAGCCCTTTCCCTTCCCTTATCACCACCACATGTGTAGGAAGGGGATCCTCCAGTCAGTCAGTCCAGTAGTTTCCATCCAAGTGCTGCCCAGCCCCAACAGCCTCATCCCAGGCTGCTGAAGTCATTAGAATTTTTATGAACATCTACTAGCCAGATGAGTCCTCATTTCCAAATCCCTTACAATTTTTCCACTGCAAGAAAACTTTCCAAAAGCTGGATAATAGGCCCCAAATGGTTATTTCAGCACTAATATGAACTGGAAACTAAAAAAACGGTCAGCAGGTAATTTGTACAAGTCTCCTAAATCTTGAAAATGAGGCTATTCATTTTCTAATAATAAATCTTTACTGCAGCTAATCTTATCTTCTTTCCACAATAAACTCCTAATTATTACCTTTCCAGCCAGCATATCTGTGATTTTTAAAGTGTGTGACAGCTGTAAAAGCAAGTGCTGGATCTTAGAACTGAAAAAAGGAAATACTTAGGTTAGGCACACAGAAGATCCTTGTTTTTTAAGCTCTGAACAACACGATATAATGGAAAAAGTTACAAGCTGGAAGCAAACCTTTCACAGTGGAGAAGTCAAGGAGCATTGCCTTTGAGTTAAAAGCACACAGATGTCTGAGTAAACAGTAAAATTACTGAAGTATGTAAAAGCCCCTAGAAATGCTGTAAAGCAGCTTTTCCATATATAGCAATGTCACCATTTAAAGTCAAATACATTGTGATTTTATCTTATAAAGCCCTCCAAAGCAACACAAACTAAATTGAAAACACTTTCAGTTCAGATAAATACATTCTTTGCATAAAGCTGTAAACTATAGCATGAAAATGGCATGTATAAAATTGTAAAGTGCCTTTGTAGGAAAACCCAAAGAATTTCACATGCAAGCTCCCAAGCTCTCCAATGCATTGCAACTACTCTTTTTTTTTTTTTTTCATGCAATTTATAATACAGAATATATTTTTTAAAATATTTTTAAGTGCCAAATGTTTCAGAGCCTGCTTCCAGCCCTTTCCCTTCCCTTATCACCACCACATGTGTAGGAAGGGGATCCTCCAGTCAGTCAGTCCAGTAGTTTCCATCCAAGTGCTGCCCAGCCCCAACAGCCTCATCCCAGGCTGCTGAAGTCATTAGAATTTTTATGAACATCTACTAGCCAGATGAGTCCTCATTTCCAAATCCCTTACAATTTTTCCACTGCAAGAAAACTTTCCAAAAGCTGGATAATAGGCCCCAAATGGTTATTTCAGCACTAATATGAACTGGAAACTAAAAAAACGGTCAGCAGGTAATTTGTACAAGTCTCCTAAATCTTGAAAATGAGGCTATTCATTTTCTAATAATAAATCTTTACTGCAGCTAATCTTATCTTCTTTCCACAATAAACTCCTAATTATTACCTTTCCAGCCAGCATATCTGTGATTTTTAAAGTGTGTGACAGCTGTAAAAGCAAGTGCTGGATCTTAGAACTGAAAAAAGGAAATACTTAGGTTAGGCACACAGAAGATCCTTGTTTTTTAAGCTCTGAACAACACGATATAATGGAAAAAGTTACAAGCTGGAAGCAAACCTTTCACAGTGGAGAAGTCAAGGACAGTCACTGCTGCTCCTGCCTCTGACAGCTCTGGGGAAGCTCCACCTTTGTCTGCTTGACCAGACCTGCTCTGCCCGAATGAAAGCAGAAGAGGAAAAGTACTTTTTTTTTTTCTCTTTCATTTTAACTTACACCCAGTCAAACTCAGAATCCATTACTAAATACTACAGGCAAATGTATAAAACATTTTTGCAAATATTTGTCTAAACTCAGAGCTTTGCACTTCATTAATTATAAGCTTTATCTCTCATTTATACTGGAGGTACCTCAGGGCCAGGAACCCTGTGAGGCCCAACAGTACCAAGCACAATGTGTGTCATGGCACAAAACCTTTTTTGTATCACTTTCACTTTGCTGTGGCTAAGAAAATTACTGAGAGTATCTGCAAAGCTAATTTTTGAGTTTCAGAATATTTATATCACTCAAGGAAAAAAAAACCAATATCAGACCAACTATGTCCTGAAATAAAGCCAGAGATCTGAATTTTGAAGAGCAGCTATTTGTCACCACCTATTCTCAGTCAAGCTACAGAAGAATAAATATTTAGAGAGGTGATCTGAACAATGCATCCATCTGAGAAATACAGAAATGTTTCCCGGGAATCTGTAAAAAGAAAAGGAGACAAAAACTGATCACCCCACTTTTTCTGCCGTTTTACTACACTGCTTTGCAATAACCTTTGGAACAGTAAAACGGATTTAACTGCACTGGTTTTTAAGCAAGTATCTTTACAAACAGCACTCAGCTTGTTAAACCAATTATTCCTTAGCAATGCATGTACTACTCTAACAAGCACTTAATAGGGGTTTGCAGAACCTGGTCTGGCAACCACAACATGAAAACAAAATAACGTGAATATCCTGTCCATTCAGAGTAAGATATAAAATCACCAGTTCCTTTGCCCTCAGTCATTTGGAAGTTGCAAATATCCCTTGCCCTTCTGGCAGGTGTGGACAGAAGTATTCCCACATCTTTCCCTTCCTGTTTACCTGTTAAGGTGCAATCTAGCTCTGAGGTTTTGCCACCAATGCTATGATGATAGAGGAAGATAATAATTCACAGAAAAGAAGCCTGAGCCAAATCTCATGTAGCAATGCTTAAGATAATTAGGGCAAATGAACTTTATGAATTAAAGCTTTATTCTTTACAAGAAAATATGATACTGATCTTTCTGTTTTCTTGTGTACACATTTCTTTCAGGCAAAAAACATCTATTGAGTCATCATTAGAAATACATTTTTAAACATTTTTTAACTTATGCATTGACAAGCAAGTAGTTAAAGTAATTTATTTTTTCTTTTTATTTCTACAAAATTCACATATTCTACAAAATATAGAGGTACATCTCCTTAGTCCTTCTTTGCACCCAGTCTCCTCTCTGGAACCCTACATACCTTTCCCACATAAATCGGAGTTTCATGACATTTAAATGTATTTCCTTAAGCTTTAAACAAATTTGATACTGCTTTCCTCCCTGGGCCCTATGTCAGTCCTCAAATTCCCATTATTCTTCAATACAGCTAAAACCTTCCTGTTTCTTAGATAACACTAACAATTTGAGCTGAGTGTTGCTGTCATTTTTAGAGTAAGACTTGCCCATTAAGAAGCCAGTGCTTATTGTTTCTAGTTTTTATACATTTTTTTCTCACAAGTTTGTAATTTTAGCCCCTGATGGAGCTTGTAATTTGCATTTTAGTCATTTTGCTTACTCTGCTTTTCACAAATAGTATTCTTCTGAGATTCCTATGTGCTCAAATTGTAAAAAATTATTAGGAAGCTGCTTCACTTCCTAATGGCTTTTGATCCAAACAGTCTAAAGAAACACTGTACAAACATCAGGATGCCTGTGAAACAGATGCTAAATATATTTTAATGTATGAAATGAGAGAAATTAAAGCAAAAATGTTCAGATACAGAAAATAAAGCTGTATCAAAGTATTGAAATAATCAGAAACTGCATATGCTGTACTTCAAAATTTCATTGAAAAATCAGAAACTTTAGTAAGAAAACACAGTTCTCAGTAGGAACCTTATCTTTAGCAATTAGGGTTGGAAATGCTGTCCAAACTTACGCTGAAGAAATCAGTAAGTGAATAAAATCAAGCAGTTCTGCCTTGCAATCCTATTTTTTAAACTTCAGACAATGCTCTCCAGCCACCCCTCCATTACTGTTATTAATTGTCCTGGGCTTTTTGAACTATGTTGTTTCTGCTGCGCTTATCTGTAACAAAGTATTTCCAAAGTAAGCAAACAGAAACGGGGAAATAAAGAAATAAATAATACAGGGAATTGGCCTTTCTGAGCTTGTGTAGCTGAGCCACTGACTTATTGTCTCAGCTCTCACCACACCCCCCCTCCTTCAGTCGGTTGTTCCTTTTAAAAAAATAAATATATAAACAAAAAAATATTAAATTTTGGAAGGCCTCACCAGCAATAACAGCCTTACAATTCTTAGTTAAAAAAAAAAAGGGAAAGCTATTTTGCAGCTATATGAAAACAAACAAACAAAAAAAGCAACTGAGATCAGCATGATGTATTTGTTCTCACCATCAGTTCAAGGAAGAAAAAAAAAATGAAAGAAAAAATAAAGACAGCTGTTAATCCATTTTAGTAAAAGTGGAAAAAATCCCAGGGACTGTCTAAGCCTAATTTCAGCCTAGAGTGATTTTTATGGCCAAACAATGAATCCTTAGAATAATTGGTTCATATCATGAACACACAACAAACTCTGAAGCCAGGGCCTGATCCAATTTCTAGGGTAATCAGTCAGAATAGCTCCTTTGACTTCAGTGACAGTAATAACCTACAGTATTATTAAAAATAAAAAATCTTTACAAATGTGCTCTGGGTGAACACAGACCACTTGTTTGTTTATGTTGAATGAGCTCTAAAAGTCTTTTTGCAGCATCACATGTGACTTCCATCGATGCGAACAAATCGATATAAATCGAGGGTTAAAAAAACCACCGTCACTTAGAGAGGTACTAAATTTCCAGACCACAGTGTTCAGATGATGATTATTTATCGCCGTTCCACGCAGATGAAAGGCTGTGCCGTTCCCTCCAGCCTCGCTGCTCCGTGCCAGCCGGATTCTGCGCGAGGGATGGCGTTGGGAATGGAAGGCTACGGGGATGCTAACTATGCTGTTTCCCTCCAACATCCATTTTGTTCCAAAGAAACACTTGCCAGAGATTAAAATATTCAAGATGGCTGTTTTCTGCACCCTTTCTGCGAGCTCCACAGCTTTTCATGTTTCAAATATTCCGGGGCCCCGTCTTTATGAACATGAGGGATATTTTATTCCCCACCTTATCTGCCTCCCAACTCATTAAATATTGGCGAAAGTTCAAAGGGGGTTGCTTAAAAGCTGCTGGTTTTCCTGTCCGGACAGCGCGGCAGCCCCTCCGGACGCCGCTTCGCTCGGATGCCCCTCCCGCAGCGCGCAGACAGCGCGGATGTTCCGCGCCCGGCGGCGGAGCGAGGCGGGCAGAGCCGGGCCGCCCCCGCGGCCCCTCCGCGCCGAGACCCC